>NC_042626.1:70017732-70322031 GCF_901001135.1 Rhinatrema bivittatum | reverse complement strand
ATTGCTCTATAAAGCTATCATTTATTCCATCCAGGAACTTTATCTCTCTAGCGTGTCCCGATGATACATTTACCCAGTCCATATTGGGGTAATTGAAGTCTCCATTACCGCACTACCAATTTGGTTAGCTTCCCTAATTTCTCTTAGCATTTTACTGTCAGTCTCACCATCTTGACCAGGTGGACGGTAGTATACTCCTATCACTATAATCTTCCCCGACACACAAGGGATTTCTACCCATAAAGATTCAATTGTGCATTTAGTCTCATGCAGGATGTTTATCCTGTTGGACTCTGTCATCCTGGACATAAAGCACCACACCTCCTCCCGGGTGCTCCTCTCTGTCATTGCAATATAATTTGTACCCCAGTATAGCACTATCCCATTGGTTGTCCTCCTTCCACCATGTCTCTGAGATGCCAATTACGTCTATGTCATCATTCACTGCTATACATTCTAATTCTCCCATCTTAATTCTTAGACTTCTGGCATTAGCATACAAACATTTCAAAGTTTGTTTTTTGTTTGTATTTTCATTCTGCTTTTTAATTGATAGGGATAAGTTAGAATTTTTTAGCTCAGGTGAGTTTTTAGTTACAGGCACTTGGTCTACTTTTCTTATTATTGGAACCTCACTGTCGGGATGCCCTAATTCTAATGCATTATTAGTATCCTTTGAAGGCGCGCCACGGAGCTGGGACCCGCCCTTGGCCCTTTAAGAAGCCGGGCAGTCTGCGCGTGCACGTGCCTAGGGGTGGGGCTGATGCCCCGGAGGACGCCGAGCCCCGCCGTGAGGCCTGGTGAGCAATGGAAGGCCCGGGGGACGCCACTGCAGGACGCAGCTGACAAGTTGAGTTGGCAGCAGCAGCGAGGGAGGACAGCCTGGGACCCGCCAGAGTAGGGACGAGGTGAGCAGGCCCGGGTGCGGGCTGAGCGCAGATGGGATGCGCAACAGTACCTCCCCTCTAGGCCTCCCCCTCCTCGGTCATGGTTTGTCGCAATAAGTTTTTGTCAAGGATGTTATGAGAGGGCTCCCAAGAGTTCTCTTCAGCCCCAGATCCCTCCCAGGCAAGGAGGTATTCCCAGCGGCCTTGACACCGATGGACGTCGAGTACCTCTCTTACCTGGAGAGTGGCGTCGGGTTCAGCGGAGACTTGTGGTGGATCAGGTGGACATCTGGTGGGCGAAGACAATACCAGAGGCTTGAGGAGGGACATATGGAATGTGTTGTGGATACCCATGCTACGAGGTAGCTGCAGTTGGTACGTTACTGCTCCTACTCGACGGAGGACAGGAAACAGACCTACGTATTTGGGTCCTAGTTGTTGCGAAGGTATCCTGAGGCATATGTGCTTTGTGCTGAGCCACAACTTTTGGCCCGGGAGAAAGGTGGGGGCAGCACGATGGTGGGCGTCATCAATCTTGCTGGCACAGTCGGCAGCCTGGCCCAGTCTCTGAGTGACCTGTTGCCATAATTGTTGTATTGACTGGGCCGTGGCTTGAGCTGCTGGAGAGGGTACACTTAGAGGCATAGGAAGTGGCAGATGGGGCTGCCGGCTGAGTACGACATGGAAGGGAGAGCTTCCGGTGGCAGCTGCCACATGAGTGTGGGAGGAGGTCCGCCCAATTATCCTGCTGGTCATGGATGTATGATCGGAGGAACGTTTTGAGAGTTTGATTCATTCGTTCGGCCTGCCCATTTACTTCTGGGTGGTAGGCCGAAGTCAGGTTGAGTGATTTCCAATACTTGGCGGCAAATTGTGGCCCACAATCTGAGTCAATCTCTTGAGGGAGCTCATGGATGCGAAAGATATGGGTCAAGAAGAGTCTTCCTAGTTCTGGCGCCGAAGGTAGACTAGGTAGTGGAATAAAGTGGTGCACTTTAGAGAAACGGTCGATGACGACCCAGATCACGGTATTTCCTCGGTTTGGAGGTAACTCGACAATGAAGTCCATGGAGAGGTTGGTCCAAGGCTCAGTGGGTGCTGGTAGAGGCTGGAGAAGACCCCACAGGCATCTGGTGGGGGTCTTTTGTTGTGCACAAACATGAGTCAATGTAATCCCGAGAATCCTTGACCATACTGGGCCACCAATAGTATCGCCGAAGCATCTCTAGGGTCCAGGCCCGGCCTGGGTGACCAGCGAGGCGGGAATCGTGAGCCCAACGCAATACGCATTCCCTTAGATGGCGAGGGCTACTGTCTTACCTGGAGGAATTGTGTTGGTGGCAGTGAGGGAGATGCATGCAGGATCAATAATGTAGAGAAGTCCTTCTGGAGTATCCTCAGGTTCTACTGAGCGTGATAGGGCATCCGTACTGAGGTTCTTTGATGCAGGGCGGTAGCGTAGTTCAAAGTGGAATCATGAAAAGAAGAGTGCTCAGCGGGCTTATGCATTTAGCAGCTGGGCCTCTTTCAGATGTTCTAAATTTTAATGATTGGTATAGATGGTGAACTTGTGTTGGGCCCCTTCAAGTCAGGAGCACCACTCTTGGAGGGCTAACTTCACGGCCAACAGTTCTCAATCCCTGATAGTGTAGTTGCGCTCAGCTGGAGAGAATTTATGTGAGTAAAAGGAACAGGGGATGAGAGTTCCCTTTGGAGAATACTAATTTAGGACCGCCCCGGCACCGATAGCAGAGGCGTCGACCTCCACAATGAAAGGGCGATTCGGGTCAGGGTGTCGGAGACAGGGGCCTATATGGAAGGCTTCTTTGAGAACCTGGAAGGCAGCCTGGGCCTTGGGGCTCCACTCACGAAGGTTACAGCCCTTCTTGGTCATAGCAGTGACTGGGGCAGCTAGAGTGGAGTAGTTTGCAATAAAATGGTGATAATAATTAGTAAACCCTAAACATATTTGCAGGGCTCGGAGACTGACTGGCTGGGGCCAGTCACGAATGCTTTGTAGTTTGTCTGGGTCCATGGTAAATCCTTGATTGGAAATAATGTAACCCAAAAATGGGAGGCGAGATCTTTCAAACAGGCATTTCTCCAGTTTAGTGTAGAGGTGGTGTTCTCAAAGTCACTGGAGAACGGTCCGGATATGTGAACAATGGAACTCCAGGTCCTTGGAGAAGATCAAGATGTCATCCAGGTAAATCACGACGAAGGAGTACAAAAGATTGTGGAGTATCTCGTTCATCATTCTTTGGAAAATAGCCGTGGCATTACATAGCCCAAAAGGCATTACTATGTACTCGTAGTGTCCAACCCGTGTGTTGAACGCCGTCTTCCAAATGTCTTCTGGTTGGATCCTCACCAAGTTGTAGGCTCCACAAAGGTCCAACTTGGTGAATATGCGAGCTCCTTGGAGTCGGTCAAACAACTCACTAATAAGTGGAAGCTGGCACCGGTCCTTACGGGTGATGGCATTCAGACGATGGTAGTTGATGCAAGGGCGTAAGGTACCATCCTTTTTCTTTACGAAGAAGAATCCGGCCCCAGCCAGGGACGTGAACGGTCTGATAAAGCCTTTGGCCAAATTCTCTTTAATATAGGCTGACATGGCCTGGGTTTCTTCCTTTTGGTAGCATAGTGCCTGGCAATAGCTCAATGGGGCAAGTGAACTTTTGAAGTGGTGGCAAGGTATCCGCTTGCTGTTTAGAGAAGATGTCGTCAAAGTCAGCATAGGGTGAAGGTAGCCCTGGAAGGGTAGCTGACGTCAAGACAGGCACGGGTGGAGCTACCCGTCATAGGCAGTGAGTTTGGCATCGGGACCCCCACTCGATGAGTTGTAGAGATTCCCAGTCGAAGTGGGGGGAGTGGAGTTGCAGGCATGGAAGGCCGAGTACAATCGGGTGTACTGACCGTTTCAGAACCATGAGAGGGATCTCCTCGTCATGGAGGGTTCCTAAGGTCAGTCGAATGGCTTGAGTGCGATGAGTAATCCGAAGTGGGAGAGGCTCTCCATGAATGGAGACTATTCGCAAGGGGACCTCCAGTGGTTGGGTTGGAATCTGGAAGAGCGAAACCAACTCCTCCAGGATGAAGTTCCCACCATCCCCAGTATCCACAAGGGCGGTGGTGTGGAAGGCGTGGGCCTCCCTAAGGAGGGAGACTGGCAAGAGGAATTGAGGGCCTGAAACTGTGGTACCTAAGCTCGGGACCCCTGCCAGGCCTAGGCTTTGGAGTTTCCCATATGCACCGGACAGGTCTGGATATGATGACCAGACTCTCCACAGTAGAGACAGAGACCTGATTGCCACCTTTGGAGATGTTCCTCAGGGGAGAGAAGACCACAGTTGACTTGCATGGGTTCTTCGGTGGAAGGGAGAACCGCAGGTGATGTCTTCCATTTGGGGCTAGGAGAGCGAGGTGATCCTGGAACCGCTCGTCGAATAGCCTTTACCTCCTGATTCCGTTGTTGGAGGCGGTGGTCAATCTGCCCTACTAGGGAGATGAGATCTTCCAGAGATGCAGGGATCTCTCGGGCCGCTAACTCATCCTTGAGGGTGACAGACAACCCTTTCGAGATAGATGGCCCACAGGCAGTCGTCCTGCCATCTCAATTCCATGGCCAGGGTTCGGAACTCCATGGTGTATTCAGATAGGGATTGGGATCCCTGGCGAAGGTAGAAGAGATGGTGTCCGGCGAACACCTGTCGGGCTGGGTCATCGAAGATGCGCTGGAAGGTGGAGATGAATTGTGGAAGTTGTTGGAGAAGCGCATCAGAACGCTCCCAAAGTGAGGAAGCCCATGCCAGGGCCTTCCTCTCCAAACATGAGAGGATGAAGGTTACCTTAGTAACTTTGTCTGGAAACAAAGACGGTTGAAGTGCAAATTGCATGTAGCACTGATTCAAGAAGCCTCGGCAGAGGTGTGGATCCCCATTGAATTGAGGAGGAGCTGGGAGGGCCAGCAGCTCCCACGGGGGCAAGGAACTGGAGAAGGTGCTAGGAGTCAGAGCTCCGGGGTTGACCATAGCAGACTCTGCGATTTGAGTATATAGGTCATCTAGTGAGGCGGCCAATACCTCAAGGCATCGTTGCTGCTCCCGAACATTTGTCACCAGGCACGGAATGGCCTGCAAGGAGGGGGACTCCACCGAGTCCTTGGCCTTGGCAACCTGTTGCGCTGGAGGTGGACCCTTGGCCTGGTGTAGGATTGGTACAGCCCTCTGAGCGAACCCAGAGAGCGCCTGCCACCAGGGGGCAGAGCACACAAGGAGACAGAGGCTAACTGGAACTTCACCAATAGCAATGCGGGTTCTCCTCTGGTTGAGCCTTTGGATTTCCAGACCGCCTGGGCTTAGGTGGGCCTCGCAGGGTCTCCTTGAGAGATACTGGAGAAGTGTGCCCACCACTAGTAGAGGTGCGCGGCAATCTTGGAGGAGGCAAGCTAGACCCAGATGAGAGATACCGGAGACCACAGGAACAGTCCAGGAACAGAAGGTCCTCCGGGCAGAGTAGGCAGGGCCTATGGGTCTAGCTTGGGACTGGCCACGAAGTGCGTCAAGGCAGGTGAACCTGATGGTCTGAGGGGCAGCGAAGAGGGTCTCGGAGTGTAGCGCAAGGGTCAGAGCCAGGATATCAGTCCAAGGATGCTCAGCCAAAGCAAGGGTCAAGTCCAGAGGTCAGTCCGAACGTGGTCAAGGAGGCAGGGGTCAGTTCTAGGCGGCAAGCAGAAGAGTAGTCAGGCAGGCAGTGCTCTGTTCCAGGCGACAGGCAGAAGAGTAGTCAGGCAGGCAGTGTTCTGTTCCAGGCGGCAGGCAAAAGAGTAGTCAGACAGGCAGTGGTCTGTTCCAGGCGGCAGGCAGAAGAGTAGTCAGGCAGGCCGAGGTCAGTACCGAGAGCAGAGCTGGCAGCAGCAGCGAGGGAGGACGGCCAGGGACCCGCCGGAACAGGGACGAGGTGAGCAGGCCTGGGCGTGGGCCGAGCGCGGACAGGACGTGCAACATTTTGCTTCCAGAATTCAGAGCTCTGATGAGGTCAAGGACTTTTGGCTGGGTGATATACACCTTAAATTATCATTATTTGCCGACAATATTTTGTTTACTTTAACTGACCCCCATGCCCTCTTTGCGGACAGTGTCAGCTGAGTTAAAGTTATTTAGTGCAGCGTCAATGCAAGCGAGGTGTCTAGAATCAAGGCAGCCTTTCCCTTTAAATGGGTTAGAACTTCAATTAAATATTTGGGGATACAGATTGGGACTAAAGTACAAGATTTATTTCAATTAAACTACCAACCCCCTGGTAAAGAAGCTGGAGGCAGAGCTACATAGGTGGGACAGAGAGAACCCTTCTCACGGCTGGGGTGCATCGCAATTGTTAAGATGAGCATCCTGCCCCAGTTTTTATATCTTTAGTACCCTCACGGTTTTTATTTATTTCTGGCAAAAGAAAGTATTTGACTTCATTTGGAAGAGACGTCCACCAAGGGTTTCCTGTTCCCTTTTATATCAATCCATGAGTAGAGGCGACTTGGGAGTCCCCAAAATAGCCTGGTACTACGCCAGCGCGCAACTTAGGGCAGATTCGGACATTCGTTGGAAAACCTGTATTAAACAGTGGGTACAGTTTGAACAACGTAAGGTAGGGGGCAGGCCACTAGCTGCTCTGTTTTGGCAGCCTCGACATACTTGGTGCCCCTATGCCATTATGCCCTTGACCCTGCGTACTACGCTAAAGATCTGGGAAAAGTGGAAGGACCGATTAGTGGGGAAGAGGGTTTACTTTTATACATCTCACCTTTTTTGCAATAGAGTCTTTCCTGCCGGGTTTCAAAACAAGATATTCCGGGAACGGAGGGCAAAAGGTATTCAATGTTTTGAACATATATTTGTAGGGGGCTCCCCTTTGTCTGTTGATGAACTTATCTGATATTTATCAGTTGGCAAAGGTGGATTTTTTTTAACATATTCCCAGCTCCGCCATTTTATAATGTCTAAGGAGGTCTCTTCTTCCTTGGCTCAAGGTAAAACTTTATTCGAGCATATATGTGCAGAAGCGGATAAGAAACGGCGTTTAGTCTCCAAGATTTACTCTTTTTTGGGGGGGGGGGACCGGGTCGGGATAATTTTCCTCATATATGGGCCTGAGAGTCTGACCTGGGCTCTTAACTCACTCCTGAAACATGGAATCAGGTGTACTTGCCTGCTAGCAAATGGTCTATTATCTGCCCATCTACAAGAAAACTGTTACAAACTTTTGATGCATTGGTATCTTCCACCACATAGACTACACCTTCTGTACCCAGCAATTAATGAAAATTGCTGGAGGGAGTGTGGTGGGGTTGGGACGTTCATCCATATTTGGTGGGACTGTCCATTGGGCTCTTCATTCTGGAATCGAGTGGTGCACTGGTTGGAGACCACCCTACAAGTACAGGGTTTGGGAAGTGAGGGGTGGTTACTCTTTAATGTACCATCCCCAAATCTAGCTAAATTCCAGCAGCGGTTTAGTCAGCAATGTTTTATTGCTGCTAGGTGCAAATTAGCACTGCATTGGAAGCGTCTCGATGCGCCATCCTTGCAGGCAATGCCGAAGAGACTAAGATTCTCTTATCGAATGGCAGTAATTCATGCTTATAAATGCAAACAACTTTCAGTGTTTCAGAAAATTTGGAAACTGCTTTTGGAATGGGAAAGGAGGGATCTTGCTGATTCAGACTTGGGTATTAAAAAACTTATATGCATTTTTTTTTTTTTTGAGTGCTCTGTAAAATCACCCCTTCTGCATTAAGAGAGATTTTCTTTGGAAAAGATCTATCATTGTGTGGCTATTATTATTTTCTTTTCTTTTCTAGTCTGTAGGTCATTTTAAGCATTGGAATATATGCCCTAGGGCCTCCTTTAGTGTATGCTAAGCTTACAGGACTTCTTAAAATGCTCGGCAAATTGTGGCAAACAGTAATAATCATTTTGTTACAGAAAGTAGTAAATGTCTATGGTACTTGATGCAAGATTTGGTGGGGGGTGGGGGTAAGGGAGGGTTAACAGGTTGTTTGTAAAATGAATGTCAGTCGTGTCATTGTTGTGGCCCATATGTAATGCATGTTTTACATGCTGACATTCAATAAAAATTTTCAATTAAAAAAAATTGTTTAGGCTTGATTGGCTAACAAACACACCTTTGCAGGACATTAGGCAACTCTAATAGTAGATATTTTGCTGTGCTAACTAGAGAAGAATATTTGAGACAAGAATAAATTATTTTGAAAAGATAACCAGGTGTGTTTGTGTGTGTGCGTGTATGTGTCTGTCTAAACAAGAGAGAACTGAACCCAAAGTCCAGTAACACTAGATTGTTTCGGGATCAAGCAAGAGCTTCTGCAGCAAATACAAACATGCCCACTGTACCATTGCATATAGGCACACAACACCAGTTGCATGAACCAAGATGAAAGCTTTATTAGGTACACCAGTATTCAACATAAGGCTTATTGCCCACTACAAGATGTGTGAGATACATTCAAATCATAAGCACAACTAATAAAGTCAACCCATAACTAGATCCAAGGAAAAAGAAAAAGCTGGCACACTCTGCAAAGACCCATGTTGATGTACTCTTGAGGATGGACTGAAAATGTCTCTTTAGTGGAATGCTGTGCCCAGCCCACAGATGTGTTGATTGCTTTCCTGACTGCTACTCCTGATGTGCTAAGGGCAGGATTTGCAAACTGGGTTCCACAGCACCTTCAGCTGCTTTTTAATAGTTGGAATGGTGAACCTGCTCCCGAGAGGAAATCATCTTTCCGTCAACGTGTTCTTCAATGATGGTACGGACTTTACGGGAGGTCTTTGATGCTGCAGAAAAACAGAAGGTTACATGTGCTTTAAAATAACAAAATTAAGTGAGAAGCTTTCAAACTGAATGAGAGGGAGGAGTCTGATGAAGAGGTAATCACTGATGTCTCTTATCGATAGCACTTTATGTCCAGGAGGGTATAGAGTCCAACAGGATAAATCATACAAGAGACTAAATACTCAGTAGAATCTATATAGGTAGAAATCCCATGTGTGCTGGGTAAGAGTATAGTGATAGGAGTATACTACCGTCCACCTGGCCAAAATGGTCAGACAGATGAAATGCTAAGAGAAATCAGGGACGCTAACCAATATGGCAATGCATTAATAATGGGAGATTTCAATTACCCCAATATTGACTGGGTAAATGTACCATCAGGACATGCTAGAGACATAAAGTTCCTGGATGGAATAAATGATTGCTTCATGGAGCAATTGGTTCAGGAACAAATGAGAGAGGGAGCTATTTTAGATTTAATTCTTAATGGAACGCAAGATTTGGTGAGAGAGGTAACGGTGGTTGGGTCACTTGGCAATAGTGATCATAACATGATCAATTTTTGAACTATTGTCTGGAAGAGAACAATATGTAAATCTACAGCTCTAACACTAAATTTTCAAACAGGAAACTTTGATAAGGAAAATAAAAAAAAAACAGATATGGACATTATTTAAAAATACAATCTTAGAAGCGCAGTCCAGATGTATTCCACACATTAAGAAAGGTGGAAGGAAGTCAAAACGATTACCAGCATGGTTAAAAGGTGAGGTGAAAGAGATTATTTTAGCCAAAAAAAAAATTCCTTCAAAAATTTGAAGAAGGATCCATCTGAAGAAAATAGGAAAAAGCATAAGCATTGTCAAGTTAAGTGTAAAACATTGATAAAGCAGGCTAAGAAAGAATTTGAAATGAAGTTGGACGTAGAGGCAAAAACATAATAAAAAGGTTTTTAATATATCCGAAGCAAGAAAACTGTGAGAGAGTTAGTTGGACCGTTAGATGATCGAGGGGTGATTAGGGAAGATAAGGCCATTGCAGAAAGACTAAATTAATTCTTTGCTTCTGTGTTTACTAATGAGGATGTTGGGGAGATACCAGTTCCGGAGATGGTTTTCAAGGGTGATGAGTCAGATGAACTGAACCAAATCACTGTGAACCTGGAATATGTAGTAGGCCAGATTGACAAACTAAAGAGTAGCAAATCACCTGGACCAGATGGTATGCATCCCAGGGTTCTGAAAGAAATAAAGAATGAAATTTCAGATCTATTAGTTAAAATTTGTAACTTATCATTAAAATCATCCATTGTACCTGAAGACTGGAGGGTAGCCAATGTAACCCCAATATTTAAAAAGGGCTCCAGGGGCAATCCGGGAAACTATAAACCAGTGAGCCTGACTTCAGTGCCGGGAAAAAACGTGGAAACTATTCTAAAGATCAAAATCACAGAATATATAGAAAGACAAAGTTTAATGGAACACAACATGGATTTACCCAAAGGAAGTCTTGCCTCACAAATCTGCTTCATTTTTATGAAGGGGTTAATAAACATGTGGATAAAGATGAACCGGTAGATGTAGTGTATTTGGATTTTCAGAAGATGTTTGACAAAGTCCCTCATAAGAGGCTTCTAAGAAAACTAAAAAGTCATGGGATAAAAGATGATGTACTTTCGTGGATTGCAAACTGGTCAAAAGACAGGAAACAGAGAGTAGGATTAAATGGTTAATTTTCTCAGAGGAAAAAGGTAAACAGTGGAGTGCCTCAAGGATCTGTACTTGGACCAGTGCTTTTCAATATATTTATAAATAATCTGGAAAGGGATACGATGAGTGAAGGTGATCAAATTTGCAGATGACACAAAATTATTCAGAGTAGTTAAATCACACGTGGATTCTGATAAATTGCAGGAGGACCTTGCAAGACTGGAAGATTGGGCATCCAAATGGCAAATTAAATTTTATGTGGACAAGTACAAGGTGTTGCATATAGGGAAAAATAACCCTTGCTGTAGTTACACGATGTTAGGTTCCATATTAGGAGCTACCACCCAGGAAACAGATCTAGGCATCATAGTGGGTAATACATTGAAATCGTCAGCTCAGTGTGCTGCGGCGGTCAAGAAAGCAAACAGAATGTTAGGGATTATTAGGAAGGAAATGGTGAATAAAATGGTGGATGTCATAATGCCTCTGCATCGCTCCATGGTGAGACCGCACTTTGAATACTGTGTACAATTCTGGTCGCCGCATCTCAAAAAAGATATAATTGCAATGGAGAAGGTACAGAGAAGAGCGACCAAAATGATAAGGGGCATGGAATGGCTCCCTTATGAGGAAAGGTTAAGGATGTTAGGGCTCTTCAACTTGGAGAAAAGAAACCTGAGGGGGGATATGATAGAGGTTTTAAATCATGAGAATTCTAGAACGGGTAAATGTGAATTGGTTATTTACTCTATTAAATAATAGAAAGACATGGGGGGACTCCATGAAGTTAGCAAATAGCAAATTTAAAACAAATTGGAGACAATTCTTTTTCACTCAATGCAGAGTTAAGCTCTGGAATTCGTTGCCAGAGGATGTGGTTAAGGCAGTTACTGTATCTGTGTTTAAAAAAGGTTTGGATAAGTTCCTGGAGGAGATGTCCATAAACGGCTATTAATCAAGTCAACTTGGGGAATAGCCACTGTTATTACTGGCATCAGTAGCATGGGATCTACTTAGTGTTTGGGCACTTGCCAGGTACTTGTAACCTGGATTGGCCACTGTTAAAAACAGAGTGCTGGGCTTGATGGATTCTCGTTCTGACCAAGTAAGACAACTTCTTAGGTTCCTCTTATCTCTTCTCCAGAGACTTCATTGGCGTCTCTCTCGGAAATACCCAGCTCTCATTCACTTGCTTCTCAGCAGGTTCACAATGGCTATATATTTATTTAGCCAGATATTATATTACAATTCCTCCTCCAATGCACACACACATACAAATGAGAGGATTTCAGGAAATAATGACTGATGCTCTCTGATTCTGTGCTTTTCTGCTAGTAATCATCAGGTTGGAATTGTCTCCCTTGGGCGTAGTAGATCCTAGATTATGAGCTGGAAATGTTAGCACTGGCAGATCATTTATGTACACTCAGTACTTACCATCTTTCGTACTGGAACCAATCCTGGAAAAGAAAAAGCATTGGGTTAGATCTAATAACATCAGTCTCTGAAAGCAGCATCTCGGTCAGCTGAGACGTAGGACAATCTCTGTTACTTTTGACCAGAGAGGTACCAAAAGGGGCTCTAGTGTAGTTATTAGTGGTCCATGCCGAGCTGATCCTGGCTATACCACAATTATGCATCTATGAAAAACTGGAAAAAGTCCATAGAGGCAATGGGGGATAAGCCCAGAAATGGCTCAGCCTGCCCAATTAACATGCAACCAATTAGTACAGAAGGGAACTCACTGAGGCTCTAAAACTGGATGATACATAAATAAAATGAATATAGGTTGCCAGGGAGTCTATACGACAACATTTCATGGACACTTCTAGGTACAACTGATGAATCTGGCAAATTTGAAATTTTTCTAAAGTTTACTAGTGACACCTTTTAATCAATTTCCATAAGTCATTATTTGCACCCGTGCAACTGTTCAAAATCAAAGGATCTTAGTCTAACACTGTTAGGCCCCTTTCAAAACTGACTACGGCTGGGGTCCTAAATGTAGGCACTTACAAGGTGGGTAGCTATAGGGGCTGGAGTTAGGGCAGCAAAAGGTTAGGTGCTTAGCTCCGATTCTCAGCACTGGAAATGAGCAGTAGATCTAAATTCAGGGTCCTAAGTTATAAATGCCTCCACTTGGGGAATTTACAGCTGAAAGCTGAGCATGTTTCCAAAATTGAAAACCCCATTTTTTTCAAAATTGAAAACATACGATTCCTCTCCCTCCAGAAGGCGTCGGTAAGTGGCAATCTCCATCTCCAGCCGGGTCTTCACATCCATGAGAACCTTGTACTCGTAGCTCTGGCGCTCCATGTCAGAGCGGAGATCTGCTAGCTGAGCCTCTACGCTGGAGATCAGATTCTGGATCTGGGAGAGCTGCATGCAGTAGCGACCTTCTGTCTCTGCCAACGTGCCTTCCAGGGCAGCTTTCTGAGGAGCAGAAGAAAAAAGCTATGGATAAGAATGTGACAGAAGGCTGCAAGCTCAGGTAGCACCCATTACACATGGGAAGAACCCAGGTGCCCTATAATGCACCGTGCAGTGGCCAGCACTAGCACATCTGAAGCTAAAGAAGCAGAAAATTGTATGACACATTTTTGCCCCAGCAGTAAGGTAGATTTTATTTTCCCATTCCCAACTCTTCTTGAGTTAAATCCTATATTTATTTGCCATGAAAGAAATGTTCCTTGCGAAAAGGCCAATAGTGTGACTATTTCAATAGAGGACAAAATTTTAGACCTGAGGGACTTTTGCGCTATTGCGGAGCGGAGCGCAGAACGGGACGGCCTCCGCTCATAGCAAACATGAAGCAGGCACAGGTGATCTGTGAGCAGAGGCCACCCCAGTCGCTGCAAAGATATAGTAGGCCTCGGTGAATATGTGTGTGTAAGACTGCGAGCCTGGGGGGTAAGAGACAGCATGTGTGAGGGTGTGTGGGTGTGAGTGCCAGAGAGAGGGAGCCTATGAAAGGAGATTGTGATGGTCTATATGTCTGAGAAATTAGAAGCTGGTGTATGTGAAAAAGGGATTTTGTGTATGTGAGAGAGAGGGAGCCTGTGTGAGGGTGTGTGCATGTGTAAGAAAAAGAGCCTGTGTAAAGGGGGGTGTGTGTGTGTGTGTGTGTGTATGTGCGAGAGAGAGAAGGAGCCTATGTGTGAGGGGGTGAGCAAGAGAGTGAGCCAGTGTGCAGGGGTGTGTGAGAGAGACATAGGTAGCCTGTGTGAGGGTGTATGTGTGAGAGAGAAAGGGAGCCTGTTGGGTGTGTGTGCAAGAGAGAGGATGGGGGTCGAGAGAGAGGGGGAGTCTGTATGGGGGGGTGTGTATGTGCACTAGAGAGAGGGAGCCTGTGTGTGGTGTGTATATGTGTGAGAGAGAGGGGCAGAGGGAACCTGTGTAAGGGGCAGTACTGAGACAGGGGTCAAACTCTGGGAGTGGAGATAGAGTGGAAGGGATTGAGCCTAGAGGTGAAGGGAAGAGAGAGTGGCAGGTGGAGGAGTTGAGGCCTGAGAGGGCAAAGTGAAAGGAGACTGGCCAGGGGAGTAGGGAGAGAGGATGGAAGGGACACTCTTACAGTGAACGTCTAGGGAAATTCTGCTCAAAATATTTAAAACTCTGCATCTTTAAGTAATAACTTTCTTCTGTATTACATTTTAAATTAATTACTTAAAGATTGTCATGTATATTGTGTTATTTTGACCAATATAAAGTATGCAGAATTTTAAGCTTTTTTGCGCAGAATTCCCCCAGGAGTAACAAAAGCAGTTCTTCTGTTGGGCGAAGGGCATTGCTGAGATCCCTGCTGTGCTATAGTAGTGGAGCATGCGCATTGTACCATGCTGAGCTGGGTCTGCAGCTCGATCTCCAGGCCCTGTATAGTACGCTTCAGGTCCGTGATCTCGGTCTTGCTGGTCTGTATCTGTTCTGTATGGGTGGCGACTTCCCTGTTCAGCTCTTCAGTCTGAAATAATAATAATAATAATCTGATGTATAAAGGGCAAGCTCTTAGCATTGAAATCTTCTCTTGAAAATCTTAAAGTTCAGTAGGAGATCCTACCTTGCTGAAGAACCAGGCTTCAGCATCCTTACGGTTCTTCTCAGCTATAGCCTCGTACTGATCTCTCATCTCACCCAGGATCTTGGTCAGGTCAACAGCTGGAGCAGCGTCCACCTCGACACTGACCTTGCCACCCACTTGTCCACGGAAAGCATTCATCTCCTGCACAGACATCACAGATAGAGATATTAGATGATAAATTTGGCTGATCTGAGATTAGAAGAATAGAAGTTCAGAGCATCCACACTTGGATCATTCTAATAACCCTTTTATGGATCACCTCCAATTCCCAGATGTTTGACTATACAATGTAGTTGTCATTGGATGACTAGACAAACAGTTTTTTGAAAGATCTCTCTAATATCATCTAATGACCCTGGGGGATATTGTAAGGTTGATACTTTTGTACATAAGCCACATAACAGTTATTTATTATTTATTTAGCATTTTTCAATTGCAGCATGGTAGATTAATTTTTAGCAGTTTAAGTTGATCAATGGGGCATCTCTAAAAGCCCTTTATAAAGCCTTGCTAAGTTTACCAGGTTCATCCACTATGCTTTTTCTACCTTGTGATCTTACTGGGTGTTATCTACCTCTTCATGGTTCTTCTTGAGGTAAATGAGTTCCTCCTTTAGGCTCTCAATCTGCATCTCCAGGTCAGCTCTGGCCAGGGTCAGCTCGTCCAGGACCTTCCGCAGGCCATTGATGTCGGCCTCCACGCTCATGCGGAGGGCCAGCTCGGTCTCATACCTTGAGAAGCAGCAGATGACAGGATCAGAGCATGGGTGCACTTCCCCCTCCTTCCCCACCCCATCCTGTCTCATTCTTTTGCTTTTGTTGAGTGAGACGATACCAGACTTGAAGGTGGGCAGTAGCTGGAATACCATCATGGGTTTCTTGAGAACACTAACTAAATTGTTTAATCAACTCTTCCTACTTGAACTCCTTTGAGCTCCTGCCCCAACCTCATCCTCAACATGTTAGAAACAACATATATTAGACCAAGCTGTACTGTTCTTATAGATAAAATGGAAACATGGTGTTGGATTTATGAAAGAGGAGCATGAAGAACAAGGAACTCAGTTTCCATAGTAAAGTATTGTTTCTTTTCCAGTAACTTGAAACCCTGAGTTCTTTAGCTCCAGCTCCTTGCAAAAGAAGTGTTCCTTTTCTTCCTTTGAACAACTGAATGTGAGCAGAAGAGGTTGGAGATGCATAAGAACGAGGAGGTGGCGGATGAATGGGCTCTAGTCCAGATGGGGAGCTCTCACATCCTAGTCTTCTCCTTAAAAACATTGCTGTGAGAGAAGTTGTGTATGGGTAGGTGTGCATGTGTGTGCGTGCGTATCTGTATGCCATGCTGGCTGGGAGGTTAGAGAAGGGATGCAAAAGGGAGAAGGACCACAGCATAGATAGTATTCCCCAGATCCTGGAACCACTTTTCCTTCCTACCACAAGCAATTTTGGAAAACTATTTTTGTAATGTAAAATAAAAGATGGAAATGTTTGTCAATGTGCCACAGCCAACTGTGGGTCTGGGCCTTAGATCTGCTTCTCATTGTTGTCTAACCCTGTGGGGAGGGAGGAGTGACAGCACCAACAGAGGTGTCAAAACCTAAATCTGTCAGTGGCCAGTTGTATTCCTCCCTCTGTCTGTCAGAGTCTAGAAATGATGCCCGGGTCCCACCCCAGCTGCACACACGGCAGATGTCACATGCCCCGTATTGAGAACGGATCCTGAGGCTCCTGACGTGAAGCTTACTTGGTTCTGAAGTCGTCAGCAGCCAGCTTGGCATTGTCGATTTCCAGAAGAACCCTGGCCTTGTTCAGAGTGGCTGTTTTGATCTGGAAACCAGGAGACAGGAAAAGAAGCCAAAGCGGAACAAACAGTAAATAACAAGAGATGGAGAGAGCAGGTGAGCATGAATTACAGAGAAGAAGGGGGCATCACTCAGGCCATGACTGAGCCAGACTTCCAGAGACTCCTTCCAAAACAATTAAAGGTCAAGATTTTATACCTCGGAATATTAAACAAATAAATAAATCTGAGCAGGCCAACATCTAGGGGCCATTTTACCTCTACTCCTGCTCCCCATTTGCTAGGTAAGTTATAAAATAATGAAGTGATTGAGATATGTAAATGAAATGGTGACCTCATTGCTGATCATCCTGGAACTGGCACAGTTCTAGTTTTCATGTTAGCAAAGCAAAGGACAAAAGGTTAAAAAAAATATTTTCCTAACAGCTGCCTGGGCACTGCTGCCTTGATGCATCGATGCCAAGAACAAGAATCACCTTGCCAAGATGAGCCTTTCCAGGGCCTGCGTCTGACTGTGCTTCTGCCCGCTCAGTCTGCCAGTTAAATCACTTTCTGTGCACTTTATTACTGCAGAGTGAGCACGGCATCTGAAGCTCAGGATGTGTAATTTCTGGAGTTGGCACTGGACAACAGAGGTGGCAGCTCACTGCCCAGTGGCATCAGCGCCAACCAGAGCGCCTCCTGAGCGTTGCACTCTGTTCTCACCCTGCACTAGTAAAGTGAGCAAACAAGAAATGTTAACCAGTAAACTGAGCCGCTCCGACCCTGCAGACCCATGCATACACACACTGCAGATCTAATTTTTCGTGACACTGTAAAAGGCTTGTCGGTACACTCTGATTTGTGACATGAGAAGAAAGCATGAAAGTGATGAGTGGGGTGACCTGTAAGTGCTGAGCCAGTGCTGGGCTGGCCCTGCTGCGTGCATGAAGAGTAAGGAAGGGCAGATAAATCAGAACTCCTAGCCCTGCATGCAGGGACAGCCAGGGACTGCCTCGGCCCATGCTTTAAGTAGGACCTGGAGCTGTATGGTCACTCCATGGATCTTTGAGGAAATAACTTTCTGACACATACAAAAGTCTCCAGTAAATGGAATTATGGGAAAAAGCAGGTCAGGTGATTGCAAATTCAGAAAACATCTCTTGTTTCTTTTCTAAGTTTATGTGATGGTAGCACTTGCTCTTTAAGACGTTAATTAAAAACGAGTCTGTATCTTTGGGACCCCTCTAATCTGCCTGCAGCCTTCCACTCCCTTCTCCACCAGAGTAACTTCATCTTCAGATCTTGTCAATGCCAAGCCCCTTAACCTTCCTCTTCCCCATCCTCTCCCCATCGTAACCTGTGCCCAGAACATTTCACAATGAGGTGCCCTACGGCAGAGCCTCCGGATATAGGGGTGCCAACCGCATTCAATGCATTCATTGTTCTCTGCTACGTGCACAAGCTACAACAAAGTTGAAGAGATGTATTTGTGGCTGGTTTGAAAGCAAAAATCTTTACTGATTGTGCCCCCTTAAATGCCCCTCCCCCTACCGTCCCTATTTGCAGCAAATGTACAGTAAATCTCTGCAAACTCTGACTAGACTGTACACTAGGATCACCAGTAACTAAAACTTTACAGGTGCCCTCTGAATGGAGATTGTACAATGGGCTGTTCCTATAAACAGAATATCTCCATACATTCATCTCCAATTTACTCTGCAGACCAGGAGGCTGCTAGAAATGGGTCCGGACTTCAGAGAGATGAAAGGAGGACCCTGCAGCTTTCACAGACATAGCAAACAACAACTGATGCCATGAAATAGCTGAATGACCTTCATTCACCTTGTACAAGAATTTCTAGCTACCTTTTAAGATCTGGCCACAGAGTGTGCAGATTGTGTGCCAGTGCTATCATACCTGGCTCTGGAGGTCTTCAATGGTCTTGAAGTAGGCACTGTAGTCACGGTCTGGTCCTGGGCCTTGCTTCTGGTACCACTCCCGGATCTGGATTTCCAGCTCTCTGTTTGCTTCTTCCAAGGAGCGCACCTTGTCCAGGTACGAAGCCAGGCGATAGTTGAGGTTCTGCATGGTCTCCTTCTCCCCGCCAGTGAGAAGGGCATCCCCACCGCTGACACCAAAGCTACTGATGAAATCCCCACCATAGCCATTAGAAAAGCCAGAACCTAGCCCTGAGACCAGTCTGGATTTGCAGATTGTAGCACCTCTATTCCCAGCTCCTCCAAGGATACTTGGTGCTCCATAGGAGTTTCCTAGATGAACGGAGGAAAACCTGCTGGAACCTCCTCCAAGTCCACCCAACCCCACAGAGGGCCCACTAGTGGAAGAAGTCTGCCTGATGCTGTATGAGGTCATAGTGGAAAGGGATGAAGGGCTGATGGACTCAAAGCCTGGCTCAGTCACGGGCTGATGTGGTGGTGAAGTGTGGACTTCTGATCCCTATCTCTGCTCCCTTTATACCTACAACCATGGGCGTTGATTTCTGAGAAAGACTTAATTCCTCCAGAGATTCATCAACCTTTGGAGCCTCTGCCAAGTTTTCCAAACGTTTTTTTTTAGTGCGATTCGCTCATCGGTCTCGGAGCATAAAACAGAATTGCCTCACCTCTCTTCTGAAAACTCTTTCCTTGTCGGGGAGGAGTTTGATGTCTCACCTTTTTCAAACAAAAGGCATTCAGTCTGAATCAGAGACGGGGAGGCTCTCTGCTTCAGGCTACGGTTACTTTGCATTGTTGGACTAAGAAAGATGCTTTCAGACTCGCCCTGACTTCTGTGTAGAGCAGCAGTCTGCATCCTTGGATCTTTGTGTAATGGACTTAAAAGGAATCATAAAACAATGTAATTACTGCATATACAAGAGTGCATTTTACTCAAAAGCTTTTATCTTTCCTATGCAGAGAAGGGCCTTTGGACTGGAGAAGTGTGCCTGCATGACAGGCCAGTCTCAGCTACCTCTAGTTGGGGATGATCAGAACTCCCTGGCTGTAACCCAAGGGCGTCTGGACTAGATCTGCACTCTTGTGAATGATGGGGACCAGGTAGCCCACTGCTGATTCCAAGGTTTGGTTTCCTGGTTTTTGCTTCCTTGTTTGTTTCAGAAAGTTATTCCTGAAACTTGTAGCTGTGAAAGAGAGAAAGCAACCTTATCTGAGAAGGCTACAAGATCCAAATTAATCAGAACCTTTCTAATCTGGGTCTAAATCCAAACAGGGTCATTGCCTGCACAGCGTTCCACTCCATCATCAATCCCCCAGGCCCCTGCCGCATGATTCTGGTGAATTTAAACAGGCCATGGGGACCTGGGTGTGAACATAAAAAGTTGACATATTGAGTCAGACTGAGGGTCCATCCAGCCCAATAGTGGTCAGTCCCAGATCCCAAACAGTAAATAGATCCCATGCTGCTATTGTGCAATGATAAGTAGTGGTTTTCCCCAAGTCTATCTAGTTATTAACAATTTATAGATTTCTCTTCCAAAAACTTGTCCAAATCTTTTTTAAACCCAGCTATGCTGGTTGTCTATACTATATCCTCTGGCAATGAATTCCAGAGCTTAATTATGCATTGAGTGAAAAAGAATTTTCTCTGATTTGTTTTAAATGAGCTACTTGGTAATTTCTTGGAGTGCCCCCTGGTCCATTATCTGAGAGAGCAAATAACCAATTTACATGTATCCTTTATAGATCTCTATCATATCCCCCCTCAGCCGCCTCTTCTCCAAGGTGAACAGCTCTATCCTCTTTAGCCTTTCCTCATAGGGGAGCTGTTCCATCCCCTTTATCATTTTGGTTGCCCTTCTCTGTACCTTTTCCAGTTCAGCTCTATCTTTCTTAAGATGCAGCGACCAGAATTGCGCACAGTACTAAGTGTGCAGAAATGCTATCTGTCCACAAGAAAGCAGGAGTAAGAAGATCCTGCTTCAGCTTTGACTTGCTCTTGTCCTCCCTATGCTTTTCTGATGAAGAAATATGTATTCATTAACTGCTGTTAATTAGAGAACATTTACAGCATTTTTCATTCAGGGCAATGGATATTTTAATGGGAGAAACTGTTACCTGTTAAAGAACTGGCCACTGATTCTTTCGTGAGCTTTCCCGCACTTGCTGGAATCATGTCAGGGATGAGGACCCCGGCACAATATTGACTGGGGAAGGTGTCAAGGATGCACAACCCTGCCCTAATGGTGTACGTTAGGCCTCGTTGAGAAGCTGCCCAGATGCCAGGGAGCCCACGTGCTCTGGATCCTGCCTTCTCTTTTTTTGGCCTTTTTAAAATGTACGGAGTGGAAAAGAGTTTATGCATTGAAAGACAAGTTAATCCCATACTGGCTGGCAGCTGCTGGAACCTTGCTGGCAGCAAAATGGAGAATTCCTTTTGGTCTGCATCTGGATGGTTTGTTTGGGCCAGAAGAGCTTGGTTGGTTATCTCAATGGAAAAGATTAAATTCAGGAAATTTGGAGTCCATTCCTAAACATCTCAGGTTATGATGAAGAAGTGCCTGGAGAATATGTAATATTTCTTGGCTAGAACAAATCACCTAGAGTCTATTGGAAGAGTCTACAGGAAGGCAATAACGTGCATCATTCTGAATGTTTTCTGCCTGCTGTATACCTCCTTGGTGTAGGAGAGCGTGTTTCAGTTCCTGTGACATGGCTCCACACACTTTCATTCTGTTAAAGTTTGAAAATCTGAATAAAATGCATTGCAAAGTTCTCAGACATTTCATCCACACTAACTGAAGTGCATTTTATAGCTTTCATTGTCCTTGCACTTGCTAAAATCACAGACCTTTTAAGCTTTGATTCCTGTTTTACGTATTTGGACCCATTGTGCTGCTGTGTCAGGAAGCCCAGATCTTTACCATTGCTCTCTGGGATCGTGACCTTGTTGCCGTGGTTCCCACTACCTTGGTCTATCCAGCTCTAATTATGTACTTAGTCTATGGAGCTGGAAACGTGCTTGGATTTAACCCTTACTGGTTAAGTAGAGAAAGGCCTGTGGCGCTTTGGTCATCCTAAGGTTACTTGTGAGCGCCTCACGCAGGGGCCAGATCAATCTCGTCATGCATACGCCGACGGTGCTTTGTAAACATGTAATCCAATGCTGCTGAGCTTGCTGGGAGGAGCCCTCATCGCTTTCCAGTGCTGTAGAAGCCCAAAAATGCCTAATTCCATGGAGAAGGCGGCGTGTGAACAAGTAGGTAAGGTGCGCAGACGTGCCATCGACGTTCTTCACGAGTCCTTGGGCCTTACTCGCTAGAGGAAGACTTACATTCAGATTTATCATTTCTGACTCCTAGTCACATAGAAAGGGAATGAAGAACTGGAGTAACTTTCCTGTTCCATCTTTAATTTCCATTTAGGCTTGGGGATGGCCTGCATGGAGCAGCAGCTGCGATTACCCTGAAACAAAACAAAAATGAATTCATTAATAAAAATAGCTGGGCAGACTGGATGGACCATTTAGGTCTTTATGTGCTGTCATTCACTATGTTAAATATCAAATGTCAGTGAAACGTGTTATCTGGTTTCTCTCCTCATACTAGGTCACAGATGGACAGGCATAACCTGCCCATGAAGCATTCTTTTGTTTTCCATTCATAAAGAACACCTAAAAGCTATATCAGGTAACGAAGCTCAACACGACGACATCAGAAAATGAAAAAACTGCAGAAAATGCATCTCACCAAAACCGGAAGAGTGCACGGAGGCAAGAGGTTACCATTAGATCCAATGTGATTTAGAAACAGGGAGTCTGACAGCCCACAAGCTCCAGGAGGCCCACCCTGCCTGCCAAATGGGATTCCCGCTGCAATGCCACAGACCCAGCCTGGCTTTTACCCTCACCTCCTTGCTAGCAGGGATCCTCTGTGCCTATCCCAGGCTCTCCTGAACTCTGATACTGTTTTGTCTCCACCACTTCCGCTGGGAGGCCGTTCCAGCATCCACCACCTTTTCTGTGAAGAAATATTACTCCCGAGTCTCCCTCCTTTCAGCTTCTTGGGCCTGGTTTATACCTTAGAGGTGTTTGAATGCCTCTATCACATCTCCCCTGTCTCTTCCAGGGCGTATAGCTCCAGCTCCCTAGAACCACAGATTGTAGATTTTAAAAAGCAATCTCTTGTCTTCTATGGATTACCCGCCCGCCACTTCTCTTTCACTATCCAGATGGATTTTTTAAGCTGGGAAGAGCCTAACTTACTTTTCAAAAAAAAAATTAAAGCCTGCTTATCTTTTTAAGCTATGCTCATTATTAAGTGCCTTAACCATATTAACAATAGCAGTTTTCATATGATAACAATTATTTTTCGCAGAAGCAATAACATATGAAATGCTTCAGCAACAGTCATATTTATTTATTTTCTATACAAGGATTCTGCCAGGCCGAGCACAACAGCAGCATAGAAAACAGTTCAGTTCAAATAATAAACTCAAGTGGTGCCGGTTGTGAAATAAATAACATTTTAATCTTTTTCTGCATAGCTTAATGTGCTGCAGGGAGCGGATTTCTTCCAGCATAGCGTTGCACGGGTCCGGACCAATTACTGATAACGCTCGGTTGCCAGGCTGCTGTAGGTTGTAAGTGTTTTCATATCAGGGACCTCCAACAGGTGCTAGCTCCCCAAATGTAAAGACCAGGCCTGCCGATGACAGGGCGCCTCACCCTGCAAGGATTTAAAAACCAGGGACGGTAACTTTTAAGCCGGCGCGCGATGGCACGTGCGCCCGCTGGTCGCCCCAAGCGGTCACTTTATAACAACCCAGCGTATATGCGAGCAGGTTATAAAATAGCCCAATTTTAAGCGGACGTACGCAAATGCCGCTTCTACCAGGTAAATGGTAGCAGATACGCAGGCTGACGCCATTACCAGTTTTACCAGTTCGTTCCCAGTTCGCTCGGGTAAGGAATAGGACTTCCAAACCCCCCCTAGATTAAAAGCCTCCCTTCTCTCCTGTTAGCCCTGACCCTTAAAACCCCACTGATCTGTCTATAACTTGCACATCCTCCACAGCAGAAGTAGAGTTACGTGGCAGGGGGCCCCGGTGTGCGCCGGGGCGTGAAAGTATTCCAGAATTATCCATGCCTTCGCAGACCACACCCCACCTCTGTTTTTGGAACTTTTCATTTCTGCACGTAGTCGAGTGGCTTTGAAAATCCACTCGGCACGCACCAGCCCAACTTGTGCACGTATCTCCCAGTTTTGGCACGCGGCAGGCTTTTAAAATTCACCCGAATACAAGAACCTTAAATGTAATAAGTTGCTGAACCGGCAACCAATGCAATTGTCTCCCGAGGAGCATCACATGGCCCCCTCTTTGGGGCACTAAGAACCAAACGGGCAGCAGAATTTTCCAAAAAGCTGCAGGTGAAGAGAGTTGCAATAGCCAACGGATGTAAAAACAAGCTTGAACCAGGGCACGAAAATCTGATACTTCCAGGTAAATGTTTCGTTTATAATACTGGGCAGAAAAGACAGAGCGTAATTGGCCAGAGTAATCCTAATCTGAATTCAAAAGAAATCCAAGATTGCGTATATGATCTGAGAGCTCGATGCGTTCTCCATGAGGTGAAAAGAAAGCGGGTTTGGGGGAACCTGGGGAATCTTGCCGTCCAAAGGGCCTCAGTTTTTGCAGAATTGGATATTGTGATTCTCAGTCATATCCTGTGGAATCGTTTGTTTCAGGTGATTTTAGAGCTGTCATTTTATTTTTGCATGTTTACTTTGTGCACCGCTTCACACAGCTCTTATCTAGAACTGGGGAAGCAGTTGCTAAGACAATTTTAAAGGCAGAAGGAAAGGCTCCTGTTTTATAACGCCGCAGTGCAGGGCCTCCTGTAGATGTTGTGCGCAAGACTCAGGCGGCAATCTTCCAGTTTATTTGGGATGAGGGAAACGTTACCTGAACATTGAAGCCTCTGATACTGTTACCCACAATATTGTTTGTGCAAGAGACCGAGCGGTAGGCATAAAACAACCATCTGTGTTAGACACAGTAAACACTACAGGAGAAATATGTTCGCCCTATACCCACTGCCAAGATACACAATGCGAGTATAACAGGGAGACCATAGACGTTCCCAGAAAGCTTTGACTCATGCATTTGTTGTACAAATAGTTATGGATCAACAGACCCACCCAGCACTAGACTGAGAAGCAGCTAAATAGCCTGTTGAGAATGAAAGATGACCCTGCACAAAGAGCTTGCTGCATTTAAAATCTTTTCTGATAAGGAAACCTTTATGTTTCAAAGCTCTTCCCCTGATATGAAACCCAGTCTCCCCCTTTCATCTTCTCATCATACTGGGGGTGTGTACGGTACCGCTCCATGGTCTCCAACTAGCCCACTAGTATCACAACATGCACTGCCCTCAGGAGTCTCTGATCAGAGAAGAGAAGGGGCATGAGGGTAGGGAGGAGGGGATGCAGAGAGGGAGAGAGATGGGACTCCGTGGAAGCTGAGTTTGCGTCATGGCCCTCTGATGCATGAATGGGGGCCTCTGATGCATGAATTGGGGCCCTTTGATGCATGAATGGGGGCCTCTGATGCATGAATTGGGGCCCTTTGATGCATGAATGGGGGCCTCTGATGCATGAATGGGGGCCCTTTGATGCATGAATGGGGGCCCTCTGATGCATGAATGGGGGCCCTTTGATGCATGAATGGGGGCCTCTGATGCATGAATTGGGGCCCTTTGATGCATGAATGGGGGCCTCTGATGCATGAATGGGGGCCCTTTGATGCATGAATGGGGGCCCTCTGATGCATGAATGGGGGCCCTTTGATGCATGAATGGGGGCCCTCTGATGCATGGCCGGGGCGCTTTCAGAACACTGCGCAAGGGCTGGACGTGAGGCTTACTGAATGGAGATTCTCAGGCTCGTTCATTAAAAACCCGCCTTTCTTTTCTCCCAGTGCATCATCATCTTCATTGGCGTCTTTGAGTTCATCTGGATACAATGAATGGTAAGCTCAGTGGGGAGGTATGAAGCGGGGATGGGTAACAGCTCTCATCAAACTCTCCTCTCCCAGGGCCGTGCTCTGCTGGAGTCCAGCCGGGCTTCACCCCTGACTCTCTGGGCATTCTTGGCTTAATCGCTTCCTCCCCCATCATCTACCTCAGAGACTTGCTTGATAACTACAATACTAATGTCCATTGTAGCGGACGCACGCATGTTATAAAATCCAGGGTCAACGCGCGCAGGGGGGTGCACAATTGTGCAACTTGCACACGCTGAGCCAAGCAGCCTGCCTCTGTACCCCCCGAGGCCGCTCCGAAATCAGAGCGACCTCGGAGGGAACTTTTTTCCGGGCCCCCCCCCCCCCACCTTCCCCTCTCTTCCCCAACCTAACCACCCCCCAGCCCTAACTAAATCCCCCCCCCTACCTTTGTTGAGAAAGTTACGCCTGGCAGGCGTAACTTGCGTGCACTGGCTGGCCAGGCCCCGCCCCCAGACCGCCCATTTTTCGAAGCCCCAGGACATACGCGCTTCGCGGGGCTTGCGCGCGCCGCCGAGCCTATGCAAGATAGGCTCGGCGCGCACAGGGGGAGGCAGGGGTAGGTTTTCGGGGCTTGCGCACATATCTTATGCACACAACCCTTTGAAAATCTACCCCTATCTGTCACATAACTGGGAATCCTGACCCCTGCCGCTTTCCTTCTGAAGCATTTTGAATAAAATGTCCATCCAATGGAGAGCCCTCCTCTGCTCTTCCCTCACGCACCCTTCCCCCCCCCCCCCCCCCACACACACACACACACACATCCAGCAAAACTCCAAGGGGGACTCCTTCAGGGGCAGGAGGTACCATCTCAGCCCCTGCCTCAGGCAGCAGATTGTCTTGAGCCACTACCAGTAAATCACCGGCCCTTTCCCCTGCAGTCTGGAAGTACATATACATAGCATTCCACCCCAGACGTATTACTCCCGTGCTAGCAGTACGTAGCATTGCACCCCAGACATATTACTCCAGTGCTATCAGTGCGTAGCATTCCACCCCAGACGTATTACTCCCGTGCTAGCAGTACGTAGCATTGCACCCCAGACATATTACTCCAGTGCTATCAGTGCGTAGCATTCCACCCCAGACGTATTACTCCCGTGCTAGTAGTACGTAGCATTCCACCCCAGACGTATCACTCCCGTGCTAGCAGTGCGTAGCATTCCACCCCAGACGTATTACTCCAGTGCTAGCAGTGCGTAGCATTCCACCCCAGACGTATTACTCCAGTGCTAGCAGTATGTAGCATTCCACCCCAGACGTATTACTCCAGTGCTAGCAGTGCGTAGCATTGCACCCCAGGTGTATTACTCCAGTGCTAGCAGTGCGTAGCATTCCACCCCAGACGTATTACTCCCGTGGTAGCAGTACGTAGCATTGCACCCCAGACGTATTACTCCAGTGCTAGCAGTACGTAGCATTGCACCCCAGACGTATTACTCCAGTGCTAGCAGTAAGTAGCATTGCACCCCAGTCGTATTACTCCAGTGCTAGCAGTATGTAGCATTGCACCCCAGTCGTATCACTCCAGTGCTAGCAGTACGTAGCATTGCACCCCAGACGTATCACTTCAGTGCTAGCAGTGCTTAGCATTGCACCCCAGACATATTACTCCAGTGCTAGCAGTACGTAGCATTCCACCCCAGACGTATTACTCCAGTGCTAGCAGTGCGTAGCATTCCACCCCAGACGTATTACTCCAGTGCTAGCAGTGCGTAGCATTCCACCCCAGATGTATTACTCCAGTGCTAGCAGTGCGTAGCATTCCACCCCAGACGTATTACTCCCGTGCTAGCAGTATGTAGCATTGCACCCCAGACGTATTACTCCAGTGCTAGCAGTGCGTAGCATTGCACCCCAGACGTATTACTCCCGTGCTAGCAGTGCGTAGCATTGCACCCCAGACGTATTACTCCAGTGCTAGCAGTGCGTAGCATTCCACCCCAGACGTATTACTCCCGTGCTAGCAGTACGTAGCATTGCACCCCAGACGTATTACTCCAGTGCTAGCAGTGCGTAGCATTGCACCCCAGACGTATTACTCATGTGCTAGCAGTGCATAGCATTGCACCCCAGACGTATTACTCCAGTGCTAGCAGTGCGTAGCATTGCACCCCAGACGTATTACTCCAGTGCTATCAGTGCGTAGCATTCCACCCCAGACGTATTACTCCAGTGCTAGCAGTGCGTAGCATTCCACCCCAGACGTATTACTCCCGTGCTAGCAGTGCGTAGCATTCCACCCCAGACGTATTACTCCCGTGCTAGCAGTGCGTAGCATTGCACCCCAGACGTATTACTCCCGTGCTAGCAGTGCGTAGCATTGCACCCCAGACGTATTACTCCAGTGCTATCAGTGCGTAGCATTCCACCCCAGACGTATTACTCCAGTGCTAGCAGTGCGTAGCATTCCACCCCAGACGTATTACTCCCGTGCTAGCAGTGCGTAGCATTCCACCCCAGACGTATTACTCCCGTGCTAGCAGTGCGTAGCATTGCACCCCAGACGTATTACTCCAGTGCTAGCAGTGCGTAGCATTGCACCCCAGACGTATTACTCCCGTGCTAGCAGTGCGTAGCATAGCACCCCAGACGTATTACTCCCGTGCTAGCAGTGCGTAGCATTGCACCCCAGACGAATCACTCCCGTGCTAGCAGTGCGTAGCATTGCACCCCAGACGTATCACTCCAGTGCTAGCAGTGCGTAGCATTCCACCCCAGACGTATCACTCCCGTGCTAGCAGTGCGTAGCATTCCACCCCAGACGTATCACTCCCATGCTAGCAGTGCGTAGCATTGCACCCCAGACGTATCACTCCAGTGCTAGCAGTGCGTAGCATTCCACCCCAGACGTATCACTCCCGTGCTAGCAGTGCGTAGCATTCCACCCCAGACGTATCACTCCCGTGCTAGCAGTACGTAGCATTGCACCCCAGACGTATCACTCCCGTGCTAGCAGTGCGTAGCATTGCACCCCAGACGTATCACTCCAGTGCTAGCAGTGCGTAGCATTGCACCCCAGACGTATCACTCCCGTGCTGGCAGTACGTAGCATTGCACCCCAGACGTATTACTCCAGTGCTAGCAGTGCGTAGCATTCCATCCAAGATGTATTACTCCCTTGCTAGCAGTGCGTAGCATTCCACCCCAGACGTAACACTCCAGTGCTAGCAGTACGTAGCATTGCACCCCAGACATAGCACTCCCGTGCTAGCATTGCGTAGCATTGCACCCCAGACGTAGCACTCCCGTGCTAGCAGTGCGTAGCATTGCACCCCAGACGTATCACTCCCGTGCTAGCAGTGCGTAGCATTGCACCCCAGACATATCACTCCCGTGCTATCAGTGCGTAGCATTGCACCCCAGACGTATCACTCCAGTGCTAGCAGTGCGTAGCATTGCACCCCAGACGTATCACTCCCGTGCTATCAGTGCGTAGCATTCCACCCCAGACGTATTACTCTAGTGCTAGCAGTGCGTAGCATTGCACCCCAGACGTATTACTCCAGTGCTAGCAGTGCGTAGCATTGCACCCCAGACGTATTAGTCCAGTGCTAGCAGTACGTAGCATTGCACCCAGACGTATTACTCCAGTGCTAGCAGTGCGTAGCATTGCACCCCAGACGTATTACTCCAGTGCTAGCAGTACGTAGCATTGCACCCAGACGTATTACTCCAGTGCTAGCAGTGTGTAGCATTGCACCCCAGACATATTACTCCAGTACTAGCAGTGCGTAGCATTGCACCCCAGACATATTACTCCAGTGCTAGCAGTGCGTAGCATTGCACCCCAGACGTATTACTCCAGTGCTAGCAGTACGTAGCATTGCACCCAGACGTATTACTCCAGTGCTAGCAGTACGTAGCATTGCACCCCAGACGTATTACTCCAGTGCTAGCAGTGTGTAGCATTGCACCCCAGACGTATTACTCCAGTGCTAGCAGTACGTAGCATTGCACCCCAGACGTATTACTCCCGTGCTAGCAGTGTGGGCTTGTTTGCATATACGGTGCTGAAAATTGAATCTGTAATTATTCCTGGGAAAGGGAGCAGAGCAGATTTCCAGCTCCCCAGCTTTGCTGATTTCTGTGGGGCCTGCTACCAATCAATCCTGTATCCAACGGAAGATTGAGGCAACACTGGGAGAAATGATCCCAACCCTGCCACTCCAGGAGCAACATCAAGAAAGGCCGAATCTGATGGAATTGCTGGAGGGAGGGAGGTGACCCAACAGCTTCCCCTGCTCCATCAGAACCAGCCCTGGAATCCATGCGCCCTCATTCTCAGCTCCCCCCAGGGGATGTTTGTCCCGTCTCGCTGGGTCCTCAGCTGTGGGCTGTGTACCAGGGCTCCTTCCAGGACCCCAAAATTCAGCTACCAGGTGTCACCAGTGCAGAGTGACTGGGCCTGGTGAGTGCTCCTGCCCCAGCTGCCACTGAGCCACCAGCCCAGTTACTGTTAACTTCTTTTTTTTTTGGAGGGGGGGGGAGGGATTTGGCTTTTGGAGGTGTCTCGTTACCAGTAGAGGGCACAGTAATGGACCAGATGGCGGCACACTAACGATGATTCAGTAGGCCAGCTCCCATACAGAGTCACCCAGTACCGGAGCCACTGTCAGTCCTACAGGTGACTGACTGGCCAGTGGGACTGCGGATCTGCTACTAGGAAGGGCTGGTGCATTCAGTGACTAATGTAAAGACAGGAGGACGAGAGAGGCTGGCACACCCGCCCTGAAACTGATCTCGCTGCCTGGGAAGCTGACACCCATTGTCCTTCCAGAGCTTGCTCTTCCGCTGTGCACCCCGCAGAAAAGGATCACACGGGTATCAGCTTTTGCCTGGCTCTTTCGCCTTCTTTACCCCACACCATCAAACCAGGGCTGCCTCAGTCCGGAGGCCTATTTCAAAATGGCGTCTCAGAGGTTCTGCTAGCTCTCTCTCATTGCAACCAACAAGCAAGGCCTAGCGTCAGCACCAGTAACTGCCTTTTATTCCACAGTGTTCGGGTTGAGTGTCCTCCCTGTGTCTCAGTTTACCTAACACTACTTGGGTACCAAGCAAAGCTCAAGGTCATGCATCCTCCAGAAGCTGTGAATTATTCTGCCTCTGGGATGCTCTGGTGGCCTCCTGGGATGGCAGGCATTGCAAACACCCCAATATGTATTGGCAGCAAAATGGATCTGAAGTAAGCCCTGACTGTGGGAAGTGAGCCTTGCTCTTCTTTTCCTGTCTGATCCCGGGGCTGGAGTGGTCCTATCTTCTATTGACAACCCCAGCTCCAAGGAGGACGATAAAACCTCGCCTAGCACCCTTTTTCCTCTCACTGCACCTTCCCCATTAGCTTGGTATTCTGTGAAGCTGCTGAGACCTTTTATTGGCTCAACGAAACGAGAAGTTACTGTACTTGCCCTGCTGGGGGCTCCTTGCACTGAGGTGGGCGCCGTAGCACAGAGAGAGAGGGTGGGTTTCACCGGGAAGCTGTGGGGATGCAGATCTCTGCCAAGTGCAGAAAGTGAGAGGCAAAGCGTCCCACCCCATCCTGATCCCTGGCTCCCACTCCTTGCAGGGCGTTGCCCTCTTCATTAGCGGCAGCATCTCCTTCTAATTACTTCTTTGTTCCTGCCTTGTCTTAACTTAGTAATGTTTTGCTGCCTGTAGGGTTTCCGAGCTGGGATCCTTTTTTCCAGCCTCTCCCCTCTGACGCAGCCCTGCAGCAGGGAAGCAAGGCCGCCCGCGCCCGACATTACCCGGCTCACATTCCATGACGTCGCTTCAGTCGCGACTTATTATCAGCGCCTAACAATAACCCCTGAGCTTAGCCTTTGCAAGAATGAGATTTTTATTTTCCTGCTGAATTTTTTCAATGCAGCAGCAGTGCAGGCAGTGCTCTCTCTCACCTGTGGGCCTTTCCACCCCTGCTCCCTGGGTCACTGTAATTCACTGGAGGCAGCAGAACACGTTCGCTGTGCGTCCCCCGGGCCATTTATTGGACCAACATAAGAATTCTTGCGAGCGAGCTGGGGGCAGGTACAGAGGGGCCCTGCTAAGAACAGAGTTGAGAGATTCGGAAACATGGATGGGGGGGGGGGGATCTTTTTGGGCATTGGGCTAAGTCTGGGAGCTCCTTTACCCAGAATGATAGGGAACCAAGGAGGAAGACAACAGACCTGGGCTTCAGGGCCGACTTGCCAGGGACACCTTTAATGGGGTCGAATTCCTCACTGGCTAATCACACTTCTCAGATTGGTTGGGGTGCTGAGCTCTCAGAATTAAAATCACTGCCCTCCTGGAAGGCCTCCGGGCTCTGTTCTGACACCTCCGCCTATTCATTTATACCAGACATTACTAGCAATTGTAATTCAAGCTTCAGGTTGTCAGGATTGTATTATTTAATATCATGTTTCTTAGATGTATTTATTTATTTGTTTGTTAAAATTTCTATGCTGGTATTTGGTGGGAACTGTCATATCGGTTTACAAGATTACATAAAAGCATTTAAAGTAAAAATCAAAATTTACAAGTAATAGAACAACAATTCTAAAAGGTTAAAAGCTTCATTTGTTATGAACCCTGCCACGGAGCTAATCCCCGCGAGCAGGCACTTTTTTTTACTGCCTCTCCCTTCGCGGCATGATGCCGCCGATGTCGACCCTCCCACACGGCCGGAGCCGCGGACTTTCCTCCCTCACGAGGCCCGGAGGCTGCCCTTGGTGTCCTGCTTCACCGCGGCCGGAGCCGCGGACTTCTCTGCTTTCCTATGCGGCATGGAGCCGCCGCCGCCGACGTCTTCAACATCTTCGCGGCTGGAGGCTGCAAGCCCCGGCTTGGATTGGCGGCTGGAGCTGCCCCCAGGGCCTCCTGCAGCGGCTGGAGCCGCTGCCATCTTCGGGGTCTGCCTCCAGGCCCAGCCCTGCGTCTGCGTCATCGTCGTCGGTGCAGGACCGCTGACTGCGATCCTGCACAGTCCTGCTGCTTCCTGCTTCCTCTAGGCGCGGCCGCGCCTCTCTTCTACATTTAAAGGGCCCACGGCCGGATATTCCCTGGGCCCCACCTAGTGACTGTTTCCTGTTGCAGCCCTATAAAAGGGCTGGTCTTGCAATTGCTCTTCGCCTTGCATCGGAGTTACTTCTGTCCTGGAGGCTCCTGCCTGCCAGAGCTCCGTCAGGTCTTCTGTCTTCTTTGTGGAGCTCCTCGTCTTGACTTGTCATCTCGTCATGCCATGTCTTCATTGCCTGAGGTCCCCGTCCAGGTGTCCTGGTGTGTCATCTCCTGATGTCTCACTTCCTGGTGTTCTAGCCCTCCTTGGTGTTCGTTCTTGCTCTGGAGCCTTCTGTTCTGCTGGCTGTGGATCTCCGGGTGACGGGTCGCTGTCATGGGAGATGCCAGCAGTGGACTGGTGTCCTGTGCTCCTGAGCCGTCTTGTCCTGCCAGCCTTTGTGGTGCTTTGGATGACATCGGCTTCGTCGTTGAAGTCCCACCTCAACTGGATCTTCTCCTGCGCTCGTCCTGCTCTCCTCATGGTCCGTGACCAGCCTCCTTGGGCTGTGTAGGGCGCGTAGTGGGACAGGGTGGTCCGTGACCAGCCCATTGGGTCCGCCCATGAAGGTGGGCTGAGTAGGGTGCCCTGAGAGACAGTGCCAATGTCTTCCTTCCCAGCGTCTTGTCTTGTCTCTGATGCCGTTGCATCAGCCCTGGTGTCATGTCTTCAACAGCCCTGGTGTCATGTCTTCAACAGCCTTGGTGTCATGACTTCACTTCTACCCTCGTCTGTGATGCCTTCGCATCAACCTTGGTGTCACGTCTTCGTGTCAGGGCCTCCGTCTGCCCTCATCCTCAGGCCGGTCTGCTGCTCCATGCCAATCCAAGCAGCAGGTCCGAAAGGGCTCGGAACGGTCGGAGGACCGTTCTCTTACCAACATTATCATGTTGTTGGTGCTGGGAGCTTGCAGGCCTGGCAGAGGGTAAGACAGTGTCTCTGCCATCCTGGGACACGTTGGCAACCCTCGGTTCGGTCCTGGATCCGTCTGGGGTCGGGCTGAGGCCCAAGGGCACACTAAAACACCCTCAATGCAACATCATTATAATTTTCATAATAATGGCCTAACAGTGAGACATCTGGACAACATTCAACACTGTGACTAACTCAACTTTGCTTCACCTCAGCCATTAGTTCTTTTCTTTTCTTTTTTTTTTGTGATTTTTTTGTTTCAGAAATTACTGTCACCATCATTAAACGCTTGCTGAAAAAGCCATGTCTTGACTTTTTTTCTAAATGCTCTTCTGTTTGGTTCTAGCCGAATGTCAACTGGTAGATTATTCCAAATTTTTGGAGCAGCAAGTGATAGGGCTCTTTCCCTTACTGATGTTAGTTTTGCTGAGATCATTGAAGGAATGAACAGTAAGCCTTTATTGGCGGATCTCAGATCTCTCTGGGGTGTATGTAGATGTTTTCATGTTATTCATGTATTACAGCTATGATGATGTTAGATTTTAATTGTGATCATTTCTTGTAATTATGCAAGTTGATGTTTGTTTATCTTGTACAATAGCTGTTTAAATAAATAAACAGGTTACCGCTGCCTTTTACTTGCAGATGATTTACAGGTTGTCATCTATTTGGACTCTTGTCAACCAGAAGAAGTAAAGAAATGTACTGAATGTCCAGATCAAATGTCATCTTGACTTTATGATCATAAGTTGAAAATAGTTTCACTGAAGCATCATTTATTTATCTCCAAACATTTAATATTCTGCTTTTTTCCAGGAAAGGTCTCAGAGCAGATGATAATCTCTTCTAATGGACTAACAGGTGCCTTAAACCTTGGCAGTAGTGCCTTCAAAAAGGCAAAAATGCTCAAGGGCAGAGGAACTTTAATTCCTTTTAACAAACAGACGGAGGGAAGCTCTGGTGGAACGGGAAGGCCCTTTGCCTTTTGCATGGCTCCAGCTGAATGAGCAGTGGAACCTCGTTCCAAATCTTGGGGACAAGGCAGCTGAAGACCCTCAGTCATGTGCAGGCCAGTTTAGCAGAAGTCATGGAGTCGGGGAGGAAAGAGGATCGGGGTTCCAGAGACTGGATGTAGGATGTACAGAGACATGAAAAATCCTCCGGGGCCTGTTTATTCTTGCATTTTGAATCAGCAGGAAAGCTCCTGGCATGGCAAGGGTTAACATCCCTCTCAATAATGTCACAACAACATTGAACATTAAACTGGATAAAAGGCTCGCTATGTCCTACCACGTAAACAGCATTGGTTTGTATCTCTACATTTCTAGAAAAGCAGGATCTCCAAACAGCAGTGCATTCACGGATTCTGAATCAGATGGACTGCTGTTGGGTGCTGTTTCAGAGCCTTCCTATTGCCTCCTTAAAGGCACTTCAGTTACTGCAGAATACTGCAGAGAAATAGGTTTCTGGACTGAAGAAATATGATCTGTGGCCGTTGGTTTAGAAAAACTGTACAGGCTGCCCATTATTTGTAGGATGAGATTCAAGATTTTATGTCTAGTGTTTAAATGCCTGTGCAGAGGTTTGCCAAAATATCTGGCTGACCTGTTGGTCTCTTATAAACTAGCAAGAAGCTTACGTTTGTTACGATCCTGCTCGCGGAGCCCATCCCACAAGCAGGCCTCTCCACCTATCTTTCTTCTGCCATGCCGCCGACTTCTCTCCTGTCCCGCGGCAGGGAGCCACTGAGACTGCCGCTCCTTCAGGGCCCGAATCGCCGCGCTGCCGACCACCCAAGTGGCCTGGAGGCCGCTGCTGCTGCCGCGCCATTGCAGCCCGGATTGCTGCTCCCAGAACCATCACTCGCGGTAGGGAACCGCAAGTCAGTCAGCCTTCGAGCTGCAAGGGAAGCTGCTGCCGCTCCGACATCTTCCTGCAGCCTGGAGGCCACTCCCGACACCTACCTGCTCCTTTGTCTGCTCTTGCGCGGCAGGCACGCTGCTCTCCGTGATCCTACTTTCACCCTGGGCCTTCCTAGGCACCGGCGCGCGCCTCTTCAATTCCATTTAAAGGGCCAGTGGCGGGAAAAGCCCGAGGCCCCACCAGAAGTCCGTTCAGCTCCACTTCCTGTTTCAGCCCTGTTAAAGGGCTTCTCTTCAGTCACTCAGGGCCTCCGGATTGGGTTTCCACAGTTGCCTGTGCTCAGTGACCTTTCCAGGTCCTCCGTGATCTTCATCTGTGTAGATGGCTTTGTGTACAGTGTTCTCCATGTTCCTGGTCCTGATGTTCCTGGTCTTGTTCGTCGTCGGAGCTCCTTTGGTGTTTTCCTGATGTTCCAGATGTTCCGCTTGTTCCAGATGTCCTGATGTTCCGTGATCCAGTCTTGATGTTCCGTGATCCAGTCTTGATGTCCTGAACACCTGGTTCCTTGTCGCGACCTTCCTGGCGTGCCATGTCGTGGTCCGTGACCAGCTGCTTGGGCGGGCTGTGTAGGGCACCTCGTGGCACAAGGCCTGCCTTCTTACCTGCAACACAAACCTCCGGAGGGTCATCCTTGCCTGAAGCCAAGTTCCATCTTGGTCCTGTGTCTTGAATCTCCCTGTCTGAAGCCAAGTCCCGTCTTGGTCCTGTGTCCTGAATCTCGTTCTGGCCCTCGGATTCCCTTGTGTCTGCTCCGTCCATGTGTTAGACGCTGCTGGAACCTACATCACTTCAGCGTGGTCCACGACCAGCCACAGGCTGCTGTGTAGAGCGTGCCCCAGTGCAGGAGTCTACAGTATCTGGGACATGTTCTTCGTATTTGCTTCACTTCTCATCTGGAGTCTGCCCTGCATCCAGCGAGGTCCACGACTAGCCCCATGGGTGGGCTGTGTAGGGCATGCTGCGTCGCAGCTTCAACCTAGTTCTTGATCCTGAGTCTTCGTCTTTAGTACCTTGATCCTGAACCTTCGTCCTGAGACTTCCACGTTCCAAGTTCCTCATCTGAGTCTCCACATTCCAAATTCCTCATCTGCCCCTGGCCTCCGTCCAGCCTGCCGCTTTTTGCTGTTACCCAGCAGCAGGTCTGAAAGGGCTTGGAATGGTCGGAGGACCATTCAAAGACCACCATTGCATTGTTGTCTCCCTGAAGCGTGCAGGTCCGGTGGAGGGTCAGTACCTTCAGTCATCCTTGTCTTCATTCCAGTCTTGTTCTGCTCCACCCATGCTTGAATTAGCTCACCTCTCACTGTGCTCTTGGGGCTCCTCCCTGAGCGGCGTGGCGATCCAAGGGTTCACATTTCCTGTCAGAAGCAACTGCGCCTCAGCGCTCGCAACAACATTCATCTTAACAAGATTTAATGAGTATTCCTCCCCCTCTATATATTAGATTGGAAAGCACCAGGCAATCAGATTTTAGTTATCAAAGTCCTTTACTTTGGAATATGCTTACTCATGAGGATCAGGGACAATGCAACTATCTTGAGTTTAGGAAGGCAATTAAAACCTGGCTTTCTAACCAGGCTTTTAACGGTTAACCGGAAAGTGTACAGAAAAGGAAAATTGGTTCTTACCTGCTAATTTTCGTTTCTGTAGTACCAAGGATCAATCCAGACCGCTGAGAATAAACTGAAAAGGCACCCCCTCTTAACATGGTGTGCCACCTGCGATCCTTCAGTATATATGATATCAAAGCAGAAAACAATAAAAGGAGAAAACAATCCCCCAGCATAAGAACCAGTGGCTATAACAAGATGCGCGGTGAAACAAACAAACCGTACCACCGCAAAACGTATTAATAAAGAAGAATTCCTTCCTATTCCCGTAAAAAAAACTATGCCGCGGGAAGGAAGAATACTTACTGAAAACATACAGGAAAAATGGACTCTCCAAAAACCAAGGGCGGGCGTCAGGACTGATCCTTGGTACTACAGGAACGAAAATTAGCAGGTAAGAACCAATTTTCCTTTCCCTGTACGTACCAGGATCAGTCCAGACCGCTGGGCTCTACCCGAGCTGCCCTAACAGGGGTGGGATCTGGAGAGTCCCACTCGAAGAACACTGCTGCCAAAGCAGTCGACATCCGGATCACGGACGTCCACACAGTAATGCTTCGCAAAAGTATGCAACGACTTCCAAGTAGCTGCTCTACAAATCTCCTGCGGCGAGACCGACTGGCTCACCGCCCAAGAAGCCGCTTGAGATCTGGTAGAATGCGCCTTCAAGCCTTCAGGGATTGTGCGGCCAGCGCAAAGATAAGTAGAGGAAATGGCCTCCTTCAACCACCTAGCAACCGTAGCTTTGGATGCCTTGTGACCCTTCCTAGGGCCACTCCATAAGACAAACAAATGATCCGACAAGCGAAAGGCATTGGTCACCTCTAGATAGCGAAGGAGAACCCACCGCACATCCAACTTATGCAGATCCCTATCCACCGAAGAAGCAGGATCCAAATTCGGGAAAGCTGGTAACTCTACCATCAGATTCACATGAAAACCCGATACCACTTTTGCTAGGAAAGAGGGGACAGTCCATAGCAAAAATCATCCATTGTACCTGAAGACTGGAGGATAGCAAATGTAACCCCAATATTTAAAAAGGGCTCCAGGGGCGATCCGGGAAACTACAGACCGGTTAGCCTGACTTCAGTGCCAGGAAAAATAGTGGAAAATGTTCTAAACATCAAGATCACAGAACATATAGAAAGACATGGTTTAATGGAACTAAGTCAGCATGGCTTTACCCAGGGCAAGTCTTGCCTCACAAATCTGCTTCACTTTTTTGAAGGAGTTAATAAACATGTGGATAAAGGTGAACCGGTAGATGTAGTATACTTGGATTTTCAGAAGGCATTTGACAAAGTTCCTCATGAGAGGCTACTAGGAAAAGTAAAAAGTCATGGGATAGGTGGCGATGTCCTTTCGTGGATTGCAAACTGGCTAAAAGACAGAAAACAGAGAGTAGGATTAAATGGACAATTTTCTCAGTGGAAGGGAATGGGCAGTGGAGTGCCTCAGGGATCTGTATTGGGACCCTTACTTTTCAATATATTTATAAATGATCTGGAAAGAAATACGACAAGTGAGATAATCAAATTTGCAGATGACACAAAATTGTTCAGAGTAGTTAAATCACAAGCAGATTATGATAAATTGCAGGAGGACCTTGTGAGACTGGAAAATTGGGCAACCAAATGGCAGATGAAATTTAATGTGGATAAGTTCAAGGTGATGTATATAGGGAAAAATAACCCATGCTATAATTACACAATGTTGGGTTCCATATTAGGTGCTACAACCCAAGAAAGAGATCTAGTTGTCATAGTGGATAACACATTGAAATCGTCGGTTCAGTGTGCTGTGGCAGTCAAAAAAGCAAACAGAATGTTGGGAATTATTAGAAAGGGAATGGTGAATAAAATGAAAAATGTCATAATGCCTCTATCGCTCCATGGTGAGACCGCACCTTGAATACTGTGTACAATTCTGGTCGCCGCATCTCAAAAAAGATATAATTGCGATGGAGAAGGTACAGAGAAGGGCTACCAAAATGATAAGGGGAATGGAACAACTCCCCTATGAGGAAAGACTACAGAGGTTAGGACTTTTCAGCTTGGAGAAGAGACGGCTGAGGGGGGATATGATAGAGGTGTTTAAAATCATGAGAGGTCTAGAACGGGTGGATGTGAATCGGTTATTTACTCTTTCGGATAGTAGAAAGACTAGGGGGCACTCCATGAAGTCAGCATGGGGCACATTTAAAACTAATCGGAGAAAGTTCTTTTTTACTCAACGCACAATTAAACTCTGGAATTTGTTGCCAGAGGATGTGGTTAGTGCAGTTAGTATAGCTGTGTTTAAAAAAGGATTGGATAAGTTCTTGGAGGAGAAGTCCATTACCTGCTATTAAGTTCACTTAAGGTCGGATTTTAAATGCCCTGCGGCGTAAATCCAGCCGGATTTACACACGCAGGGCCCTCGCGCACTGGCGCGCCTATTTTGCATAGGCCGCCAGCACGCACAGAGCCCTGGGATGCGCATAAGTCCCGGGGCTTTGTAAAAGGGGCGTGTCCTAAATGATGCGGCGTTTCGGGGGCATGACGCGGCATTGCGGGGATGGGCCCAGATGCGTGGTGCCGGCCCGGGGGCATGGTCGAGGCCTCCAGACCAGCCCCCGGGTCGGGTGATGGCGCGCCAGCAGCCCGCTGGCACGCGCAGATTTACGTCTGCTTTTAGCAGGCGTAAATCGTGCAACAAAGGTAAGGGGGGGGGGGTTAGATAGGGCCAGGGGGTTGGGTTAGGTAGGGGAAGGGAGGGGAAGGTGGGGGGAGGGCGAAGGAAAGTTCCCTCCGAGGCCACTCCGAAATCGGAGCGGCCTCGGAGGAAACAGGCAGCGCACTGGGCTCGGCGCGAGCAGGTTGCACAAATGTGCACCCCCTTGCGCGCGCTGACCCCGGATTTTATAAGATACACGCGGCTACGCGCGTATCTTATAAAATACAGCGTTCTTTTGTTCGCACCTGGTGCAAGAACAAAAGTACGCGCTCTCGCAAAATTATAAAATCTACCCCTTAGAGAATAGCCACTGCCATTAGCAATGGTAACATGGAATAGACTTAGTTTTTGGGTACTTGCCAGGTTCTTATGGCCTGGATTGGCCACTGTTGGAAACAGGATGCTGAGCTTTATGGACCCTTGGTCTTACCCAGTATGGCATTTTCTTATGTTCTTATGAAACTCCTGAATCCGAAATACGGAGATACAGATCCCGACACGACAAAGCTTGAAGCTCGGAAATCCGCCACGCGGAGGTAATGGCTACCAACAAAACCGACTTGAGCGTCAAGTCCTTCAATGTGGCCCGCCGGAGAGGCTCAAATGGAAGCCCACATAAGCCCCAGAGAACTAAATTCAAACTCCACGCAGGATAAATCTGTCTGACCGGAGGATGCAAATGCTTGGCCCCCTTTAAAAAATGGGACACATCAGGATGAGCTGCCAGCGGGACCCCGTCAATTTTGCCCCACTGACAACCCAGGGCCACGTCCTGTACCCAGAGAGAACTGCAAGCCAGCCTTTCTTCAGGCCCTCCTGCAAAAAGGCTAGAATTTTTGTTCTATGTAAAATTTACACTCTTTATTCTATGTAAAGGTTACACTCTGGTTTGTTTTTTTTAAACCGGTACGATGTGCAAACGGTTATCGGTAAAGAAAAATGTTTAAATAAATAAATAAATAAATAAATAAATAGAATTTGCGCTACCGAAGCCCGACGCGGGGCACATTCAACCCGCAACACCAAGAGTCGAAAACCCTCCAAACACGGACATAGGCCAACGACGTGGACAATTTTCATGCTTACAGAAGGGTAGAAATAACAGAATCCGAATATCCTCTCTTCCTCAATTGCCTCCTCTCAAAAGTCAGGCCGCTAGACAAAAACAATCCACCCAGTCGAAAAATACTGGACCTTGTCGAAGGAGATTCGGAAAATGGTTGAGACGCACCGGACCATTGATCGCCAAGGTGATCAGATCCACAAACCACGGCCTTTGGGGCCATTCCGGACCTACAAGGATGACTGACCCCACGTGGTTTTCTATCCGACGCACGACCTTGCCCACTAGAGGCCAGGGCGGGAACACGTACAGCGGAACGTTGTGATGCCATGGAAGAATGAGAGCATCCACTCCTTCCAACCCATGATCCTGTCTCCGACTAAAGAACCGGGGCGCTTTTGCGTTTGTCTGAGTTGCCATCAGATCGAGGTGCAGAACCCCCCAGCGATGAGTGAGAAACCGGAAGGCTGTGTCGGACAATTCCCACTCGCCTGGGTCCAGATGCTGCCAACTGAGAAAGTCTGCCTGCACTTTGTTCACTCCGGCTATGTGCGAGGCCGCCAGCCGGACCAGATGGCACTCTGCCCAAGCCATGAGCCATTCGGCCTCCCAGGCCACCAGTCGACTTCTGGTTCCCCCCTGGCGGTTGATGTAGGCCATAGCCGTCGCGTTGTCTGACAAGACTCGCACCGCCCGCTGAGCTACCAGAGGGAGAAATGCGGACCGCCCTGGTCGCCAGTCGATTGATGGACCATGTCGCCTGAAGACTTGTCCAGCGACCCTGAGCGGATTGCGACTGACAAACTGCCCCCCAACCAGTGAGGCTGGCGTCCGTCGTGACTATTACCCACTGCGGTTCCTCCACGTCCATGCCCTGCGACAAGTGGGCCGGAATCAACCACCAAGCGAAACTAGACCTGGCTGGTTCCATCAGTGGCAACGGTAGGCGGTGAGCTTCCAATAGTTTGATTCACTTTTCTTTATTTCTTGTTATTGTTAAAGATTTGGCGTTTAAATTCAACTTTTTGTGCACATGCCTTGACAGTAGCCTTAGTATGGTGCACAGTGCAGCACCACCTTTTAGCTAAAATTTACAAACGCAACTAATGAGACATGCATGGGCTGTTAATTTAATAGTCAGCCGTTCCGCGGCAATAAAAACAATGCTTCTCTAAACCCAGCAGATGCGCTTTTATAATTGTGTAATTGTGGTCCTATTGATTAGTGCTGATATTGCCGTATATTCATTTATGGTTCTCCATACCCAGTTAATGAGTGGTCATAGTTCTGGTAATATAGTTCTTTTGATCAGCGCTGATATTGTTTTATTTATGGTTTATTTTCTCAGTCATGTCACAAAACACTAAATGACTTGTTATTTTTTTCAGTCAGACTATGAATCGCTAACTTGTTTAAATGACTTGCTACTTTGTTTTATATAAGTGGATTGTTTCTTATGTTTAATTATGTCTGGCTTTTCAGCATACTGACAAAGTTCACCTGACGAACGGAGACAAATTATCAGCAATAGAATGAATAGGTACAGTTTTTCTGATCTATAGATTGCACCAATTTTTTGATAGACAGCACCTTCAACATTTTCTATGCATGGTTTTATATGCGAACATATATTAATCACACATAAAAATCTGTAGACCATGTTTTGTGATTAAGTTTGTCTTTATTTTTTCTATTTTATATGATTTTATATAATTTACTTATATATGGTGTATATGTTTTTATATGTTTTTATTTGTGTTTATATGTTTTTATACATGTTTTATTTTGCTAGCCCCTGAAGCAGCTCAACTTGGTTCCATCAGTGGCAACGGTAGGCGGAACTCCTCCAACTTCGGATCCCACCAAGAAAGCAACGCGCGTTGTAATGGTCTCATATGCGCCCATGCCCAAGGAACCACTTCCAGGGTAGAAGCCATGGAACCAAGAACCTGCAAATAATCCCATACTATGGGGAGGGGCAAGGACAGGAGGTGACGGATTTGTGCTTCTAACTTGAGCATCCGCTCCTGAGTGAGAAAGATCTTGCCTACTGAGATGTCGAAGCATGCTCCCAAGAAGTTGAGGACCTGAGAGGGCTCCAAGTGGCTCTTGGCAAAGTTGACCACCCAACCAAGAGACTGAAGCTGGAGCAGGACCCTGCTCACCGCCACCTGACAGAGGCCCTACGATTTTGCCCGGGAGAGCCAATCGTCTTGGTAGGGGTGAACCAAGATCCCCTCCCATCGCAATGCCGCTGCTTGGTGAAGATCCGAGGCGCTCTCGCTAACCCGAACGGGAGTGCTTGGAACTGATAATGCTCCCTCAGGACCATGAATCAGAGAAAACGCTGGTGATGCTCGCAGATTCCGATGTGAAAATATGCCTCGGTCAGGTCCAATGAGGCCAAACATTCTCCTGAGTGGACGGCCGCAATGACCGAGCGAAAGTCTCCATGCGAAAGCGGGGAACTCGAAGGGCTCAGTTGACTGTCTTGAGATCCAATATCAGAAAGAAGGACCCCTCTTTCTTCGGGACTACAAAATAGATGGAGTACCTGCCGGACCTGCGCTCCTCTGGAGGAACCGGAACAATGGCCCCCAGGGCTTTCAACTGACCTATGGTCTGTCCAACCACTTCTTGCTTGGCCCGAGGACCAGCGGGAGAAATCAGAAAAAGATCCCTTAATGGGTGGGCAAATTCCAACTCGTAACTGTGTGCGATGATATTGAGGACCCACTGGTCCGATGTGATCCTGACCCACTCCTTGAGAAACAGGGAGAGGTGACCCCCCACCACTGGTACCGGGGAGAGGGTCGAAACACCTTCATTGGGTCGGCTTACCTCCGGCTGCTCCTTGCGAGCCTCCATCCCGAAATGGTCTTCGACCACGAAAGGAAGTAGGCCAGGACTGAGACCTCTGAGTCTGTTGTCTAACTGGAAAGGCTGGTGGCCGAGATTGCCGAAACCTACGTTGTCCCCGGAAACGGTACCGCGCCGCCCCAAAGGGCCTGGAAGCCTTGGACTTGTCTTCAGGCAACTTATATACCTTATTCTCCCCCTAGTGATTTAATAAGGGTGTCCAGCTCCTCCCCAAACAACAATTTTCCTTTAAAAGGAAGATTGCCCAACTGAGTTTTGGATGAAACGTCTGCGGACCAGTTCTGGAGCCAAAGAAGCCGCCTCGCCGAAACTGCAGTGGCCATGTTGCGTGAAGAAGCTCGTAACAGAACATATAATGCATCTGCCGTGTAAGCCACCACGGACTCCATCCTATTCACCTGGTCCGCTTTCTCTGGAGGTAATTGTTGTGAGGTGAGCATTTGCTGCACCCACCCACCCGCTACATGAGGCTACTACAGACCCCCGCCCGAACACACAGCGCTGATACCTCAAAGATGTGCTTGAGGAGGACCTCTAGTCACCTATCCTGCAAGTCTTTAAGAGCAGTTGCTCCCGTGACCGGAATGGTGGTCCGCTTAGTGACCTCGGTAATGGACGCGTCAACCTTGGGAATCCTGAGGATATCCAAGTCCTCCTCAGACAAAGGGTAGAGCTTGTCCATCGCCCGTCCCACCCGTAGGGTCGCATCTAGAGATTCCGACTCCCTCGTGACCAGCTGTTTAAGCATTGGGTGGAAGGGAAAGGTCTGGGGCAGGGCCCGTAGGCCAGAGAACACTGGTTTCCCCTTAACCGGCTCCGAGGTGGGAATTGGAGCTTCCACTTCCAGCTCCTCCAAAACATGAGGGCTCAAAGGATCCAACTCCTCCCGATGAAACAAGCGAGAAACCCGGGGGTCATTCCCCTCTACTGGGGTGGATTCATCAACACCCCCATCTAAATTTTGGAGGAGAGGATCCAGAAATGCCCCCAAGGAAGCAGGATCTGAAGAAACATCCCGTACTGGAGGAGCATTCGGGGTCGCGGCCCGTCTCGTGACCTTTGCAGGAGGGGGCTCTTCCTCCCGCTGATTAGCCTCCACCTCCAAAAAGGCTTTGTGCATAAGCAAAATAAACTTTGATGAAAAATAGGACTGTGCCTTTAAGGGCTCCGATAGGGGAAGAGGAGGAGGGAGGGGGGCTGAGTTGGAGGAGGAGGCGGGCCCGAGATCACACAGTCAAACCGGACTCAAACTGGGAGGAGAGGGAGGAGAATCCTCCCCCTCAGCCGGCTGATAAGAATCAGTTAAAATGTCCACCGTTCCCGCGCGTGCTGGCGATGGAGCCGAACGCGATCGTGGGCATCGTTCCACGGCCCACTGTCAAATCAGGCCAAACCCGCGCCCCCCCCCCCTTGATGAGCCCTCCCCACTGGGGAGGCAGTGGGCACAGACCCCGTCCCGTGAGAGGCGCAGCCCTGCCTCTCCAGATGCAGAGCAGGAAAGCCCTCGTGGTGGGAGGGGGCCTCCGGACCACGCGGTAGGTAAGTAAAAATAAAAGGAATTTAATCAACTTGCCATTTTGCGGCCTTCCGGAGCTCTGGGGAACAGGAGCCCCCGAGGAAGTGAACGTCTCGGGGCGCTCAGGGGAGGGACCGGCCCACCGGTTAATCCCCCTCCAGAGACGCGCTTACCTCCGGGAACAAGTCTTACTGAGCTACTAGCCCCAGCCTTTCCTCTACCGCTGCTGATGTGAGAAAATAAAAATAGCACTCTTTTTTTTTTTTTTTGTCAATAATCTTGATGTAGCCAAAGGTTGTGAACAAAAGAGACCAGAGCCTTCAAACTCTGGAAAAAAGGTAAGAAAGTTAAGAAAATTTAAAACAAGAATCAGGACCGCAGGGTCTGTTGAACTCCACTGCTGAGAGTCAGAGAAAATACTGAAGGATCGCAGGTGGCACACCAGGTTAAGAGAGGGTGCCTTTTCAGTTTTTCTCTGACTCCATCTGCTGGAAGGGAGACACAACCCAGCGGTCTGGACTGATCCTGGTACGTACAGAGAAAGAAAAATGTGTTTCACTTTGTTCATTTGTTTTGTATGCCCCTCATATTTGTTATATTCATTTCAAATGAAAAAAAACTTTTGTCTATTCGTGACATTCATTCATTTCCCATTAAAGTCAGTAGGAGAAGCAATGCATCCTAGTTTTGGCTCTAAATTTGGGGATTTCTATTGAAAACTTACAGGTAGACATCATCAGAAGTTGGAAGGGCCCCCCAAAACACCAAGACTATGTCAAAATGGCACCAAAATTGGCATGAAGAGCATGCAGCATCATGTCAGGGCAAAGAAACCCAAACAGAGGCAACCAGATCCCAGGGCACTTTGAGAGGAGCAAATCAGCAGCAAGAGTGACAAGAACACCCCAACATCCAATAGATGGATGAAAGGCACCAAAAGTATTAGACAGCTGCTTGGCACTAAAAGAGTGCCAAGCAGCCCCAAAAGTGGCATGAACAGCTCAAGGAACCATGAGAGGGGGAACAAAGCACCGAAAGTAGCAGGAAACAATCCAAATCACCAAAAAAGGGTGAAAGCAGCACAATGAGTGGCATGAAGACTCCAAAGCACCATGGCAGGGGCAAAGTATCCACCCATAGTGGTATGAACAGCACAAAGCACCTAAAGAGCAACAAAGCAGCAACAACATTGGCATGAACACCCCAAGGCATAAAGTGTGGGGTATGGCAAATAGCAGAATAGCATCAAAACCCCCAAGGCATAGAGTGAAGGCCATGGCAAACAACAGTGTGGCATCTGAACCCGAAAGGCATCATTAGAAGGGCATCAACAACAGTGGCAAGAACAGCCCAATGTACCAAAACAGCAGCAAAGCAGCACCAATAGTGGCATGAATAACCCAAGGCACCATAAAAGGACGAAACAATACCAGCAATGGCTGAAGTTCTCCATTGCCCACTGCCTCTGGAAAAGGGTTTGACGTTTTACAAGTACTGAAGTGTTGGGTATGTACTTCTCTTTTCACTAGTCTCACACACATTGGGGTAGATTTTAAGAGGCGCACGAACAGCCTACTTTTGCTTGCGCATCAGACTCAAGCAAAAGTACGCTGGATTTTAGTAGATACGCGCGGAGCCGCGCGTATCCACTAAAATCCTGGATCGGCGCGCGCAAGGCTATCGATTTTGTATAGCCTGCGCGCGCCGAGCCGCGCTGCCTCCCCCCGTTCCCTCCAAGGCCGCTCCGAAATCGGAGCGGCCTAGAAGGGAACTTTCCTTTGCCCTCCCCTCACCTTCCCCTCCCTTCCCCTACCTAACCCACCCGCCCGGCCCTGTCTAAACCCCCATCCTACCTTTGTCGGGGGATTTACGCCTCCCGGAGGGAGGCGTAAATCCCCGCGCGCGAGCGGGACTCCTGCGTGCCGGGCCGCGACCTGGGGGCGGGTACGGAGGGCGCGGCCACGCCCCCGGACCGCCCCGGGCCGTAGCCACGCCCCCGTACCCGCCCCCAAAACGCTGCCGACACGCCCCCGCAACGCCGCGCGCTCCGGCCCCGCCCCCGACACGCCTCCCGACACGCCCACTCCGAAAACCCCGGGACTTACGCGAGTCCCGGGGTTCTGCGCGCGCCGGTGAGCCTATGTAAAATAGGCTCACCGGCGCGCAGGGCCCTGCTCGCGTAAATCCGCCCGGTTTTGGGCGGATTTACGCGAGCAGGGCTCTGAAAATCCGCCCCATTGCTTGTACCTGGTAATAATGGTACTGTTTTTTTCCACAGATGAAGAGATTTTATGGAAAATAGCACAACATCTCACACACAGAGTTTACACACCTTCCCACTCCAAGATGAGACTCAAGAGAAGCAAAATTCAAACCTGGCTCCTTTGCTCTCTTTCCTAGTCAGTGCACAACATGTACACACATTGCAGTGCACTTCTGTAGTTCAAAAAATCTCTGTGTCAGTACATGGACTTGCAGCCACTATAGAGAGCTCACACTGATGTTGTGATTTAGACATTAAGTCATGGGCCCTTGGTCGCAACAAGAGATTGTTGCGACCAAGGGCCCATGTCCCCCTATGGGGACTTGTAGCAATAGGCTGGCTCTAGTAGTAACAGAGGAATTAGAGTCTTTATTATACAGCAACGATGAAAGTAACCCAAGGAGCGGGCAGCAATCCTTAGCCAGAAGAGGAGGGTCTCTGATGGCGTAGTCCAGTGTGTACACCACAGAGAAGGAATCTCACCAGGTCTGGAGCAGGTGATGGGTTTGGTAGTGGTCCGCAGAGCGGGGTAGGCCGAGAACCCAGTCACAGATGATATGCCAGTGAGGGTAGATCCGGTAGTGATCCGCAATGCAGGGTAGGCCGTGAATCTACTTTGTGAGAGGTGAGACAGAGGCAGAGACAGACCAAGAGCAGGAGTTCTCACTCAGAGGCTTGAAGGCTGCTGTAGAGAGGAATCCCCGAGAAGCGGAGGTCCAGGACAGAACAAGGCCCCCGAGGAGCGGGTACCTTAGGTGTCCTTGCTGGAAGCTGGACAACCCCGAAGAGTAGATAGGAGCGAGGCAACGCCCCCGAGGAGCGGGTACCTAAGTCATCCTGGAGCAAGAACACAGAGCGGAGAGCGACTGGTAACAAGGCGAAATCAGCAGGAAGGGAATCCTTGCTAACTCGTAACTGGTATTAGGGATGTGAATCGTTTTAGGACGATTAAAATTATCGTCCGATAATTTTAATATCGTCTTAAACCGTTATGGAACACAATACAATAGAGATTCTAACGATTTATCGTTATAAATCGTTAGAATCGTGAGCCGGCACACTAAAACCCCCTAAAACCCACCCCCGACCCTTTAAATTAAATCCCCCACCCTCCCGAACCCCCCCCCAAATGAGTTAAATAACCTGCGGGTCCAGCGGCGGTCCGGAACAGCAGCGGTCCGGAACGGGCTCCTGCTCCTGAATCTTGTTGTCTTCAGCCGGCGCCATTTTCCAAAATGGCGCCAAAAAATGGCGGCGGCCATAGACGAACACGATTGGATGGCAGGAGGTCCTTCCGGACCCCCGCTGGACTTTTGGCAAGTCTCGTGGGGGTCAGGAGGCCCCCCACAAGCTGGCCAAAAGTTCCTGGAGGTCCAGCGGGGGTCAGGGAGCGATTTCCCGCCGCGAATCGTTTTCGTACGGAAAATGGCGCCGGCAGGAGATCGACTGCAGGAGGTCGTTCAGCGAGGCGCCGGAACCCTCGCTGAACGACCTCCTGCAGTCGATCTCCTGCCGGCGCCATTTTCCGTACGAAAACGATTCGCGGCGGGAAATCGCTCCCTGACCCCCGCTGGACCTCCAGGAACTTTTGGCCAGCTTGTGGGGGGCCTCCTGACCCCCACGAGACTTGCCAAAAGTCCAGCGGGGGTCCGGAAGGACCTCCTGCCGTCCAATCGTGTTCGTCTATGGCCGCCGCCATTTTTCGGCGCCATTTTGGAAAATGGCGCCGGCTGAAGACAACAAGATTCAGGAGCAGGAGCCCGTTCCGGACCGCTGCCGTTCCGGACCGCCGCTGGACCCGCAGGTTATTTAACTCATTTGGGGGGGGTTCGGGAGGGTGGGGGATTTAATTTAAAGGGTCGGGGGTGGGTTTTAGGGGGTTTTAATGTGCCGGTTTTGCGATTTTTAGATTTTTAGATTTTTCACGATTTTTCACGATATTTTACCCCCCCAAACGGCAACAATACGATTCCCTCCCCCTCCCAGCCGAAATCGATCGTTAAGACGATCGAGGACACGATTCACATCCCTAACTGGTATAGTGAAGGGAGTTTAAATATCTAGAGCCCGTGACGTCATGCGGAGGGGACATAAGAAATTGCCATGCTGGGTCAGACCAAGGGTCCATCAAGCCCAGCATCCTGTTTCCAACAGAGGCCAAAACCAGCCCACAAGAACCTGGCAATTACCCAAACACTAAGAAGAACCCATGCTACTGATGAAATTAATAGCAGTGGCTATTCCCTAAGTATAATTGATTAATAGCCATTAATGGACTTCTCTTCCAAGAACTTATTCAAACCATTTTTGAACCCAGCTACACTAACTGCACTAACCACATCCTCTGGCAACAAATTCCAGAGCTTTATTGTGCGTTGAGTGAAAAAGAATTTTCTCCGATTAGTCTTAAATGTGCTACTTGCTAACTTCATGGAATGCCCCCTAGTCCTTCTATTATGCGAAAGTGTAAATAACTGAGTCACATCTACCCGTTCAATACCTCTCATGATCTTAAAGACCCCAAGGTTCCTGCCATGACTCACATAAAAGGAGGGGCAGCGCGCGTGTGCCCTAGGTGATCCCAGGAGGAAAATGGCGAATGCAATCGCCCATGCCAGGCCGGGGACGCCGGAGAGGTCAGCGTGTGGAAGCAGAGGCAGCCATCTTGCCCACTGGAGCTGAACTAGGCAGGAGAAAGGTGAGCAAAAGAGGGTGCAGCTGTCTGTGACTGACGGGCGCAACACACTGAGTTTTCCTTCTGCTCTGCTTTGGCAGTGTTACAGTGTGTATGTGCTGTATCATTGTGTATGTGCTGTATCATTGTAACACACAAAAGATTTTTGACACAAAGTCTGTCTAACAAAAGGGAACGATGCAGCTCTTGCCCACCACACTTTTTACTTCTCCTAGTCCCAAGTCCTTTCTCAAGCTCTCAGAACTCAAAGTCCAACTACCCCCTCTCTCTTCCTATCGAGGTACAAAACGGTGCCACCTGCCTGCTCTAAATTCCATGCAGATGCCAGCAAGGATAGGTTTGACCTTGATCAGTCCTGCTTCCTGGCTTGTACCCTCTGCCTTCCCACCAGCGTTCTGGTCAGCCTAGGGTGAAATGTGACATCACTGCTTGCTCAGCCCTGCCTCCAGAAGTCTTGCTTGTCTCATAGACTTTAATGGGAAAGGAAAACAATTAAACAAATGCAAACTTTTTTTTGTTCATTTTTGGGGCATTGGCCATTTGAAATTGTCTTCCATGAACCAAAATGAATCTGCCCGATTCATTTGAGATTCCTTATTCATTTTAAATGAAGGAACATCCCTAACAGTTAGTTCTGAATTTATTAATTCTGTTGTCTGGAATAAGTTTTAGGAATGAATTTGAAATAGAATAGTTTATAAGTTATTGCTTTATTATTTTATTGTTATATTTTTAGATTTTTTTTAATGTTATTCAATTACAGAATTGTGGTATTTGATACTGTAATTGTAATTAATGTTTTCTATATTGAATAGTGTTATCGCAAACCACTTTGATTTTTTTGGGGGAGGGGTGAGGAGGAAGGAGATATAGCAAAGCAAATTATCTACACTGTGATGGGAGGACTCTATGAGGCCACCTCTTCCCCCAGACATGGAGGGTGCTGTCCTGTGTCCTGCACAGAGCGCCACCTGTGCTAAAGCTTGTCCTGACTGATCTAAATAAGGAACAATATCCTGCAGACAGCTGGGAGATATCTTTAGCTAGAATGGAGTGGGAACCCTAGCTGTCATCACATAGGTGCCTTCAGGTGTGTAATCTGGAGGAGTAGCGGTAGCAGGATTCCTTCGGACTGAAAACTTAGAAAACGTGTCTTGTGCAGACTAGAACCACCGAGCAGTCCTTCAGCTCTTCCCACCTCACGGCTCCTAGGACTGACCCACAGAGACTCCTTCAGAAGGTGAGTCAGGTGTGAGCAATCCCTGGAAAGAAAAAAAAAAAGGAGCCACCTGCAATAACAGATGACTGCAGGAAAGTCGGGAGCATTGTGCTAGCCCCAGCCAACATCGCAGTGGGGAACGGCCTCCTCCAGCTGCCCTGTGCAGGTCCTGCGCCTCAGAAGGCAGTTCAGGTGCAGCTCCCCCTCCCGGCATTTCTGGGTTTGGCTCTGACTTCTCGTCTATCCCCAAGGAAAATTTAAGTGTTTAAAGTTTTCGGAAGCTCCTTTTGCTTTAATGTGGCCATTAAATGTGTTAAGTGTTAAATATAAGCAACATGGGTTTTACCAGGACAAAGGATTAAAAGGGGAAGAAGGGGCAGTGCCAGAAACAACTTGAGCTGATATCTTGAGCTGCTGAGCCAATGCTGCTGTTCTTAAATTACTTTTGGTGGAAGCATACAGATGCTCCTTTCAGATCCCAGACAGAGGTGCCTTAGTGCCTCCTCTCAGGGTAGGGTCTGAGTAACTTGAAATGTCAGGGGACTCAGCGTTTTTCCCTTACAGTGTAGCTTGAAAGCTTTTACAAGGGTGCCCTCTGCTGGCCACTATTTATATCACTACTCTGAATCTTCAGATGGGTGCAAAAAATGTCTGCATGGGGTTTGGTGAACGCATTCAAGGCAAGGTCTTTTCAATAGGCTATTTTGCTAAATTTTAAGGGCAATATTCCATGAGATCTGGCCAAATAACTAAGGAAGTCATATATATCTCTGCATTTCTAGATCACCTTTCCAATTTTATAACCTTTTTTTTTCCTGGTATAATAAGTTACCTGTTAGATCCATTTCATTTAATGTATTATTTCTTTACTGCCAGGGTACAACATCATCAGAGGCACAAGGGGATGAATACTGTTTCCCTTGGAGCAGTTAAATACACCTGTGGAAGAAAAGGGGCCATCCAGTAACCGGATGGGTTATGGAAAGGGAAAGAGGAGATTATATCTGATTTTCACATACACGTCTGCATTTTCCTGTGTGTACTTGCCCTGCAGAAATAGATGCAAGGTACATGGATACCCACATGTCTTGTAATACCTGAATAGTTTCCCTCTGAAAGTTATCTACAAGGTATATGGGTAGCAAAGTACCTGCATACCGTACACCTGGGAAGGCAGGTGACATAAGTCCCCTTTCTCTAACAGGCTTTAGCATCAGCTTTTGTATAAGCCTTCCAATTAATGTTTAAAATCTGCAAGTATTTTGTGGAGTGTTTCCGAATCCCAGTAGTGGGAGATAAGCAGGGAATCTGTCTGTACTGTTGCCTGCCTTAGCAGTGAAAACATATAAATTAGTTTTTTAAGGGGTGAGCAAATAATTGCGGTTGCCATGTTCGTCCTCTTGGATATATCCATTGTAGTTTTACCTTCTGCAGCAGCGTGCACTATACAGAAATAAAAAGGTGATTTATGGTGTAAGCTGAGCTCCTGTGGATTCTCCGCCACCCTCTCTCCCTAGGTAAATCTTGGGTCATGAGTCACTACCTGCATTTTGCTCAGTTTTACCACTGGGTGGCAGCAGCGAGTTGCCAGGTGAGAGGAGCTCCTGGAACCCTATGGGGCAGGCATCCACAGGACAGGTGGCATCTCTGAATCCTAAGGCCAGCCTCAAATCCTCTCACCAGCTTCGGCTCACCTCTAGCTCCACAAATTCTAAAGACAAGTTAAGTGTTTCAGCATGAGCTTGTCACTGGAAGATTGTGCAGCTTAATTTTTAGGTCAGGAATCGGTCAATCCCTGGGCTATTTCACTCAAATATGTAGTTCTAAAGGTCAGCAAAGGTGCTGCAGGTGCCACCTTAGTACTAGATCATCCTGATTCGTGAATCATTCGTTTTTGAGAGACTCGCTTCTTTCCTTGGACTGCCAAAATCCAGCATAGTCTGAGCAGTACCTTTGCCTCATATCTGACTTAAGATAGAAATTAGCCCCTCCAAGAAGTGACCCAGTGGAATCTTTTCCATTCTTTTCCAGTGGAGTATTTTATTGGATCTGGGAGGCAATAGTTTTGGAGTCCATATTCAGCAGCATTTAGTCGGATAACTTGTGCGTTACGCGGCTAAATGACATTTGAATATTTCTGGCTATAATTTAGCGGATAACATGGACAAGTCTCCCAGTGCACCACTCCTGCCCTGCAGCAACCCCTGCTATTCCAATACTGAGACCCCCACATATAGCTCTGCCAATCCACCTCACTCCTGCCCTGCATTACCCCTGTTATTCCAGTACTGAGATCCCCACACACAGCTCTGCCAATGCACTTCACTCCTGTCCTGCATCACTCTTGCTAGTTCATTACTGAGACCCTCACACACAGCTCTGCCAATGCACCTCACACCTGCCCTGCTACACTCCTTGCTATTTCAGTACTGAGACCCTCAGACACAGCTCTGCCAATGCACCTCACTCCTGCCCTGCTACACTCCCTGCTATTTCAGTACTGAGACCCTCACACACAGCTCTGCCAATGCACCTCACTCCTGCCCTGCTACAATCCCTGCTATTTCAGTACTGAGACCCTCACACACAGCTCTGCCGATGCACCTAAGCCTGCCCTGCTACAATCCCTGCTATTTCAGTACTGAGACCCTCACACACAGCTCTGCCAATGCACCTCACTCCTGCCCTGCTACACTCCCTGCTATTACAGTATTGAGACCTTCACACACAGCTCTGCCGATGCACCTCACTCCTGCCCTGCTACACTCCCTGCTATTCCAGTACTGAGACCCTCACTCACAGCTCTGCCAATGCACCTCACTCCTGCCCTGCTACACTCCCTGCTATTTCAGTACTGAGACCCTCACACACAGCCCTGCCAATGCACCTCACTCCTGCCCTGCAGCACCTCCTGCTATTGCACACACACACACACACACACACACACAGACACAGTTCTACCAATGCACCTCAATCCTGCCCTGCTATTTCAGTATTAATACCCCACGTAGCTCCTCTAATACACTTCCACCCTGACTCATGATATTCCTGTCCTGAGCCTCCAATGCATCTCAATATATTCCTGACCTACAGCTTTCCTCCTCTTCCAGCCTTGGCCCATCTGGTACCTGTCACTGAGTCAACAGTGTGGCGTTCTCTGAAGAGTGTCAGCTGGGATTTGAACTCTCCTCCTACAGGACGCATGCTTTCCGTTCATTCCTGAGTGGGATTGAACAGAATCTTAGGTCAAGAACACTTTGGGTATTCCTTTAGAAATAAGGAACTTTCCACCCCTTGACCTGCTCTGCTGCAGGCAGCTTTAGCAACTGAGAAAGGACCTGCCATGGTGGAGTCAAGATGGATTCAGCAGACACAGCCCAAAGCAAGCACCAAATGTCACTGGGGATGGGAAGCTTGCATGGATTCTTGCAAACCCCTCAGATGCCCTCCAACTTCCACAGAAACACATTTTATGTAAACGATTGGCACCACAAATGCCGAGTCCCTTGTCTCCTTCTGCTTCCCCAGTGACCAAAGGGAAACAGAAGGGTTGGGTCTCTGTTCACAAACTCCGTAACATCCCGGGGCTGAATAAGCAGCAGCTGCAGTTTTGGGTGCAGGAGTTACCAGTGCTCCTTCTACCCCTTTGGGTGTAAGCTGGCATTTCGTGCCTGCATTTCTTCTGTTTGAGCCTTCCTGCTGCAATGCCATGGACCTCGACTGATCTCTGGCTCTCCCTTCATTTCTCTACAACCAGGGATCCTCTGTGTTTGTCCTGAGCTTTCCTGAATTCTGGCACTGCTTTCGTCTCCCCCACCTCTCCTGGGAGGCCGTTCCCTGAAGAAATGTTAATCCTCAGGCTACCCTCAAGGTGTGACCCCTTGTTCTACAACTGAAAAATGCTTCTTGTGCATTGTTTACATCTTGCTTCTCTCCCCTCCCTACCCTCTCTCTCTCCCCTCCACCCCCATCTCTTTTCTAGGGTCTACATATTTAGGTTTTCAGTCTCCCTTCTTAGTGTTTTTGGTGCAGGCTCGGCACCACCTCTATTCTGTCTGTATCATGCCAGAAGTACAGTTTGCCATGGATTGTGCAAACGTCCTTCACAGCCAGGATTTAATGCAAAATCATCCATGCTGAAAGTCATAAATCTGTCAAAAAAGTGTGTTGCACAAAGCAGATAACCCATCGGAATAATGTTTGGAGAAACAGGGAAGTTATCGCCAGAAATACAGAAGGCTAATGGGGCAGGTATAACCTGCTTCTATGAGCCTGGGGTGAAAGTGAGGAACGTTTAGTTCAGCGTGCCATGGCCCTGCTCTGCCTTCAGACCAGATCAGGTGGGCCAGGGAAAAGTCACCACTACCTGCTGCTCAGATCCAGAGCAACAAGAGACAGCAGCGGGGGATCTTAAACATGCAGGAGCTCCTTTCTGAGCGCATGAAATCATGCATGCCTCTGCTTCCGAGCTACAGCATGAGCCCCGCAGTATGGGAATTAAGCGCCAGCATGGAGAGCTGGGTCCTGCTTCATGCAGCACACACAGTGCACATGGCACCTCCTCCTCCACCAGCCTCTGCCTTATCCCCAGGCTGAATGAGATGGGGAGAGCGGGCAATGAGTGCCGCGACTACTCCCAGCACTCAGAGAAAGGAGCTCTGGCAGCCACATGTGGCAGCCAAGAGAACGGAGCTGGCCACCTGCACCGCACCAACGTCTCACTTCTCCTGCACTTGCAAATAGTGCAGGAGGAGGGAGCTGGTCCATCAGGACAGGTTCATGGGTGTCTCAGCCCAGACCCGGATTTAGGCACGGGTAACATAGACCAACTGCCCGGGGCATCAAGTTTTGAAAGCGCCAAATATCCAGGCCAAAGAGGATCCTGCCCCTGCTTGCTGGCACGCCTTCAAAGGGGCACCACTATGGCACTCTGCATGCAAAATCTTCCATCCGGCCCTACCTTGTCTTTGGAAGAGACACTGGTGGGGCTTCTTTTGGCCACATGAGTCCTCGCTATGTCTGCACTACCTCCCCTGTCGGGTTGGCTCACCACACCTTTGTGTTAAAGTAGATGCAGCTTGGGCTTGAAAAGGTTGGGAAACACTGGTTTAGTTACTTACAAGAGCTAAATATAAGTGCATGAAGAGCGGAGGGGAAAGGAAGCAGAGTCGGAAATGAACCATTGGTCCTTGATGGCCTTTCTATAGATTTCCAGAGAGGCGGGCGCCTTGTGAGTCTGTCTAAGCTAAAACGCCACAGAGGCTGGGGTCACCTAGCCTCACTGATTCATCCAGGACTAGAGCGGATCCATCATGCATCGCAGGAAACGGAACCTGGTCTCCAAAAGCTTCTGCCTCACTAAGCTGGATGGTCTTGAAGGTGCCACCATGGACCTCAGATAGCTCCTAGGCAGCAGATTTTGGAAGGGTGAAGCCTTGACAATTGGCGCTACTGCTCACTGGGCTCAAACTTGTGCTGATTCAGCCCCTTTTGTCTCGCTCTCATGACAATACCCTGAGACAAGAGGGAACGATTTATGGAACGGGAACATATCAAAATATTGATTATTTCAGGACCAGAGGGGAGCGGGCCAGCAGAAAGGCCTTTCTATGCAGTAATAAAACCCCACTCCCTGAGCTTCTTGCCGTCCAGCTTCGGGGTGAGTCAGCGCAGGTGGGAATCTGTCTCTGCATTCTGCAGGCAGAGGCTTGCCAGGAGCTCCAGGACTTGCTTCAGGCTAGGGTGGCCACTGCATCTGATCCATCTCCTCTCAGACATTAATTACAGCCTCTGTCAGCGCTTTGGAGCGTCTCACATTCCATGCACCACGCCTCAATCCTTTCTCACAGCCCCACCGCTGCGGCTCATTTTTATTTTCCCATCAATTGATCTTACTCAAATGAGAAAGTTGCACACAAGAAATACAAAAAAAAAAGATGCTTAGTTCCAACATGTTAGGCCTTTGTCATGGTTTTCAGTTAATTTATTGGCAGTAAAAGGTGTTGTATGGATGGCACTGGGAGCTGAGCTGAAGTCCCCTGTTGTATGTGCGGAGCTGGCACTGCAGGGGCAGCAGGCCACAGGACAACCTTCCCTGACCCATGCCCTGTCTCTGAGGGACACTCATTCTCCATGTCCATCCAATCTCGGGTCTGTACCTCCTGGTGCAGATCGCAGGCCTGCAGCCAGAGTCTCCAAGTACTTTTTAAGGCCTGAGAGAACCTGAGCCATCCTCAGGCAGGCACAAAAGAGGCAACCACACCGGGCTCCCACAGCTGGAAGGTCCCTGCTGCAGCTGCTCCACACCGATCTAAAGTTGCCTGTGAATGGTAGACGAGTGGCTGGAGAAGGGAGGCCGGCCGCTAGGAGAGCTCAGTGGGTGCTGCTTGTCAGCGGGTGCAGGGTCCATGGAAGGCCCTGTGTGAAAAACTTGTTAGATATTCCATCAATACGGCTGATGCTTTTAGGTGAAACTCACAAGAGAGTGTTCTCAGAGTAGGTGCCTCAGTCTGGTATACTCTCCGAGACGAACTGCAAGTGGCATTCGGGAAGAGAGCAAAGGTCTAATGTGTACTCGGCCATTTGTGAAATGGCGAATAAAACAGAGGATGTCATAATGCCTCTGTATCGCTCCATGGTGAGACCGCACCTTGAATACTGTGTACAATTCTGGTCGCCGCATCTCAAGAAAGATATAATTGCGATGGAGAAGGTACAGAGAAGGGCAACCAAAATGATAAAGGGGATAGAACAGCTCCCCTATGAGGAAGAGACAGCTGAGGGGGGATATGATAGAGGTGTTTAAAATCATGAGAGGTCTAGAACGGATAAATGTGAATCGGTTATTTACTCTTTCGGATAATAGAAGGACTAGGGGGCACTGCATGAAGTTAGCATGTGGCACATTTAAAACTAATCAAAAATTCTTTTTCACTCAGGGCATAGTTAAGCTCTGCAATTCATTGCCAGCAGATGTGGTTACGGCAGTTAGTGTAACTGGGTTTAAAAAGGTTTGGATAAGTTCCTAGAGGAAAAATCCATAAACTGCAATGAATTAATATAAGCAATAATAACTTGTGATTTATTTAATGTTTGGGTACTTGCCAGGTTCTTATGGCCTGGATTGGCCACTGTTGGAAACAGGATGCCGGGCTTGATGGACCCTTGGTCTTATCCAGTATGGCATGTTCTTATGTTCTTATGACTAGAGGTTGACAGATGTATAGAAAAATGGATCTTTGAATCATCAGTTTGCTCTAATGTGGAGTAATGTTAGTAATGTAAGTACTAGAGATGCACAGATGAAGGTTCTGATGAATGTTGTCTGTACCCCACTTAGAATGGAAAGATAATATGGGTAACGAATGTTTTTAAAAAATCATTAAGTTATCGCACTGGGCCCTGCTCAAGCTTGAAGATAGCTGTGGAGATAGCACCTTTCAATACAATGCTACAAATAACTAAGTGCCTTCACCAGATTTCATAGCCAGCTGTATTGCTTGACTGCAGTAAATAGATTCACCGCCTTTGGAAGTCTGCATGACTCCTTCCACTCTGCATATAAGTGTCTGGAGCACCTTCTGCTAAATAGTTTCTCTCATCTAGGAAGAAAAGAATTATCCAGCATGGAAGGTAGTGTTTAGCACCAGATGCATGTGAGAAAACGAATGAATACTTGCTAGAGTCCGCACGTCAAAATCTCGTGAATTATTAAAGAAATGGAAGCTCCCAGTCCACCCTGGTGTCCTGCAGGGGTCCTAGGATTCTGTAAGAGGAGTGCAGCAGGTTACTCCGATCAGTACTGTGAGTGTAAACAGGATTACCCATTCTGTGCTCTCTCAGGACAAGATCAGGTTCCATGATCCATAAGAAATGACTCATGTCATGGCAGATCCAGCAAAGCAGAGGAGAGGATGCACTTCCAACCTTGGCATACAACAAATATCCGGAATGTACAGGAGAGGATCGCAGCAAGCACCGAAGCAGACAATGTAGAGAAGAGGACCCCAGCTCACACCAAACATCCAACAAAGCTCCACAATGTGAAAGAGAGGCCCCCAGCTCACATAAAAGCATGCAACAATGTAGAAAAGAGGAGCCCAGCTCACACCCATGAATGCAACAAAGTTCTTCAATGTACAGGAGAGTTCCCTAACTCACACCAAAGCATGCAAGAAAGGTCAATAATGTAGAAGAGAGGCCCCAGCTCACATCAATCATGCAACTAAGATCCACAATGTACAGCAGAGGAATCCAGCTCACATTAATGCATGCCTCAAAGGTCTGCAGTGTACAGAACATGCCAACACACACCAGCACATGCAACAAAGGTCTGCAATGTACAGCAGACCCCTAGCTTGCACCAGTGCATGATGAACCATATACAGGAGAGGCCCCCAGCTCACACCAATACATATGTCTAAAGTCTTCAGCATACAGGACCGGACCCTTATCTCGTACCTATGCATACAATATAGGCCTGCATGTATAGGAGAGAATCACAGCTCACACCAGTGCATGCATCAAAGGTCTGCATTGTACAGCAGAGGACTCCCAGCTCACACCAATGCATATAAAAATCCATAAAATACAAGGGAAGACTGAAGCTCACATGAATACATGCATTGAAAGTCTGCAATTTACAGAAGACATCCAGCTCACATCAGTGCATGCATCAAAGATCTGCAATATACAGCAGAGGACTCCTTCCAGCTCACATCAGTGCATGCATCAAAGATCTGCAATATACAGCAGAGGACTCCTTCGATCTGCAATATACAGCAGAGAACTCCTTCCAGCTCACATCAGCGCATGCATCAAAGATCTGCAATATACAGCAGAGGACTCCTTCCAGCTCACATCAGTGCATGCATCAAAGGTCTGCATTGTACAGCAGAAGACTCCCAGCTCACACCAATGCATATAAAAATCCATAAAATACAAGGGAAGACTGAAGCTCACATGAATACATGCATTGAAAGTCTGCAATTTACAGAAGACATCCAGCTCACATCAGTGCATGCATCAAAGATCTGCAATATACAGCAGAGGACTCCTTCCAGCTCACATCAGTGCATGCATCAAAGATCTGCAATATACAGCAGAGGACTCCTTCGATCTGCAATATACAGCAGATGACTCCTTCCAGCTCACATTAGCTCATGCATCAAAGATCTGCAATATACAGCAGAGAACTCCTTCCAGCTCACATCAGCGCATGCATCAAAGATCTGCAATATACAGCAGAGGACTCCTTCCAGCTCACATCAGTGCATGCATTAAAGATCTGCAATATTCAGCAGAGGATTCCCAGCTCACACCAATGCATATAAAAATCCATAATATACAAGGGAAGACTGAAGCTCACATGAATACAAGCATCGAAAGTCTGCAATTTACAGAAGACATCCAGCTCATATCAGTGCATGCATCAAAGATCTGCAATATACAGCAGAGGACTCCTTCCAGCTCACATCAGTGCATGCATCAAAGATCTGCAATATACAGCAGAGGACTCCTTCCAGCTCACATCAGTGCATGCATCAAAGATCTGCAATATACAGCAGAGGACTCCTTCCAGCTCACAACAGTGCATGCATCAAAGATCTGCAATATACAGCAGAGGACTCCTTCGATCTGCAATATACAGCAGAGGACTCCTTCCAGCTCACATTAGCTCATGCATCAAAGATCTGCAATATACAGCAGAGGACTCCTTCCAGCTCACATCAGTGCATGCATCAAAGATCTGCAATATACAGCAGAGGGCTCCTTCCAGCTCACATCAGTGCATGCATCAAAGATCTGCAATAAACAGCAGAGGACTCCTTCCAGCTCACATCAGTGCATGCATCAAAGATCTGCAATAAACAGCAGAGGACTCCTTCCAGCTCACATCAGCGCATGCATCAAAGATCTGCAATATACGCAGAGGACTCCTTCCAGCTCACATTAGCTCATGCATCAAAGATCTGCAATAAACAGCAGAGGACTCCTTCCAGCTCACATCAGTGCATGCATCAAAGATCTGCAATATACAGCAGAGGACTCCTTCCAGCTCACATCAGCGCATGCATCAAAGATCTGCAATATACAGCAGAGGACTCCTTCCAGCTCACATCAGAGCATGCATCAAAGATCTGCAATAAACAGCAGAGGACTCCTTCCAGCTCACATCAGCGCATGCATCAAAGATCTGCAATAAACAGCAGAGGACTCCTTCCAGCTCACATCAGCGCATGCATCAAAGATCTGCAATAAACAGCAGAGGACTCCTTCCAGCTCACATCAGCGCATGCATCAAAGATCTGCAATATACAGCAGAGGACTCCTTCCGGCTCACATCAGCGCATGCATCAAAGATCTGCAATATACAGCAGAGGACTCCTTCCAGCTCACATCAGCGCATGCATCAAAGATCTGCAATAAACAGCAGAGGACTCCTTCCAGCTCACATCAGCGCATGCATCAAAGATCTGCAATATACAGCAGAGGACTCCTTCCAGCTCACATCAGTGCATGCATCAAAGATCTGCAATATACAGCAGAGGACTCCTTCGATCTGCAATATACAGCAGAGGACTCCTTCCAGCTCACATTAGCTCATGCATCAAAGATCTGCAATATACAGCAGAGAACTCCTTCCAGCTCACATCAGCGCATGCATCAAAGATCTGCAATATACAGCAGAGGACTCCTTCCAGCTCACATCAGCGCATGCATCAAAGATCTGCAATATACAGCAGAGGACTCCTTCCAGCTCACATCAGCGCATGCATCAAAGATCTGCAATATACAGCAGAGGACTCCTTCCAGCTCACATCAGCGCATGCATCAAAGATCTGCAATATACAGCAGAGGACTCCTTCCAGCTCACATCAGCGCATGCATCAAAGATCTGCAATAAACAGCAGAGGACTCCTTCCAGCTCACATCAGCGCATGCATCAAAGATCTGCAATATACAGCAGAGGACTCCTTCCAGCTCACATCAGTGCATGCATCAAAGATCTGCAATATACAGCAGAGGACTCCTTCGATCTGCAATATACAGCAGAGGACTCCTTCCAGCTCACATTAGCTCATGCATCAAAGATCTGCAATATACAGCAGAGGACTCCTTCCAGCTCACATCAGCGCATGCATTAAAGATCTGCAATATACAGCAGAGGACTCCTTCCAGCTCACATCAGCGCATGCATTAAAGATCTGCAATATACAGCAGAGGACTCCTTCCAGCTCACATCAGTGCATGCATCAAAGATCTGCAATATACGCAGAAGACTCCTTCCAGCTCACATCAGTGCATGCATCAAAGATCTGCAATATACAGCAGAGGACTCCTTCCAGCTCACATCAGCGCATGCATCAAAGATCTGCAGCATCAAATCTTAAAGTTCTTCTGCAGCAAATTCCAAAATACGAAATTACTAAAAGAAAATAGGATCTCTGTATTTAGGCTGAAGAATCTGTATTCTTTCAAGGATAACTAAGGTCCCTTCCTTCAGAAGGTGTCTTATGTTTTGCAAGACATGCAGGAAATGTCTGATGTCTTTTCTGACTGAGACCCATTCTTGGTTTCCATTCTCCATCTTCTTCCACCTCACTCCTCTCCTGTGCCATGAACAAGGCCAGTTTTATAAGCTTGAGCATGAGGTTTGGCTCATGATGACACCTTCTGCCCTGTTTCTTTCTTGGCCTCGTCTGGGGGATGTGCGTGAATATTCTGAAATGAAACAAAGCATCCCTTCTATTTCTCCTCAGGCTTCTGTACCACTGGACAATAGTATTTTACAGCAGCCATAAAGGAAACATCAGGGATTTGAATCTTCTGAACTCCCCTACTCAACCCCATCCCCTCCATAATACAGGAGTGCTTAACTCCCGGCCCCCACAATACTATTGCATTCAAACATTTTGTAAGGCGCAGACACTAAAATTACAAACAGTACAGAACTGGATTATAAAACTATGAATCTCCGTTTATTGATATTAAAAGCTGCATCTTGTTTAAGGGGGGGGCACCTACATTCCCTCGCCCCCCGGGACATGCTTGAATTCCCGGTGCTGTGCGGGCTGCGCTCCTCCATACAAGGTAATGAATGGAGTTTCTCTCTGGAGGGCATGCCTGCTACAGCAGCAAGGACTAGTGTTGGCTGGGCCGACACACCTAGCCGGGCTGAGCCCGAAAAGCATGACTAATGCTGGGCGTGTCCCCGCGCTCTCTGGCACCCTCTGCTCCCTATCACCAACATATTATTTATAAGAGCTTTGCAAAATATTTATGTAGAAACTAATAAAAAAAAAAATATTGATGTGACCTTGCTTCTTCACCTGGCTGGAAGAATTTGTTTCTTCTGAAACAGCAGGCTTTGCCCAATCTTTGAAGAGAGGGCAGTAGAGAAGCATTAGAGGAGAACTTGGTTTATGGTCCAGTGAGCAGATTGCGCCCCTGGTGCTTCTGGGAGCACCCGGGTTATGCCTGTGGCTGCAGCAGAGCGGTCAGTGGGGTCAGCATGGCCTCTGCCTCCTGTTACCTTATGCGTGTGACAGGTTGATATTCACTGCTCTTCTGCCACAACTGCAGGGCGACATGGAATTACTTCCAAGGTATCAATGCTCAGGAGGTGAGTTTCTGTCAACGGAAAGGAGGCTCTGGAACGAGGGTTCATGGGTCCAGGGTGAAAAGGGGTAGACTGAGGTGACACAATCTAAGGAAATATGATGGCTGCATGGAGCAGCCTCCCCGTGGAGATGGTGGAGCCGAGGATAGGGTCTGAATTGAAGAAAACATGGGACAAGTACATGGGATCTCTGAGGGAGCCACAGGGTCTGGATGTGGATGGACAGACTAGACAGGCCCTCACATTGCTGTGATTCTGACTCAGGTGTGCTAGTTTAGGCTATGTTGGGTCATGCAGGTACTCCAGCTGCGTTGGAAAGAAGTAATCGTACATAAAGCTCTCCTATAGAAAACTACTACAATCATTTCTCTGAGGGCTGAACTGACGCGTGTGGCTGGAGGGACGCCTTGCACTGGGCATTTATCAGAACTCGTCCGCATGGTGGTGCCGGTGAGCATGATCGTTCCTAACATAAATCAGCGGTACCCGGATCTAGCAAAGGTCAGGGGCATCACCTGGGCCCCACAGTGCTTGGAAAATCTTCGATGGCCGATACCCTTTAGCTGCTGTCACAGAAATGAGGGCTCAGGGGATGGGGAGGGGGGGACAGAAGTTTTATCGTCCCTTCCCCCCCCCCCCCCCCCATATATCAGCATTTTATACACCCCCTCTGGATGCAGAGCCATCGTACAGGAGGCTACAGAAGGTGTCATTCAATGAAATGAGAAGAGACCATCGTATATCAAAACAGTGCGGACGGATCAGTCCAAGTACCCCCAAGCTACTCAGCTGCTAAATAGGGAAGTTTATAGCACTTTCCAAATCACAAAGCATTTCTGGGCCGGCTTATTCTGTCCAGCTCAATAACATCTGTAAAATTCACTGACTGGGTCCAAGCATGGGATGGTGAAGCTTGGGTCTGCCACCTTCAAATGACCTTGATCAAACAGGGTCCAAGGAGAAAAATGCTAAAAACTCCTTCCATGTGCCCGGTCTCCACATCCTCCCTTGTGACTTTCAGCAGATACCCTACACAAAGTCTGATGTTTAAGAGTTCATGGAGGTGGAAATTTAACTTGTCTTTCCCCGCAAACCCATCATCCTCCCAGTTGCCTCTGCCTATAACCCCTCTTTCCTTCTCTACACACATCCAAAACGCTACTAAAGCAGGTCAGGTCTTCCTCTAGAGCACTGCTAAAAGCTGCCCCATCTTTTCGGAGCACATCCACTCATGCTGTTTGTGGGCTTCAGCTGAACTCCAAATTTGGCTGGACAATTTATCTTCCTTATGAGCACGTAATCCCTCTTCTCATGGGACCAACTGGTTCCCTCTCAGCTTCCCTTCCTCGCACTCACTCTGCATCTCCTCCTTAGCTCTCTTCTCTCTCCTTACAGCCTTCTTACGCACTCCCTTATCTATGCCCTTCTCCTCCAGCACCAGCTCTGCAGTTTCCGCCTTGCTGCACGGTGCATCCTGCTCCTTCTCTGGCCATATTCAACTCCACTTTAAAAATGCAACTTTTTGAGGAAGCTTTTAACTCTCAACCACCTCTCTACAATGAATACACTTCCCATAGATTCTTGTTTGTCAGGTTTGTTTGTAAGCTCCACGGAGCAGGGACTCTGTGCATCTGTACAGTGCTGCATATGTCTAGCAGCGCTTTAGAAATGTTAAGTAATAGCAGTGGTGGTGGAGGGAAGAAGGCCATACTTCCTTTATTCAGTCTTGAAGACAGGAGCCATGTGATCTGAAAGCTTATGCACAACACAGAGTGACATAGGAGCAACTGGCCCGGCCAGAGGAGCAGATACATTCCTATATTTTAACCAACACACACACCCCTGCCCTCCACATTTGTCCCAAGCACACTTGTCAGGATCGGAGCCATGGCTGCTCCGTGCAGGTTCTTGGAAACGTAAGCAGACATGACCGCTCCATGCGGATTAGCCCACACGTTTCATAAACAGCCTTTCTGCTCAGGCCAGTGTACTCTTCCCCTGGGTTCTCTCACATCAAGTGCCACACCTCGGAATAATTCTTATCCTGATCAATACAAACACTCCTAGCCCTCAGATCCAGTCCTCACAGCAGAGGGGGGAGGCAGCGATCTGTAATTAGCTTATCCAGAGATTGCACAGGTAACCCTTAAGCCACCTTCTAATGCACCTCTTCCAGCTTATCTGGGTTCTGAAGGCCTTTTAAGGCAGGTGAGGGCTCAGTACATAAATAAATGTGGAGTTAGGTCACCAGGAATGCTGCACAGGCAATGAAGTGGCCGGACTGAGTAACCATTCACCCTCTTTTTATCTGTCTGGGGTGCATCACACAGTAACCTGGCTTTCCAAGGAAGAAAGAGTCAATCGTCCCTGCTCATGAGCTGACTGGGGTCTCCGTAACATTCAAACGCAGCCCCCAGACTTCGGGGATTTTTGGAACGTGCCCACGAGGTTCTTAAGATCCCCTCTTATAAGGGCCAGGGAGCTTAGCTGCTCATAGATCAGGAATGTGCTTACAGATAGCTCCAAGAGCCTTGCAACTAGGAAGATTTATTTTTTGGTTACTCGTAAAGCACTTTAGACTAAGATGGTGGAATCTTCTAGCTTATTCTCTTTACAGGTTTTACTACTTTGGATTAAGATTGCAAAGATAGCAAGAGATAAAAAAAACCGGCCAGCCTCTTTTCTCCCTGTAAACCAGGTCATTATCTGCTTTAGGTCCCTGCCCAGACAAAGAATTCTCTGCCCTTGCATTCTTCTCACCCCTCCTTCTCCCAGCCCTGCCCCGGGGCCAGGGACTGACAGGCTGCATTCCTCCCACGAGTCCCTGCCAACACCCTCCAGGTGGAGTCCAGGGGCCCCTCCTGAGTGGTTTGGCAACTTGCTAGTTTCAACTCCCTTGAACTGCTGCAAAAGAACCCACCCCTGACTCCCCTCTCTTTCCTGAGAAAAAAGAAGAGCCGAGTTTTACAATAATATACATTTCTATTGAAAAGCACAGAAAACTTTGGGGGAATTGAAAGAGTTAATTTGCTGACTTAACATTGCCAAAGTGCACTTTTATAACCTATTATTGCTTAATAAAAGGAAGCAAGTGTACTCACAAACTATTATTGGCATCCATTTTGAGGACTTCCTGCAGGATCCCACAGCACAGGAGGCAATGTCCTCCCCTGTATCTAATGCAGATCTCTGGGGCTCCTGCAGGATCTCTCAGCAATGTCCTCCCCTGTATCTAATGCAGATCTCTGGGGCTCCTGCAGGATCTCTCAGCAATGTCCTCCCCTGTATCTAATGCAGATCTCTGGGGCTCCTGCAGGAACTCAAACGTAGGAGACAATGTCCTCCTCTGTATCCAATACAGGTCTATTTATTTATTTATTTATTTATAATTTTTATATACCGAAGTTCTTGTAGGGACTACAAATCACTCCGGTTTACATAAAATAATGAACTGCCCAACGGAGAGCGGAGCTTTACATAGAACTGTAGAACATATAGTTCATGCACGATCTCACAGCACAGGAGACAATGTCCTCCCCTGTATCTAATGCAGATCTCTGGGAGTTCCTGCAGGATCTCACAGCACAGGAGACAATGTCCTCCCCTGTATCTAATGCAGATCTCTGGGGCTCCTGCAGGATCTCTCAGCAATGTCCTCCCCTGTATCTAATGCAGATCTCTGGGAGTTCCTGCAGGAACTCAAACATAGGAGACAATGTCCTCCTCTGTATCCAATACAGGTCTATGGTAGTTCATGCACGATCTCACAGCACAGGAGACAATGTCCTTCCCTGTATCTAATGCAGATCTCTGGGAGTTCCTGCAGGATCTCACAGCACAGGAGACAATGTCCTCCCCTGTATCTAATGCAGATCTCTGGGAGTTCCTGCAGGAACTCAAACATAGGAGACAATGTCCTCCTCTGTATCCAATACAGGTCTATGGTAGTTCATGCACGATCTCACAGCACAGGAGACAATGTCCTTCCCTGTATCTAATGCAGATCTCTGGGAGTTCCTGCAGGATCTCACAGCACAGGAGACAATGTCCTCCCCTGTATCTAATGCAGATCTCTGGGAGTTCCTGCAGGAACTCAAACATAGGCGACAATGTCCTCCTCTGTGTCCAATACAGGTCTATGCTGGTTCATGCACGATCTCACAGCACAGGAGACAATGTCCTTCCCTGTATCTAATGCAGATCTCTGGGAGTTCCTGCAGGATCTCACAGCACAGGAGACAATGTCCTCCCCTGTATCTAATGCAGATCTCTGGGAGTTCCTGCAGGAACTCAAACGTAGGTGACAATGTCCTCCTCTGTGTCCAATACAGGTCTATGGTGGTTCATGCACGATCTCACAGCACAGGAGACAATGTCCTCCCCTGTATCTAATGCAGATCTCTTGAGGCTCCTGCAGGAATTCAAGCACAGGAGTCAATGTCCTCTTCTATATCTAATGCAGATCTCTCAGAAATCCTGCAGGATCTCACATCACAGGAGGCAATGACCTCCCCTGTATCTAATGCAGATCTCTGGGAGTTCCTGCAGGATCTCACTGCACAGGAGACAATGTCCTCCCCTGTATCTAATGCAGATCTCTGGGAGTTCCTGCAGGATTTCACAGCACAGGATACAATGTCTTCCCCTGTGTCTAATGCAGATCTCTGGGAGTTCCTGCAGGGTCTCACAGCACAGGAGACAATGTCCTCCCCTGTATCTAATGCGGATCTCTGGGGCTCCTGCAGGATCTCTCAGCAATGTCCTCCCCTGTATCTAATGCAGATCTCTGGGAGTTCCTGCAGGAACTCAAACATAGGAGACAATGTCCTCCTCTGTATCCAATACAGGTCTATGGTAGTTCATGCACGATCTCACAGCACAGGAGACAATGTCCTCCCCTGTATCTAATGCAGATCTCTGGGAGTTCCTGCAGGAACTCAAACATAGGAGACAATGTCCTCCTCTGTGTCCAATACAGGTCTATGGTAGTTCATGCACGATCTCACAGCACAGGAGACAATGTCCTCCCCTGTATCTAATGCAGATCTCTGGGAGTTCCTGCAGGATCTCACAGCACAGGAGACAATGTCCTCCCCTGTATCTAATGCGGATCTCTGGGGCTCCTGCAGGATCTCTCAGCAATGTCCTCCCCTGTATCTAATGCAGATCTCTGGGAGTTCCTGCAGGATCTCACAGCACAGGAGACAATGTCCTCCCCTGTATCTAATGCAGATCTCTGGGAGTTCCTGCAGGATCTCACAGCACAGGAGACAATGTCCTCCCCTGTATCTAATGCAGATCTCTGGGAGTTCCTGCAGGAACTCAAACGTAGGAGACAATGTCCTCCTCTGTGTCCAATACAGGTCTAAGGTGGTTCATGCACGATCTCACAGCACAGGAGACAATGTCCTTCCCTGTATCTAATGCAGATCTCTTGAGGCTCCTGCAGGAATTCAAGCACAGGAGTCAATGTCCTCTTCTATATCTAATGCAGATCTCTCAGAAATCCTGCAGGATCTCACAGCACAGGAGGCAATACCCCTCCCCCCTGTATCTAATGCAGATCTCTGGGAGTTCCTGCAGGATCTCACTGCACAGGAGACAATGTCCTTCCCTGTATCTAATGCAGATCTCTGGGAGTTCCTGCAGGATTTCACAGCACAGGATACAATGTCTTCCCCTGTATCTAATGCAGATCTCTGGGAGTTCCTGCAGGATCTCACTGCACAAAAGACAATATTCTGCACTGTATCTAGTGTAGATTTTTGAGAGGTCCTGCAAGATAATTATTCAGTTAGTGACCATGTTTATTCTGAAAAAGTCATACAAAATACTCACTTTTGCTCAGAATTTTCTGATGCAATTTGAAATAATGCCCGTTCTCGAAGATTCCAAATTTTCCCCGATTGCCTTCATGGTTGAGAGAATTTTTGCCTCTTCAGTAGAAGCTCTGGTTTGTCAGTTATCCCAATCACAAGAGGGCGAAGCAGGACACGTTGTGCTTGTGCAAACAGGCACACAGGAGGTAGAAGAACACAGTGGCTGGAAACCTGCCGCTTGCTAATGCATCTCCCATGCCTCCATTTTGGCGGTATAAAAAACAAATGGATTATAAAATAATCAGCCCTTTCTCATACTGTGGAGATATTTAGAGGGGAATTATCAAACTGTCTGCCCTGGGACAAAGATTGTGGCTACTTAACACCCACGGGCTTTGCAAATGCCCAGTCTGAAGACGTATTTTCATACCAGTTAAAGCACGAAGAAGGTCAAGACCAAGAAAGTGGCTGTGAGCTGAGTGCTCAGAGTCTGACACGGAGAGTCTGGAGGAAGTTACGGAAGACATGACATCACAAGCTCTGGTTTGGTTCCGTGACCTTAAAACTGACATTGTAGCCATGAAAGGGGAAGCACTGGACACGGTGGCAGACCTGAAAAGTGACCTTTCCTGAAACTGGGAACCGGAGAAAGCTGAGGGACATGCAGAGCTTCAGAAAAAGCCTGCCATGTTGGAAGCCACTAATAACAGCTCCTCAGAAAGGTAGAAGATTTGGGGAACCATTTGAGGAACAGCAATATCAGAATTAGAAGGGTGCCGGTGTCTGCTGAATTTGTGAATTGTGTAGCTACCACCTCTCAAATTTGTCAAACAATCGTGGGCGCTGGTCATGATCCGGTGCATAATCTGCAAATAAAAATTGAGACAGTGCAGAGGGCCCTGAGCAAGCAAAAGGGCAACCTACCCAAAGATGTCATTGCCTCTCTCCATGATTTTGTGGTGAAAGGCAAAATAATGAGTAAGGCACGGAGCCTAGGGACTTTGATGTGGAAGGATCACAAAATTGAAATGTATAAGGAAGTTTCCCCAACTACGCTTCAAAAGAGAAGGAACTTTAAAGATGTTACTGCTCTTCTGAGGAAAGCTACTGTTCACTACAGCTGGCTCTGTCCCTTCGAGCTTCTGTTTAACATCAGTGGATCTACGCCATTGGGGGAGCCCCTTGGATGAAGCCTAGAGAGCCGGCATGCAGATCCTGGATGGTTCCTTCAGTCTTTGGGTACTTGCCAGGTTCTTAATGCCTGGATTGGCCACTGTTGGAAACAGGATGCTGGGCTTGATGGACCCTTGGTCTGACCCAGTATGGCATTTTCTTATGTTCTTATGTTTGGTCTCCTCCAAAGAAGGTCTTCCAGTGGGCACTAACTACTTGGAGAGAAGCTCTGTAGCTGGCCAAGGATTTGAGATTTCTGCCTTATTGAGACCTTTCAGCCTCTGTTTTTTTCCTGATTTTTATTGAAGAGTTTGGATTTTTTGGATAATGTTTTGCTTTTGAGACTTTAGCAATTAATATATGGATTCTGGCACTTGGACAATAGTTTTATACTCTACCCTTTGGGGGCAGCTTCCACTTCTTCATTTTCCTTTCTTCCTTCCTGTCTTGGTGGATGGGAAGGATGATGGGATGGTTTCTTGGTTGTGTGTGGGGTGGGAGGTGGTGACTGGAAGTCGTTTGTTCATGGCGGGATACATCTTTTATTTAAGTTCTGGGTACTTTACCTTGCCGAGAGCTGGGGGCAGTTGTTTTTGATGGATAATGGCTTCTTCATAAAATTTTGCTTCCCCACCAAAAGGAGTTCTTATGTTCAGGGAGGCTAAAGATTTGCAAGCCTCGATTATGTTTGTGCATGAAACACATCTTACGCGGAGGGATGAAAGATTACTCTTTAATAAAGAAATATCCTAGAATTACTTTGTGCTTCTGATCTTGTAAAAGGAAGGTGCGCTGGGATGGCTATCTTATTATCTAGAGATTTGTATATCGATGACAATAATGTACTTAGAGACAAAGAGGTGCTCCTCACATTAGCTGAGATATATATATATATATATATATATATATACACACACACATATATATGATCCATTGGGACTGGTGCAGTCAGAGCAGCTCCGAGTCTTGGGCATGTGCTTGAGGCCACTCCAACACAAAGTGATAGTCTTACTCCTGGTGCACCTAATAAGGCCCCTTGGATTTACCCCGGCAGTAATGATTTATGTTGGCATCAATGTGGTACAGTGGCTAGCAAGAGCGATGTATGGTGATTACGTCTGAAAGTGAAGATTTATTTGGGTACTTCTTGATGCAAAATATTATTTGCTACATTTTTGCCCTCCTGTCACACTTAATAAGGAATTTAAACTTTGTTCACATGTTGTCTGACAAGCGGGTGAGAAATTGCATCTCATTGAAATAGGGAAAATTTGCTGAAGCATGTGACTCTTCATTTAACAACTACGAGGTATTTATCTGACGGGCAAGCTGACTGCAGTGTGGAAGGACGCTCTCGCATCCCTCACTGCGCTACAGAAACCCTTGGAAAGATGGGTTCTCTTGCCATTTCTGATTCTGCTTTAAGATTTCTGCTAAGGTGCCATGAGACTGAAGTTGCCGTTCCCCCATCACCAATTTCTATCTAGGGAACAATTTGCCAGGTGCTTGATCCCCATTGTTGTGGAGTCACAAAATCTGGGGGTAATCTTTGAATCCGAGTTTAACTTTAAACCACAGGCCAAAGCAGTAGTCAAAAACTCCTTCTGGAAACTCCGGATGCTGCGCTACCTAAAGCCTTATTTACAATTGCTGGTTATATCTGCATTACATTATTGTAACTTCATATATTTGGCCTCAGCGCAAAGCTCGCTCAAAGCATTGCAGGTCGTTCAGAAATCTGCAGGACAAATTCCAATCGGCGCTACCCATTAGAAGCCCATCTCACCAGTATTGTACACCCTTCATTGGCTGCCTGTAGGATGGAGGGCGAAATTCAGAATCTTATCTATAGTTCAGACAGCTCTGAGTCTTGCTGCTTTTATTTGTATCTCTTCGCTTTTAAAACTATTCCTCCCCACCAAAAGCGTGTGATCTTCAAGACGATGTCTGCAAAAGGATCAAACTTGTGGAAACCAGCGAGACCCCTGGCAGTGGCAGGCCCGAGCCTATGGAACCGGATTCTCCGTGCATTGAGAAAGGAGGCTTGTAAAGCTCTCCGAAAGCAGCTATAGGCTTTTCTGTTCAAGCAGGCCTTTGATGTACCCAAGTAATTACGGGAGCATAACATCTGTGATAGTCTGAAGCCATTTCACTGTAGTATATTTGTGATCACTGTTGATGGGGGCGATTTCTTCTAGTGGGGTCAATAGTTAAAACTGGCCATTAATAACTTACAAATTCATACCTATAGGGGTAGATCAATATTATCAAAATTACTATCATCTGCTTTCTAAAAATATTTTTTAACACTCAGACTCATTATTTAATATCAAATTGTTCCAATACAAAATACTTTCTATTAATCAGTATATATTACTATGTTTTTAATACAAAATGTTTATATAATCAATGTTACTAAACAAATATATATTGTTATATAATCTTAAATCCATACTATCACACTAATACAGACATTTTATTCTTCACATATCAAATCACTCATACAACACACCACATTCACTCATCACCGTACAACCACCACTCAAAACATCATTAAAATGATAATAAAAATCCCCCACTAATATTCTTATATCCCCCACAATTGGTCTTCTATCCCAAATGTTATAATATTCCTTCTCACTCTTTATTATATCCGTCCTTTTCACTTCTTATTGTGTCCCGACAAGGTCCCTTGTTTCACCCCATAGGCTTCTTCAGGGGATATCAATCCAAACTTTCAGACAATTCAAGAATTCAAGGGGATAACTCAATCAAAATCTTCAATGTGATACAAGGATCATTCTCTTCAACAGCACACAACCGCGTGACTGATCATTACCAAATGAACCGTGTCGATAACACACATTTTTTCAGTGTTCTTTATATACTATCCGATAACCATTTCACAAGCCGATTTTAACTCCATGCTCTTCTTCCTATTCACTATGTCCTCCGTTATACCGTCTTATCCAAAACGGTCCCCCAATTTTATCACACCAAAACGGTCAAATATCCATCTGTCTCCTTATGCATTTTGCTCTGTCCTTCACTCCAAACAAGCACATCAAGCGGATGAGACTCCACCAACATGGACGGGGGTGTATATTCAGCGGCCTCTACAAGTCCCACTTGGCCAGTTAAATAGCATTGAATGCGCTTCAGATGTTCACCTCTAGATGTTTTGAGATGTATAGTACTGTGTTTGTCAGTCTGTGCAATTCGTGATATTAATTATAAATGTACTGTATGTTTTTTAAGTCGCTTAGGACTTGGGATAAGTGTGGCCTATAAATGTTTTTAAATGGTGAGGAAGCCTGCCGACGGCCGTGATACCACTTGCCGTCCGGACCTCTCGTCATTTGCGGTGGATGGTAAACTTATGCAGTCCAAATTTGTTTAACTATTATCTGTTCTCCTATTAACAATTCATGAGCCCGACAGCGGCCGGTGTTTCGCGATAGGTATCGCTTCTTCAGGAGTCAATTACGATATTTTAGAACAGATGCTGTGTAAAGAAAATAATAAACTCTTAGCATCAAAAAAATTAATTTTTTTGATGCTAAGAGTTTATTATTTTCTTTACACAGCATCTGTTCTAAAATATCGTAATTGACTCCTGAAGAAGCGATACCTATCGCGAAACACCGGCCGCTGTCGGGCTCATGAATTGTTAATAGGAGAACAGATAATAGTTAAACAAATTTGGACTGCATAAGTTTACCATCCACCGCAAATGACGAGAGGTCCGGACGGCAAGTGGTATCACGGCCGTCGGCAGGCTTGCTGATGCGGTTTCACTAAAAATTTTTAGCACAAAAATTTTTAACACTTACATCCGGTGAACACGTATTGAAATTAGAGTTTTCAGTCTTTTTTTGTGAAGGGTTTACGGTGACAAGATTGTTTTGGGTTCTTTTGGTTTGCTAGTATTTAAATGGTGAGGACCATATTCAGAGGCATTTAGCTGGAAAACTCACTAGTTATCCGGCTAAAGCAATATTTGGGCATTTATCTGGCTACGTTTCATCTGGATATCTCATTATCCAGCTACAATTTAGCCGGATAACTTAGGGGCCTTCCAGGGGCGTTTTGGGGAGGAGCTGTCCAGCCTACTCCAATATTTAGAGTTAGCTGAATAACTTATTCAGCTAAATCTTGTCATGCCAAAAAGCTGTGCCGAAGTTATAAACATATCTGGCTAATTTTAAGACAATCGGACATGTTCAGCAGCTGGTGAAGACGGGAGACCCTCCAGCGTGTAAGGGAAGAGCATGCTATAGCTTTAAAACCTGCGGCTCCTAGGCCCTGCATGGTAAGACGACTGACTTGAGATACTACAACATGTCCCAGCATCTGCCAGTAGCAAGAGCTCCACTGTGTGACACGTTCTGCACATTCCTAGGATGCGGCTAAGCCGCTCAATCACGGAGTTTCTGACAGCCCACGGCTCTCTACCTCCGAGGGCTTCTGCCGGGGTGTGGTGCTTGCAAGGTTTACCTGTGCTCCTTCTCAGGCTGCGAACAATACATTACCAGCTGTCATGCTAACGTACACGCAAGATCACGGAGGCAGTAAATGGCAACTGCGCCCGCGCGCCCGCTCTTTGTGCAGGCAACAGAGGGGGAGAAACAGGGTGCGAAGCCTGGAAAAGGGAATGCACAGGCATCGTTTTCACACCAGGGGAGGCCTGCTTGTCCCGTAGCTGAAAGTGTGTGTGAGGTGGGACCTGCAACCCTTTTTATCTGCCTGTAAGGAGGGCATTTTACCTGTTAGGGCCGGGAACAGATCTTTTTTTTTCGTTTCATTTTGTTTTCATTTCTAGGTCCGTATTCAAAAGCATTTAGCCGGATAAGTTAGGGATCTTCCAGAGACAGAACAGCTAACAGGCCGATACAGTACAGTGCTCCAGAGGAGCGCATTGTTAACCTGCGATTGGACGCGCATTTTCGACATGCTAGCTTTACCCCTTATTCAGTAAGGGGTAATAGCATGGCGAAAACGCGCGTCCAACCCCCCCCCCCCCCCCCCCGAGACTAATAGCGCCCGCAAGATACAAATGCATGCTGATGGCCCTATTAGTTATTCCCGTGCGATTCAGTAAGTAAAATGTGCAGCCAAGCCACACATTTTACTTTCAGAAATTAGCGCCTACCCAAAGGTAGGCGTTAATTTCTGCCGGCGCCATGGAAGTGTACAGAAAGGTAATAAAAACTGCATTTCTGTGCACCCTCCGACTTTATGTCAAGCGATATTAAGTCGGAGGTCCCAAAAGTTAAAAAAAAGTTAAAAATTTAAAAAAAAAAATTTTAAACGGGCCCGCAGCTCGCAGGTTGAAAACTGGACGCTCAATTTTGCCAGCGTCCAGTTTCCAAACCCGTGGCTGTCAACAGGTTTGAGAACAGACGCTGGCAAAATTGAGCGTCGGCTGTCAAACTCATTGACACATTTTACTTTCAGAAATTAGCGCCTACCCAAAGGTAGGCGTTAATTTCTGCCGGCACCGTGGAAGTGTACAGAAAAGTAATAAAAACTGCATTTCTGTGCACCCTCCGACTTTATATCAAGCGATATTAAGTCGGAGGTCCCAAACTCATTGACAGCCGCTGCTCCTGTCCTGTCTTTTTACCGCGGGCCCTAATTTAAATAAATTAATTTACTGAATCGCACGCACAGGAGTGTGGCCTGTGCGCGCGCCGGGAGAGCAGGCGCTCGCCCACTCTCCCGCGATTTTTACTGTATCAGCCCGTAAGTCTGGTCAGGCCAAAGATCTGTCCTAAATTTAGCCGACTAACTTTGCTAGTCGGACCCTAAAATAACTAAAGTTAGAAAGCTGGCATTGCACCTGGGGAGTGCTTGTATGTAATCCTGCTTGCTGTATGTGTGCATTAAGCAATATTACTATACTCATGGATGATTTTGTTTGGAAACTTAATAAAAATGAAGTTACTAAGAAAAGAAAATGCCATCTCTGTGTGTACCATTCCTACCCCCACACTCCCTCAAGAACATCTCTTCTCAGGAGGGCTACAAGTCTAGGGCTTGTGAACTTTAAACCACACAGAGGAAGGCAATTTTCAGCCATTTATTTATGTAACACAAATTGTTCTCCCCTTTACTATGGAACGCAGTTATGGAAAGCACTGGACTGAAATGCTTAAAGGGAATACCAGAGTATCCACAGAACAAGGACAGCACAGCCAGCACCAGATAAGCTTTACATCCACGCACACTGCCCCGCAAGAAAATAGGGGCAACCCGGCCTGCAGCAATACACGTTCCAAACACACACACACAGTTCTCAGCCTTAGATCATGAACAGCACAGGCAGGAGCAGTGCAAGCTCTCACCTACACACACACACACACACACACACACACACAGTTCTCAACCTTAGAACATGAACAGCACAGGCAGGAGCAGTGCAAGCTCTCACATACACACACACACACACACACACAGTTCTCAACCTTAGAACATGAACAGCACAGGCAGGAGCAGTGCAAGCTCTCACATACACATACACACACACAGTTCTCAGCCTTAGAACATGTACAGCACAGGCAGGAGCAGTGCAAGCTCTCACATACACATACACACACACAGTTCTCAGCCTTAGAACATGAACAGCACAGGCAGGAGCAGTGCAAGCTCTCACATACACATACACACACACACACTTCTCAGCCTTAGAACATGAACAGCACAGGCAGGAGCAGTGCAAGCTCTCACATACACATACACACACACAGTTCTCAGCCTTAGAACATGTACAGCACAGGCAGGAGCAGTGCAAGCTCTCACATACACACACACAGTTCTCAGCCTTAGAACATGAACAGCACAGGCAAGAGCAGTGCAAGCTCTCACCTACACACACACACACACAGTTCTCAGCCTTAGAACATGTACAGCACAGGCAGGAGCAGTGCAAGCTCTCACATACACACACACACAGTTCTCAGCCTTAGAACATGTACAGCACAGGCAGGAGCAGTGCAAGCTCTCACATACACACACACACACAGTTCTCAACCTTAGAACATGAACAGCACAGGCAGGAGCAGTGCAAGCTCTCACATACACATACACACACACAGTTCTCAGCCTTAGAACATGTACAGCACAGGCAGGAGCAGTGCAAGCTCTCACATACACATACACACACACAGTTCTCAGCCTTAGAACATGTACAGCACAGGCAGGAGCAGTGCAAGCTCTCACATACACATACACACACACAGTTCTCAGCCTTAGAACATGAACAGCACAGGCAAGAGCAGTGCAAGCTCTCACCTACACACACACACACACACACACAGTTCTCAGCCTTAGAACATGTACAGCACAGGCAGGAGCAGTGCAAGCTCTCACATACACACACACACAGTTCTCAGCCTTAGAACATGTACAGCACAGGCAGGAGCAGTGCAAGCTCTCACATACACACACAGGCCTGCCAGAGAATAGGGAAGTCACTGCATGCAGCAATACACGTTCCAAACACACACACACACACACACACACACACACAGTTCTCAGCCTTAGAACATGTACAGCACAGGCAGGAGCACTGCAAGCTCTCACATACACACACAGATCTACCAGAGAATAGGGAAGACACAGCATGCAGCAATACAAGTTCCAAACACACAAACACACAGTTCTCTTAGAACATGTACAACACAGGCAGGAGCAGTGCAAGCTCTCACATACACACACACAGTTCTCAGCCTTAGGACATGTACAGCACAGGCAGGAGTAGTGCAAGCTCTCGCATACACACACAGACCTGCTAGAGAATAGGGAAGACACAGCGTGGAGCAATACACGTTCCAAACACACACACATACAGTTCTCAGCCTTAGAACATGTACAGCACAGGCAGGAGCCGTGCAAGCTCTCATATACACACACACAGAATTCTCAGCCTTAGAACATGTACAGCACAGGCAGAAGCCGTGCAAGCTCTCACATACACACACAGTTCTCAGCCTTAGAACATGTACAGCACAGGCAGGAGCAGTGCAAGCTCTCACATACACACACACTCACACACAGTTCTCAGTCTTAGAACATGTACAACACAGGCAGGAGCAGTGCAAGCTCTCACATACACATACACACACATACACACACACACACACACACACACACACAGAGTTCTCAGCCTTAGAATATGTACAACACAGACAGGAGCAGTGCAAGCTCTCACATACACACACAGGCCTGCCAAAGAATAGGGAAGACACAGCGTGCAGCAATACACGTTCCAAACACACACACACAGTTCTCAGCCTTAGAACATGTACAGCACAGGCAGGAGCAGTGCAAGCTCTCACATACACATACACACACACACACACACACACACACACACACACACACACAGAGTTCTCAGCCTTAGAACATGTACAACACAGACAGGAGCAGTGCAAGCTCTCACATACACACACAGGCCTGCCAGAGAATAGGGAAGACACAGCGTGCAGCAATACACGTTCCAAACACACACACACACAGTTCTCAGCCTTAGAACATGTACAACACAGGCAGGAGCAGTGCAAGCTCTCACATACACATACACACACACACACAGTTCTCAGCCTTAGAACATGTACAACACAGGCAGGAGCAGTGCAATCTCTCATATACACATACACACACACACAGTTCTCAGCCTTAGAACATGTAGAGCACAGGCAGGAGCAGTGCAAGATTCAGTCACATCTCCCTGCCAATATATCTTAAATTCTCATTTTTAATGACTAAGACCCCGCAATCAAGCCCCAGTCTTCCACATGTAGCCCTCTGCAGCATTCTAGTGACATTGTGCAGCAGAAGAGAGAAATTATGATGTCCCTAGGTGCCATGTTCAGTGATTTTGCCAGGATAATATTGTAAACATTCAGTTTATCATGGCTTGGGGGTAACCTGCATGGAGCAGCAGTTACTATCTTGGGCCACTTGCTTGGGCAGACTGGATGGACCCTTTGGTCTTTATCTGCTGTCATTACTATGTTTTAATCTAACCATTAAGGATATTTTTTTAATCTGTCAGAGAGCTGCACAATCAGCAAAGCTCTAGCTTTCCCACAACGCTATTGAGTTCTCGGAGTAGATTTGTACTGTGTGCCGAGGCAGCCTGACATGCTGCAACTGATCAAATACCTTCCTAGTGAAGGAATGTCTCATCTGAACTAAAAGGAGAGATACTTCCGACACTTCCAGCCCCCTGCCACACACAACACACACACACACACTCACACACACACACATACACACACACACACACATATACACACTGTACAACACACACACACACATATACACACACACACACACACACATACACACACACACACCACACACACACTCGCACACTGCAGCTCATGCTTAAAGATAAAGTTAAAAGGGATCAGTCTGCTCCTGCTCCGTCTCCCTCTCCAAATTCCAACCTTGACCTGTTTGCCCTTCAGGTTTCCCAGTCATGTGCTACAGAAAAGGCTCCTGGGCACAGTGCCCCTTCCTGGGCCCACACACGTCAAGCGTTTTCGACTTGCATTTGATGTTTGTGCTAGGACTGTTGGGACCTCTGTCTGAAGAGATTCATTCATCGGATGTGGCAGAGGTTCAGAGAAAGCAAAACTCACCTCCAGATGCATTTTCCAAGGTTACAAGCACGAAGATCCTCCCAGGTTCATGACAGTTAGCCACCATCTGGTGCCAGAGAGAGAGAGACTGGTGGGTGGGCTACGTCTTCTCTTCCCATATGTCAGCGAGCTCTGGTTTATTTGGAGGAACTTTTTACCGTGTTTTTCACTACATATCTCATACACACACACACAGACAGACACTTTAACACAGACAGACACGGTTAGACTCACAGTCTTAACGAAGCTACTGTATTGTTTTACCTGCACAAATCTCAGCTCAGAGCTTTATTTCTGAGTTCAGGAGTGGGTAACTTTCAGATGCACCACCTGGGACATGCATGATGTGAAAGTGACACAAAGACGCTGTAACAGACAAAGCAAAAGCAAAATGACTTTTTTTTTTCCCTAACATGTGGGATTACCCTTCAGTGTGTGTGTGTGTGTTGGGGAGGGCGGAGAACAGGTGATGAAAGGTGGGGAGAGACGTGCATCCCTATTACAGATTTCAGAAACATGTTACAGGGCCATGTGTCCGCAGGATGACTCTTAGCTGCAATTTTTGGGCTTGGATTACTCACCGATCCACTGACCTTGCTTCTGTAGCCAAAGATCCATTCATTATATATCACATCTAAGGTTTATGAAAGAGGCAAGCGGGAGTTTGTCCCTGATTCCCTTTCAAATTCTGAGTCATGAAGGAGACCCAGCAACACAGGTTAGCGGACAGGCTCTGTATTACCGAAACAGTTCAATAATGACTGCAAAGAAAGAATCAACCAAAACTCAACCAATTCTGGAGGCCATATGAGACCATTGTTGGAAATATTCCTCTTCCACTGTCCCTGGAATATGTGGAGCAGGTCTTTACACAGAACAGCTAATGTCCCAAAAGATAATGCCAGTGCAATGGGGACAGTCCATAGGTCAGAATCATGGATAGCCATCAGGCGGAGAAGGAGAAAGAGGGGATCCCCAGAGAGCATGTAGTGTCCATATTACCCGTGCCACCTGCACAAACAGAATGTTCAGCTTGGAGAAGAGACAGCTGAGGGGGGGATATGATAGAGGTGTTTAAAATCATGAGAGGTCTTGAACAAGTAGATGTGAATCGGTTATTTACACTTTCGGATAATAGAAAGACTAGGGGGCATTCCATGAAGTTAGCAAGTAGCACATTTAAGACTAATAGGAGAAAATTCTTTTTCACTCAACGCACAATAAAGCTCTGGAATTTGTTATATAGAAACATAGAAACATAGAAATGACGGCAGAAGAAGACCAAACGGCCCATCCAGTCTGCCCAGCAAGCTTCACATTTTTTTTTCTCATACTTATCTGTTTCTCTTAGCTCTTTGGTTCTATTTCCCTTCCACCCCCACCATTAATGTAGAGAGCAGTGATGGAGCTGCAACCAAGTGAAATATCAAGCTTGATTAGTTAGGGGTAGTAGGGGAAGTAACCGCCACAATAAGCAAGCTACACCCATGCTTATTTGTTTTACCCAGACTATGTTATTCAGCCCTTATTGGTTGTTTTTGTTCTCCCCTGCCGTTGAAGCACGGAGCTATGCTGGATATGTGTGTAGTATCAGTTTTTCTTCTCCCCTGCCGTTGAAGCAGAGAGCTATGCTGGATATGCGTGAAGTATCAGTTTTTCTTCTCCCCTGCCGTTGAAGCAGGATATGCATTGAAAGTGAAGTATCAGGCTTATTTGGTTTGGGGTAGTAACCGCCGTAACAAGCCAGCTACTCCCCGCTTTGTGAGTGCGAATCCTTTTTTCTTCTCCCCTGCTGTTGAAGCAGAGAGCTATGCTGGATATGCGTGAAGTATCAGTTTTTCTTCTCCCCTGCCGTTGAAGCAGAGAGCTATGCTGGATATGCATTGAAAGTGAAGTATCAGGCTTATTTGGTTTGGGGTAGTAACCGCCGTAACAAGCCAGCTACTCCCCACTTTGTGAGTGCGAATCCTTTTTTCCACATTTCCTCTTGCTGTTGTAGCTTAAAGCGATGTTGGAGTCACAGTAACCATGTGTATGTTTATTGAATAAGGGTATTATCTCCAGGCAGTAGCCGTCATTCTGGCGAGCCACCCACTCTTTATTGACGGCCTCTTGAATTTATGGATCCACAGTGTTTATCCCACGCCCCTTTGAAGTCCTTCACAGTTCTGGTCTTCACCACTTCCTTCGGAAGGGCATTCCAGGCATCCACCACCCTCTCCGTGAAGAAATACTTCCTGACATTGGTTCTGAATCTTCCTCCCTGGAGCTTCAAATCGTGACCCCTGGTTCTGCTGATTTTTTTCCTATGGAAAAGGTTTGTCGTTGTCTTTGGATCATTAAAACCTTTCAAGTATCTGAAAGTCTGTATCATATCACCTCTGCTCCTCCTTTCCTCCAGGGTGTACATATTTAGATTCTTCAATCTCTCCTCATAAGTCATTTGATGAAGACCTTCCACCTTTTTGGTCGCCCTTCTCTGGACCGCCTCCATCTTGTCTCTGTCTCTTCAGAGATACGGTCTCCAGAACTGAACACAATACTCCAGGTGAGGTCTCACCAAGGACCTGTACAAGGGGATAATCACTTCCCTTTTCTTACTCGATATTCCTCTCTCTATGCAGCCAGAGGATGTGGTTAGTGCAGTTAGTGTAGCTGAGTTCAAAAAAGATTTGGATAAGTTCTTGGAGGAGAAGTCCATTAACAGCTATTAATCAAGTTTACTTAGGGAATAGCCACTGCTATTAATTGCATCAGTAGCATGGGATCGTCTTAGTGTTTGGGTAATTGCCAGGTTCTTGTGGCCTGGTTTGGCCACTGTTGGAAACAGGATGCTGGGCTTGATGGACCCTTGGTCTGACCCAGCATGGCAATTTCTTATGTTCTTATGTTCTTAATATCTGCACTGCTGATGCATTCCTTCTCATCAATTCCGTTTGGTTGGCTGAAGATCAACTTGCGATTGTATTTCTAGTTCATCAGTGCCACCTGGAGGTCACTTCCATCAGCACAGGTACTCAACAATTTCTGAAAAGATAGTGGGGCGTAGGGAAGTTATGTTGATAGACAGTGTCAGAGAATAAGAACAATGGTGCCTAGATTTCTCAGTTCAAAAATGTAACCGGTAGCTACCCAGTCTGCCCTTGAAAGAGCTGGATCTCTTCCTTCAACTCCCCCACTCTACTCCATCCAAGAAAGATCTCATCATCCCCTTCTCTGGCTGCTGGCCAAACCTTTCCTCTAGCGCTATTCCACTCACTAGCAGAAGACAGCACGGTTGTGACAGCTCATCCAGTCCTGACAACTCCTTTCTATTTGACCTTGGATAAGTCACTTAACTGCCTTGTGACCGTGCATTAACTGCAATCTCTCAGAGACCTCAAAACACAGAAATATAGGGAGAAGTAACGGGAGAAGTGTGGAAGTCTGAAAACTTTCAGTGGACAGGGGAAAAAAAGGGACTGTTTAAGTGAAGTTCTGCAGTGGTGAGTAAGGAAGGCCATGGTTAGTTTTTTATTTAAACATTTTTCTTAATTAAAACGTTTATAGCCTGCTTTTATCTAACATTCTAGGGGGCCGATGCAATATTTAAGTGCAGAAAGCGGGCGCTGAACAGTCAGCGCCCGCTTTCCTAATCAAGGAGGCTGAGAGCATCGGCCGTCCACCGGTTGGGAAATTTATCAGCGTCGGTTTTCCTAAACAGCGCACAGCCAGGAGTTCAGGAAACGGACGCTTGTTAATTGAGCATCCGTTTCCTGTACCCGACTGCTGGCGCTTTTTTTTTTTTTTACTTTTTTTTAAATTACAGTATTAAAGATTTTTCCTCTTACTTAATATCGCAACAATATAAGTAGGAGGCAGTACAGGAAAGCAGTTTTTTCTGCTTTTCTGTACTAGTTTAAGGAGCGCTCAGCAATTAACGCCTGCTCCGGGCAGGCAATAATTTCTGACCGCAAAAATGTGCCTTGGGAGTGAATAGCTAATAGCGCTCATCACATGCATTTGCATGTGATGAGCGCTATTAGTTTCACTCGGGACTGGATGCACGTTGTAGAGGCGCTAGTCCCCTTATTGCATAAAGGGGATAAGTTAGCGCCTCTACAACCCACATCCAACTGCGGGTTATACAGTGCGCTCGGTTGAGCACACAGTATTGCATCAGCCCCTAGGTGGGTGCAGAACACAGCAACGTGCATGTGATAACGATGGGCACCCATGGAAAGGAAGGAAACTGCAGCTTAAAACCCAGCGCATCAGCAGTCGGGATGGAATCCAGACCATGCCTTAACTCACTTACTGGACTTAACTTCTTCCAGAACAAACAGAATAGTTGAGACTCAGAATGGGCATCTCTCCTTCCCGCGCGAAATGGACACTTGGGGAGTTCGGAGCAACCCCATGCAACCTCCCCTTACAGCCGCCTTGAGGAGGGGGATTATCAGAACAGCACCTCTGCAGACTTTGCATCGCCTCTTAAGATTGAGAATTGGGCCGGGCTGGGCCTGGAGATCAGAGGCAGTGCTGCTTGCTGCCAGGCTGCAAACCTGGGTTGAATGTCCAGGCCCTGTTACGGAGGCTCTTGAACCTGCTGGCCATACTTTGGGGGTGCATGTTCAGAGTTTCAGAAGGAGCCGTCCTCAGTGGCCCCTGTCCAAGGTGAGGGATATAAAAAATTATATCCAGTGCCAATCATGAAGACTTCAGTTTACCTTCACAGCACTGTTTTAGGACCTAGCAGCAGTTCACTGGATGAACGCAGGCCAATGCTGCCACCTTGTGGCTGATCATTACACCTAAACCACATTTTTCACTGGTTGTCTGGAGCTCTTTGCTCCTTATGTCAGAGTGTTGGGTACACTATGGGACCTGCAACAGCAGACAAAGATGACGTTATATGTTTTTCTACAGCTCTCCAATGCATCTGGATAACTGTATTGCTTTTCTCCCGGCATAATGCCTTCCACTACCCTCAGGCTTGCATTTCCTATCTCTTACTGTTTTCCTTCAGAGGTAGTTTACCCTCTTCTACATAGTAACATAGTAGATGATTTGAAAAAAGACCATCTGTCTCATCCAGTCTGTAGAGTTATTTCTGTCCATACTACAAGGATACATCCCAGATGCGAGCCATAGATCTCTCTCCTTATCCAGGACAGACTTTGTCTTATTTATGTATTTGCAAACATTTGATATAGGAAAATTGGTTCTTACCTACTAATTTTCATTCCTGGATACCACAGATCAGTTTAGACTCCTGGGTTTTGCCTCCCTGCCAGCAGAGGGAGACAGAGAAGAAAAGCTTTACTGCTACTTAACTTAGTGTGCCACCTACAGGCCCTCAGTATGACCTGTACCCAAGCCAAGATGAGAATAATTATAACAATAACTGAGACTCTCAACCCCCCTCAATAAACAGAAGGGAGGCAGAGCCTCTATGGAAAACTCATTCCAACAATATTAAGCAGAGCATCATGTAACCAAACTGCCATGGCAAGCGGGCTTTACTGAACGGGCAGGGTTCTGGACTGATCTGTGGTATTCTGGGAACAAAAGTTAGCAGGTAAGAACCAATTTTCCTTTCCTGTTCATACCCCAAATCAGTCCAGACTCCTAGGATGCACCCAAGCTCCCCTATACTGGGCGGGAAAGTAATAGTCCTGCTCACAATACACTCTCTCCAAATCCGAGTCCTGAACGCAGACATCCAACTGGGAATGCCTGGAAAATGTGTGTAATGGCTTCCAAATAACTGCCCGACATATTTCTTGTGGAGAAATCAGCTGACACTCGGCCCATGAGGTTACCTGCGCCCAAGTCGAATGAGTCCTTAGACCCTCCAGCACAGGACGGCCTTTACAAATATACGTCGAGCTAATCACGTCTTTCAGCCATCTCATAATAGTAGCCTTGAATGCCTTGCACCTCTTTGAAGGGTCCACATATGCACTATCACCCAGGATCTAGATCTAGCATCGATGCCCTAAACCGCAGGACCTGCAAATAATCCCAAACTTTGGGCACCTTGAGTCACCGTAGGCAGCGACCCTGACTCTACAGCTTCACCACCTCATCCTCCGTGAGAAATACCTCACCAATCCTGGTGTCAAATTGAGACCCTAGATGCTCCAAGAACTAGGATGGCATTAGATGGCTCTTCGTTAGGTTCACCACCCAGCGCAGAGCCATCAACCTCTCTAGGTCCTGCTGTACTGCCAGCTGATAAGAGGTCTGCTAACTTTGCCCAAATGAGCCCATTGTCCAGATATGGGTGTACCAGCATTCCTTCCTTTTGAAGGGCTACTGCCACCACCACCATCAATTTGGTGAATGTATGTGGCAATGTCACCAAACCGAAGGGCACAAAAGTGAAAATGGTCTCCCAGAATCCCAAACATGTCTTTGAGTGGGAGGGCTCCTAGCTGAGACTTTGACCAAACATCTGCAGACTAGTTTGTTAACCAAAGCAACCATCTGGTCGAAACTGATAACTCTGGAGGTAGCTCTAATCCAGTCACAGAAAGGCATCCACCACATAGGCCACCGCTGCCTCCAAGCGCTACGCCTGCTTCATGGAGGATGATGAGAAGTCTCCTTCACCTACAACTAGCACTGAACCCAGTGCAAACAAGCTCTCTGTATAAAAATGATGCATACTGCAGCCCGAATACCCAAAGCAGAAACCTAAAAAATCCTCAAGGTGAATTTCCACCTTCCATTCCTATATCTCTTTCAATATGGCGGACCCTGTCACTGAAATGGTGGTTTACTTGGTCACCACCAAGAAAGAAGCGTCCACCATCAGAAGCTCAAGGGACTCCTCTGGTAACAGGTACAACTTCATCATGGTCTCAGGGGTGACCCACCCCCTGATGACCAACTGCTTCACCGACTTGTGGAAGGGAAAAGTTTTACCTGGACCTCTCAAGCTGATCATAATGGGGTATACCCCTTTCTGGTCCAACCCCAGAGGATCCTTCTCAGGACTCTGGTCCCCTTCTAAAACTTTTGAGACTTCTGATGCGCTCGTGGTCTCATTCTTTGGGTAAGGGTACGGAGATGCCCCTTCAATCCCCCCCTCCCCTTGGGGATCCACTTTCCTAGTTTTACTAGGACACGGAGAGTTTGGGAGTGGGAGTGCTTCCCCCCACGTATCAATCTGAGCCAAAAATGCTTTGTGTCTGAGAAAAACAAAGGTCTCTGCTGTGACTAAATCCTCACCCGAGGAGACCACAGGCCCATCAGAATCTTATTGATTGCTCCTTTCATTTGTAACGGCAGGAGACTATGGAGAAGGAAAGCCAGAACGCTTCCCCCCACCCCCCATCCGACTTGCTCCCCCAGCGCTTGTTTCCAACATGGCTGCCATTCCCGCACAGCCAGGGAGAATAACTCAGCTGCCCCAGCTGACTGGGTCACCCTCTTGTCCCGCACAACTGTTCTAAGTGCCTTGATGCTGCTCTCTCCCTGTGACAAACATTGTTCTACAAAGGCCCCCTGGCGAAAACTGTGATTGCTGCTTACGGCACTTTTTTCCAAGAATGGCCTCAAACTGGATCACAATCACTTTAGACTGGATTAGCAGCAACATGCGTTATAGTGTCATGTGCAGTCGGCCTTGCATACATGTCCTGGTGTAGTGGATAGTGATACTCGATTAATGAACACACTGGGAAAAGGCTTGGTTGAACAGCCATTGCCTTTACGTTTTCCGGTAAGTGAGGTAGCACTGTTCAAGGAGAAGAGATAGTGGTACTTCGTTTCAGATTTTGGGTGCCTAGCAGCTGAAAGCCCGCAGTCTTGTTCATTTCAGTTTCATGGATGACAGAGAAGGGACAGATAGATGGGCTTTTTGGGAAGATTGGAGGTCTTTGGTGGGCGTGTAAGAGGTAAGAAGCAGGGAGAGTGTAATGGGGATTTGTCTAATTTGCTGGCCACACTTAGCCATGCTCAGTTAGTACAGGAACTGTCAGGTAAAAAAGGTTGCAGAGAAGGAAGATGTCTATGACACCCGCTGGAAATGCTGTTATGATCAGAGAGTCCTCTCTAGATGTCTCTGGGAACTATGGCGATTATTGCTTCTAAGGGCTATGCAGATGTTTATACTCAGAAATGTTTATGCACTGATCCCATGAGAACTGTTAGCCCAGGTCAGACAAGAAACTGGTAGTAGGGCATTTGGGCCCATTTCAACTTTCAATAGGAACGTAAGAATTGCTATCTTTATATGTATCTTTTAATACTTTTCTAGTAGTTATTATTTGCATGTGTGTGTGTGTGTGGGGGGGGGGGGGGGGGATCCTGAACTCACAACAGAGAGATACCCTGGAGCCTACCATTTGTGTAGGATAGGACTAATGTGATCAGTTGCTTTGGACCCTACCAGGCACGATCTTATGTAGGAGGTGGAGGCTATTCAGTAATAAGTTACAATAGTCAATTCAACTGGTAATTAGTGCATGGATTACAGTAGTTAGATTATGCTGGTTGAGGTAGTTGCTTAGTTCGAGAATCTTGACGTACATACATGAAGAAGGTTCTTACTACATTTGAGATGTAAAAGTCCATTGAGATATTTTAGTTGCTGACCCCCGAAGCTTCATACTTATTCTTTGGGCTGAAGAGGGGTTACAGAAGAAAAGGTAGAGATAGCAGAGGATGAACTCGGCAGCTCAGACAGAGAAGTTCAGATTTGAAGGGGTTCAGTTTATGATTATCATACTTGGGAACTCTCCAGATTTGACCTGGAGACTCCTATAATCTCCAGGCGCCCTGCAGCTGCTGCGCTAGTGAAGCAGCCAGACTAGAAGGCATCTGATTGGCCTACATGGGCATATTGAATGCCTCCTTCTTTTTCCCTGCCCTGTAACCAATCAGAGACCTGCTGTCTTCTTCTTGCGCCTGTGCATTGGACATGCAACACAAAAGTTATTATAGGGACACACACGCAGACATGGATATCTCCTAAGTCTAATGTTCTTCCTTTAGGAAGTAGGCGAAGAAGGCAATGATGTAGCAGGGCAGCTTATTCTGCGTGCCACAGAGCTCAGGTGCCACGTTCTCCAGCAGACATAGCTCCAAGGTTTCCCATTTGCAGCCAACGCTGTTTTTGACTTGAGGTGGCATAAGAGTTTGATGAGCTTCTGCTGTTTGGCTTGGGGCCAAGACCTTCTCCGCCTCTCTGCTGCACTACAGCTAAGACGCTGGCAGAGAGGGAGGAGGGCACCCTCCAGTTTCTGCCCGCATTCTTTGTGCCAGCTGTTGAGTAAGCAGTGCCGCCAGCGACAGTAGGTGTGGACATGGACACAGGGCAGTTTAGATTAGCTCAGATTAGGAGAAAGACAAGCAGCTAGGGTCCCAGTCAGCACCTTCACTTCAGAACCTCTGCAGAAACCTCTTGTTTGTTGACTGTTGTTCCCTATGTGGAACAACAGTCAACAAACAAGTACTGGAGTAGTTTAAAACATTTGTGATTAACTTAAGAAAGCCCTGTCCCTTTCATCAGGTCAGCACAGAAAGGTCTCTAAAGTGAAAGATCAAGATCTGGAAACGTCAAAATAGGTGGGTCTTTAAGCAGACTTTGAATAAGCTCGAGATGGAGCAAGACCTATCAACTCAAGAAGGCCATTCGAGGCACACGGTGCCACAAGCCAAAAAGTGCTGAGTCTGGAATGAGCAATGGAGGAGGAGGGCACAGATGGGAGCAGTCTCGCTAACAGAGATTAGGAGGGAAGGACACAAGGGGAGCTAAGAGAGGAAAGGTAGCATGGAGCTGCAGAGTGAATACACTTGTATGTAAGAAGTTGTTTGAACTGAATGTGGAAGGTGACATGCTCATAAAGACACCGGACTCAGCTGGAGGTAGAGACGTGGGGCAGCTGAATTCTTAAACAACTGGGGTGTATTACAGAGCACATATTGGTTTTCTTGCTTGCAGTTATCATGCAGGGAATGCAATAAAACCTATGGGCCCAAAATTTGGCACCACTTAGCCAGTTAAGTTCGGACTTATACAGACACACTCAGCAGCTGCCACCTAGCTGGTTAAATTTTAATCCAGCTAAAATGTTAGCTGGCTAAATGAGGGGCGGGATAGGGGGATTCCGGGGTGGGGATACTTGTCTGTCTATACTAGCCACATAAGTGCCGATATTCAGTGTTATCTGGCTTAATAAGCCAGTTAAGTCTAGGACTGTTATTCATCTGTCCTAAAGTTAGCTGTATAAACTTAGCCAAGTGTATTCAGTGGCAAAATCTCAGCCAAGTGAGCCAGATAAGTTTATCTGGCTCACTTGTGCTGCTGGACAGCAGCTGAACATAGACCCCCTATATTCTGTTACAACACTCACTGCATGGAGAAGCACTTGGATTGTTGCCCTTGTCATGCTCCCTGTGAGTAATTGGTTAAGCAGTGTTACAGTGCTTTGAAAAGGTTTTCCTATGAAGCTATTATCATTGCACTTTGAGAATCACACTGACCAGACTTGTAAAAACTATTATAAAGATGCTGACATGACAGAACATGTCAAAATGCTAGAATGTAGGCCAAAAATCAAAAAGTATGTAGAGTTCAGCCTTAAGTTTAATTCCATTTTTATTCCTGCCTTCTGGCCTCAATTTACAACAAATTACATGACTTACAAGAATCCCAGCTCATTAATATATGCGTATATGAGATAAAATAATAATATTATCCTACTAAGAGACTGTTGTGTTAATGTCAACCAATTAGGGAAATGTTATGAAAACTAACGAACCAGTTCATTGGTGTATAGATTGAATTTAACCTATTGTATAAACAATGCTCTGACTGCTTCTGAATTGCCTTGCTTGTAGTCTCACACTCTCCTGGAATATTCAAATAGTTTACCTTTCTTAAGCTGCTGGTATGAGGTGTTTATTATGGATAAAACCACAACCGTTTTTTTGAGCATAAGATGAGAAGGAGAGGCAATGTGATATACCTGGTTGGTGAGTGAACGCTTGTCCCTTGCCTTGCTTCTCTGGATGGGGAGCCTGTTTCCCCCTTTCCTCGTGTGGGACCCCACCTGATTTGGATAGGTTTTCTAACATAATAGATGAGAGAAATTTCTGTTTTCTTTGGGTTTATTTTTGCTTACTTTTCTTTGTAGTTGGTTTAGTGGTGGTCATAAGGTGGAGTGCAGTCCACTCCTTGTAAATCAGGCAGGCTTTCCCTGATAGTTGAATGGGACAAGCAGTTAATTGGTTACTTTTGAGATCTAGATAGTGGGGGGTTCCATCTTGGTAGCAATCAGTGAAACAATCCACATCTGCGGATAGCAGGCAAGCTAATGTAGGCCAAAAGTCAGAAAGTATGTCAAGTTTACTCTTTTCATTCATGTTTCATTCCTGCCTTCTGGGCTCGATTTACAAGAATCTCAGCTCAATAAGATACATATATGAGATAAAATTATAATACTGCCCTATTAAGAAGATGTGCATTAATGTCAACAAATTAGGAAAATGCTATGGAACCTAATAAACGAGCTCATTGGTGTGTAAGTTGGATGTAAACAATGCTCTCGGAAACTGCTTCTGAATTGCCTTGCTGGTAATCTCGCACTCTCCTGGAATATTCAAATAAAAGATGTTTCTTAAATTGCCGGTATGAAGTGTTTATTTTGGTTAAAACACAAGACAAGGGAAGGTATTTAGATGGAAGACGAGGAGGGGACTACCAGCTAGCCCGAGAAACCAAGGATCCACAGCCTAGCGGAGTGAACGGCACACCCAACAACAATCATTACATGTAGAGAAGGAACAATTTCCAGATCGGCCCACATTAATACAGAGCCCACATCTGGCTTTTACCCATGGGCTTCAAAACCTTCCCCAGAGAGATTGAAACTTGCTTTTTCCATACAAAATAATGCCGATAGATTTGAAACACATTGTTACTCTTCCCCAGGAGCGCCTACTCCTTTCCTGGGTGTTGACCTCTGTGCATACGATTACCCAGGAAACGGATTCTGAGAATTGCCTTCAGTAGACAGAAAGTTAGAGCTCGTTGTTAGTGTAATTCTATCGATCACAGTAAGGCCATTCCCTTCGAGATCTGGTTACAGGAAGGGTTAACAAGGAAGTCATCGACGTGGTGGACCTTAAGGCTGGACAGTGATGAAAGGTTGTGAGGAGAAAACTTTTCAATGTCTCTGAACATTGAGCAGTTTCACTGTTTGCACACTATTTACTTACTTTATTTACTTCGTTATTCTTCCTCTCCTTTGTTCCCCCTTTCCCTATCTCCCTTTGGTTAAGTCATTATTTGTAATGCACAGTTGCTAACCGCTTGTTTATTTAGCACTGCTGCAATATTCTGTTGAGATGTGACTAAACAAATGTCGGTATATAAAAACCGCAAATAAATAAATAAACACGTGCAGGCTCACAGACTCATTTTAACATCCAAGATGATTTTATTAGAATGGAAATTGCACAGAAAAAAAAAAAAAGAGAGATGATTAGAAACTCACACTCCCCACCACCCGAGAAAAATCAGTCTGCGCCCGACAGCAGCCCCTTCATTCCGCCATTTCCCCAGGGTCATTTCTTTGACTGCGAGGAGGAGACAGCAGGACGTGGCCTCTCCCTGGCCCCCTCCCTCAGAATCTGCGGCTGCCTTTCCCTCTGTCGCTGCTGACACTGGGCACTGAAAGAAGAAAGAGGAAGAATCGGAGGTGAGGAGGTGACGCTCAGAATGGGGTTCACAGGAAGGAGGTCAGATCTGGCGCGCTAAAGTATAAATAAATACAATCTTTATCCTTACAAATAATGTCTTGAACAAGCACAGTTACAACACAGCAAAATAATTAACACATGATAGTGCATTACAAAAGGAAAAGCAGAACGCCTTCTAATAAAAGTCCTTTACCCTTAATTTACATGAAATAGCCCAATCAGGAGACTATAGCATACCAAATTTAAAGAGGGCTTCAGAGTGAGCTGGGATGATACAAGCTCGGGCAAATAAGCATGACTGTCTTCTGGATTACTAAGAGGCCTCTTTGGGTAGATAATTCCAAAGGTAAAGGAGTTGTGATAGGGTGGTTTGAAAAACGAAATAAACCATTTTCAGAGTCAGGACACTTAAATGTACATTTTGGGGAAAGTCTGCAAGTGCATTTGTTTGCATGATTTTGAGTATTTCTCCATCTCCATCTGCTGGCAGGGGAGCATAAACCCATTGGTCCTGAGTCCATCTGGCTACACGCTAGGAAATGTAAGTTTTGGGGAAAGCCTGCAAGTGCATTTGTTTGCATGATTCTGAAGCAGCTGACTCTTTAGCCAAAGACTGAATGTACAGCTGTGAGCTTCTAGGCCAAGCCTGGAAGCTCACAGCTGTACATTATGGGTCCTGCAGCACTGATGCCAATGGGTAGAATCCAGGACTACAAATCCCACACTGCTTTGGAATGTAAATTAAAAACCAGAACTGGCCTACAATCTCACTCCTGGAACTGGGTAACTTGGCATCTCTGTTAATGTATAACAACTTTTAGGTGGAAAAAAAATTCTGCAGTTAAATTTGTACAAGCAAGAAAGTTTCAGCAAAAAGGCATTGCAGGACTTATGCCCAGGGTGCTAAATTTAAAAATCAGTCCGACATTAAGGTCTGGTCCAATGGGTATAAGCTACAGAAATCTGCTATGACCATGGAGAGACCCCCACACTGCCCTTAGGACTAGTGCTTACCTTTCGGGGTCTCATGTACAGAAGATTTGCTACAGAAAGCAAGGGAGAGACAAAAAAAGAGTTTACAATACGAAACGCCATCATGGTTTTTCTGTCTACAATTTGGAGATGGCGCACTGCTAGCCTAACACCAGGAAGACGTATTTTAAGCTCCAGTTCCCCAGCTGTTCCTGCCAAATTAGGGTTTTGCCCCCCCTGTTCTTTTGGCATATCTACTGGGGGCCCTGCCCCACATGGATCTGGCTGAAATTTGGCAAGCAAGTTAGCACCTAGGAAATTTCAGCAAAATCTGTTCAGAGAGAGAGGCCCTGATGCAGGTGCACGGACAGAGAGATGCGGCAAAACCGATGACATGCATCTCAAACTAAAATCATCCCAACCAACTGGAGAGCATCTCTGTCTGTCTTAACACCTCCCTAACTCTGTACCCCCCTCTAAAAACAACTTGTTCCTTTCTCTCTTTCTTTTCTTTCTCTCTTTCTTTTCTTTTCTTTGCTGCACAGTTAGCGGCAAGGCCTCTCCTGGCTCATCCAGCCTGCCACCTCCCCCCCTGCCTGCTGAGACCCCGCTCGATCCCTGCTCTTCTTCCTCGCCCATCCTTGCCACCACCCTCTGGTTCTGTCACAAAAATGCTTGCTGGTAGAGGGAATCCAAGCATCTCAGGAAAGGCTATGAGTGCTCCATCAATTACCCTTTCTAGCCCTGACAAAAACACCCATTCCTTCATCAGCACCTACTGACAAAGCTACAATGCTTCCTGGTTTTCTTGGAGTCTAAGAGCCAGGGCTCCGACCTATCTGCCTTACCTCGAGTCTTCGTCTTCCAGGAGATGGCGATAGGTGGCGATTTCCATCTCCAGCCTGTTCTTGACGTCCAGCAGCTGTTTGTACTCGCCAGCCTGGCGGGAAGCATCGGAGCGCACCCGAAAGAGCTCCACCTCTAGCCTGGAGATGGAGCCCTGCAGCTTCTGCAGCTCAGCGGCATACCGAGCTTCCGTCTCCGACAACGTGCCTTCCAGGGACACTTTCTAACCAGAGAAAAGGAACCGCAGGCTCATGTCCTCTCTGAGGGAACACAGACTTCATCTGGGACAAGAGACATGAAATCCTGCATCCTTTCTTTTTCATCTTTCCTCTTGCCCTCTTTTGATGCACAGCTATAAATTATTCTAACGTAGCTCTCTAATGTGTTTTTATCATAAATTGTGGCTTATTGTTGCAGGGAGATCCATTCAGTGTGAGGACATCAACATTCTGAGAATGGAAAATGTCTCAAAATCAAGCTATCCAGGCTAAAAAGTAGGCTTTGTCTGTCATCTCCTTGTGCACTGTTTTACCATCCAAGAATCTCTCTGCATGAATTACGATGGTTTGCTACTTTCCATGTATTCGTGCTCCCATTTCCTGCTCATGTGTAACATTGCAGTTAAATCTGCGCTCAGCCAGCGGCTGTGCACTACCATTTGGGACTCTGTGGAGGCGGTCTGAGCCACGCTGTATGCGGGACACCTCCTGAGCCGGCACAGCTGGGTTTCAGGTCAGGCTCGGGGTGCATGCTTATCAGGCTCCGCAGGGAGCTGGGGCCTGCCACTGCACCAGCTGGGCTAAACGGGCCAAACAATCCCAAGAAGCTGAGAAGGAAGGCTCCTGGCATCTTAGTCCAATTAAATCAGGTTCCTACAGAGCAGGAAGAAACTGCTGAGGGAAAAAAGATTGCATGCAGGATGCAGAGTGAGTGCTGGGCTTCACTTTCAGGCTACAGTTACACCTCTGGCACAGCAACCAGCACCAAAACTAGCAACTGGTTTACAAGAGTAGATATATGATGATTAGACCGCCCCCAGGTCTCTCAGGAGGAGCAGGAATACTTAGGAAATATGTCCCATCCCCTGCCCACAGTAAATGTTACAAAAGGTCCTCTCCTTCTCTTTGACTTTCTCACAAAATTGGCAGTGAGCAGAGAGAAAGCTCTCCCTGCCCAAGCTGCTCACCATGCTGAGGCCTGACTGCAGCTCAATCTCCAGCCCTTGGATGGTGCGCCTCCGGTCAGTGACCTCTCCCTTCGATGTCTGGATGGCTTCGGTGTGCGTAGCAACCTCCCTGTTCAATACCTCGCACTGCAAAGGAACAAAATGAAAATAAGGCGTTGACACGGCTTTGTCCCTGGCAGAAGCTGAAGCTGGGCGCACCTGGGCATCGTGCCAGGACTCTACTTCCTCACGGTTTCTCTTGATGATGTCCTCGTACTGTTCCCTCATGTCTGCCAGGACCTGCGTCAGGTCGATGCCTGGGGTGGAATCCAGCTCCACACTGACGGAGCCGCCCAACTGGCCACTTAGGTTGGCCTTCTCCTGTAGTGGTAAAGAAAGGTCTTTGTCACCATGTAGCCTGAGCCGCGTTCTGTGACCGGCTGACAGCACGCAGACTAAAGGAGGAAAGTAGATCCTTTCTTTGCATGAAGCCATACTCAACCAAACTGCTCAAATATTATTCTAGATTCTCCTATCTGGTAGTTTCTGGGGACCACGGTAGTCCCCATATCAGCTGCTCATATGAAGACATCAAAAGTGTTTGACTGCACAATCATCCAGCTCTGCTTTTGCCCTCACACTGTCCTGTACAGATTGGTGAGAAGGAACAGGCGAGGTTTTGACGGGAGCCTTACCTCTTCGTGGTTCTTCTTCAGCTGAAGCAACTCCTCTTGCAGGCTCTCAATCTGCATCTCCAGGTTAGACCTGGATATAGTCAGCTCGTCCAGGACTTTGCGCAGGCCACTGTTGTCGGCCTCCACACCCAGCCTAGCGCGCAGTTCTGTTTCATACCTGGAAGACAGAGGACATAAACTGGCATGGATGGTAGCCATTAGCCTCTTGGCTAATGGACCACGTAAGGCTACCTATCCAAACAAAGTGTTTACTTTCAGAGACATTTAAGGCCAAAAGCCAGATCAGAAGCTACCTTGGTCTGTAAGGGTGTGGTCTTTTTGGCCTGAATAAAGGGAGCATCTCTTTCTGTGGGGGAATGCAGCAATATGGTTAGAAAGTTTTTTTCACTGAAATATCTGAACCAAAATGAGCTTTTTCCTAATCTATATGTCATGTACTTTTACTGAAGAAAAAAGATTTGAGCAACTGTAAATTATGAAGACAATATACTTAGATCCTCTAGATCTCCAGAGCTCAGCAGACAACCAGGTTCCTGGTCATGAGCTATAATGTAAGGGGTTTTTTTTTTTCTCACTGTTAATGCATAATTTGCAAGAGGTGGAGTCTCAAAAATGGCAATAGCTGATTGACCAAGCTCTTTTGGTACTGAGCATCTTACTTCAGTTTAAAGTCTTCCGCTGCAAGCTCAGCATTATCGATCTGTAGGATCATCCTGGCATTATACAAAGAGACATCCTGAATCTGCATCAGAAGAAAACAAAAGGGAGGAACAAGCACTGAGCAGATGTACAACCAGAAAATGAACTTACACAACAACAGAACTCTCTGGGGGAGACTATGAGAGAAAGAGGACCAGCTCGGGATCTGAGTCCCCGCAGGTACATTTCACCAAGGCAGGATGAGCTCACTGAAAGGCAATCGAGAACTACCCTAAACCTCCTTGGGGAGAAAAAGGGAGGTTGGATCTTGGAGCAAAGTGTCCTCAGCTGCAGTTTTTCATTCTCACCACTACAAAAGGATCATTGGCAGCTATGCTGCAGAACAATAGTCTGGAGGCCTTAGCTCCTCTCCAGCACAGACTGCTGCAGGCTCCATATACATGTGTCCATTCAACTTTATTAGCTCTGGGAATTGCTTTTACTTTGTCATTCTCTGGGTCTGTGGCGTGTCTCGGGGAATCTACTGCTCTAAAGAATGCCCCTCCTCAGAGTCCACGGTTCTGCCTGCACACCAGAGTCACTGGTCAAAAGCCAAAATCGAGCAATCAATGCATTTCATAAAAGCTGGTACCTTTGATCTCAGCACAGTAATGTCATCATAATAGCCGCTCAGGTCACGGTCAGCCACAGGCGTCCTGCCCTCGAAAAACTGGTGGATCTGCAGCTCCAGCTGGCTGTTGGCTTTCTCAAGCGAATGTACCTGTGGAAGTCGTAAAAATCCCAGCACAGGCAAGCAAGAAACTTAGCAATGGAACAGACGCAAACATAGTGCAGCTAAGGCTATTGTTATAAGTTGGCAATTTGTGCGCTCGATGGTTTAATTACTGAAAACAGGAAGGATTCGGCTTGGAAATGCATCATAACAGAAGCTGAAATGTGTTTGATCATAAATAGTATAAAAAGAGATGAAAAGCACCTTTCCTATCCTGGGTATTAATGCTACTATAATGTAAATGCCCACCCCATTTCCCCTTCACTCGCAGGACCTGCAGGCCAGCATTGGAAAACTCTTCCCGTTTGGTCTCTTTTGCCATCAGAAATATGAATAAACCTTACAGAACCTCACGAAGGCACTGCCCTGACACATGTAAAGGATAACTCTACATTGCAGGAAGGAGGTTTCTAAAACTAGGGAATGTGGCCATAAGCACAGGTCTAGCAACTTTTATTCCCAAGAAATAAGATGAAGTAGGGCATAAAAGAAAGGAGAGTTAGAGAAAGCAGTAAGGCAAGCTGATACCTTGGGCCTGTGACTAGAAGAAGGGACCCGTGGCCTCCTGCAGTAAGGACGGAGCTGGCTAATCCATCTCTGAAAGAGGCTCACAACACTTCCCTGCCTAATTACTGGGTCTGTTTCTGAAAATGTCTGGACATTAACAACTTTTCTAAGGAAGAAAACAAATCATAAAATCCCCAACTGCCAAACGTTGCAAAAGGACAGAAACCTAGAATCTGCCGGCAGATAAGGACCACAAGGTCCATCTCATCTCTGCCCTGTCCGGTGCCTGGTGCAGTGCCAGGAGGCTGCAAAAGGTGGCAGAGGGCACTTATCCTGTTCCACCGTGTCTTCCCGACACAGCAGACCCAACGCTGAATATTACCATCAAGGAAACAAAGTCCCAGCTGGAAGAAGGGACAAGAAACAGAGTCTGGAGGGGCGCTCTTCCCTCTGTGTAAGGCCTGGGTTTGCTCACACACAGACTATGGAGTGCAATTCGGGTCACTGCCTTACAGGGAGGATACTGTAAAGGCTGAGAGGATTTGTAAGGCAGAAACTAAAGCTGGAGCGAGGAGCATGCAGGACTCTGAGGCGCATATGCTTCAGACTGATGTGGTAAAGCCCTTCGTATTGCAGACCCACTGCACGCGCTCTGAAAGCAGAGGACGTACGTACCTTCTCCAGATAGGCCGCCAGACGGTCATTCAAGTTCTGCAGCGTCTCCTTCTCATTCATGTTGAAGGAGCCACGCTCTTTAGCAAGAAAGCCCCCAGCAAAGCCAGCACCGGTGCCGAAGGCTGAGCCGTAGCCCCCTCCGATGCCAGCCTTGACAAAGCTGGCGCTGGAAGAGGATCCGCGAGCAGCGGTGTCACCCGCTCCTCCAGCCACACTGAGCGCTCTCTGGCCAGCCTGGGGTGCACTGACAATGCCACCCCTAGAGCTATAGGACTGAGAAAAACTACGGCTCGAGAAACTGGCCATGTCTGCTGATACCTGAGGCAAAACCTTGCTAGGGGCAAGCTGGAGACCAGGCTGCACTCCCTGCCTCCAGGGCTGTGCTATATATAGAGATCACAGCCAAGCTGTGGGGTGGGCTTAAAGCAGGGAACCTAAGTAATGTTTGCTTCCAAACTATCACAGTATCAGCTGATAGCTCAGGGCTGTCTCATGCAAGCTTTGTCTTGGTTGAACTTTAATTTTCAAGATTTAAAAAAAAAAAAAAAAAAAAAGACCCAACTCTTCTGATGAAAGTTAAACCATCATTGCTGCAGCTGTGCCAAATGGGTAAAATCAAGTAGACTGCACTTTAATTTTAGACTCGCTGCCGAACACGACTGCTCCCAACCGAGTGACCAGGAGCGGCACAGGGAGCAGCTTAAAGCGAACAAGGGGGCCAAAACCAGGCTTCTGCCGGGACTTTGTAGCACTTCTGGTGCACTGTGATCAGGTAAATGTCAGGACCCCGGCTGGCACTCACGCAGAGTCCGAGCCTGACCAGACCTCGGTGACAAAAGTTACTGCACCGACAGAGCCACTGGGTCAAAAAGTGCAACAAACAGGAACTTGAAAGCAGAATATGCAACTGAGATGTTGAGTTTGTGACACTGCTTGGAGCTGCTTCTTCATTTTTTTGTTACGTCCATCTCAAGGTGACTCTGGAGGGCCAAACATTTCATTCTGCTGCCCAAACAGTAATGGCCACCGTGGACCAGCAGCCATAGGGGCCGATGCCATAGATTTTGCGGAAAGCGGGCGCTGACTTTTTAGTGCACGCATGGCGCCCACAAGGGGGGGGGGGGCGCGCCATGCAATATGCAAATTAGGGGACCGCACTAGCAAGGAGGCTCGGCAGCGGCTGCCGTTTTGAAGACCGAATCCGGTAAACTCAGCGTCAGTTTTCATAACCGGCCGTCTGCCAGTAATGAAAACGGACGCCGGTAAACTCGGTCTTCAGAACTCGGTTGTCTGCTGAGGTTTTTTTTTTCTTTTTTACTGAAGAAGTACAGCAAAGCAGTTTTTTCTGCTTTTCTGTACTTCTTTTACATGTGCTCAGATATTAACGCCTGCTCCAGGCAGGCGTTAATATCTGAGCGATAAATGTGCGTCTGAGACGCACATTTATCTTTTTCCATTTGGCGTGAATGAGTAATAGTCTCCTTCACGTGTATTTGCACGTGATGAGCACTAACGCATTCACTCCGTGTAGGATGCGCGTTAAATAGGCGCTGATCCCCTATTGCATTAGGGGGTGGATTAGCGCCTATTTAACCCACATCCGACAGCGAGCTAAACAGTGCGCTCGTGTGAGCATCGGCCCCATAGGAAGCAGCAATTAGAAAAGACGCGGGGACGCAATGCCCTGCTTAGTAACTGCCCGGCTCCAAGGCTGAGAATGCCTTTAATGGGCCTCACGTTCACGCAGGGGATCACTGAAAGGTGTGCACCACTACGTCAAATATAACTCTCGTCCAAAGCACAGCCCGAGAAACAATTTCCCCTGCTTCAGTGGAGAGAAGAGCTCTTTCTGCCTTGCATCTTATGAATTCTGTCAGATGATTAGTGCTCAAATGCCAAAAAAAGCCCAAGATGCCCTCTAAATCAGTGAATCCGTTAACACAGGTCACAAGTTCCCTGCCCCCAAGAGCCCAGAATCTAAGAAAGAAACTCTGCAGAAGTAGTTAATGATTCCTGCTCTGTGTTTGCTCTCGGGCTGCCTGAAATCAGTCAGAACAAGGGTCGCTCTCCTCCGCTAAGGAAATAAATAGGCAAGGTAATTCCTTTTGCTTATGTTAAACTCCGGTAGCATATTCAATTATTACTAGTTTATTGCTTGCTTCACCCTGCCTTTCTCATTAGTAATCGGCAGCTTCCAGCGTTATTAGAATTCAGGTAGGATAAGTCCCTTTCCCAGAAGAGCTTACAGCAATGGGAAATAAACGGACTTGCCCAAGGTCAGAAAGGAGCCCATATCAGCTGAGCTTTTGCACTGGTGCCTTGGGGAGTTGAAAAATGAGCACACACCAGAAAATCTGTGCAAAGAAAGGCTTAGCACACAGAAAAACATGATTTATACCCATGGTTTTTGTGCTCAAAACAGGTTTTCAGCGAAAACATAATCCCAACTACAGCCCCCGGCAGCAGAACGCTTGCTTCTGTCCATAGGTTAACAAAAGTACTGGAAACCTTTCTCCACCTCTGAGCAGGAGTAACCTTTCCAGCGCTCCTCTCTGCACTGGGGGGATTTCCATGTCAGGGCACTAAGCGGTGAGTACAGCTCTGTGCCCTAGGCGGGTTACAATAAAACATACACAGAGAGAGGACATATAATGCAAAAGAGGGAAACAAATCAGAGCGTGGGGAAAGCTGAATGTCATATTGCCCATTAAAACCGTGTTTAGATAGAAAGCTCTTCAGATGGGACTTGAAAGGCTTTTACCCATTCAATTATCCTTAACTCCTGAGGCAATAAGCTCCAAAAAGCAGGGGCCACCCCACCACCAAGAATCCCCAGGCCCGTGTGACCACGAGCCTGGCCGGGCGAGGCGATGGCACAGCCAAGGCAGCCTCCTGAGTGGGAGGGAGCGATCGAGCTGGGCTGCAGATTGGTAGCAGAACATTAATCCATGGAAACCAATTCAGCGACAGCAACTTCTGCATCAGAAATGCAGTTTTCAGTTTGGCCCTCCAGTGCATCGGGAGCCAGTGGAGCCCAAATAATAAGGGTTGCAGCCCCTTGCAACAACTGCATGGCTTTCATCGTGGAGGGAGGTAAGCCTAAGAAAACTGAATTACAATCGTCTAAAGAGGACAGCAAGGGAAAAAACTGCAGCACCATGGAGCAGACGTCTGTTGGCTGCAGTGATGACGTTAGGCCATGCACCAAACGTGTGGTCTGTACAAGCCAGATTTAACTCTGGCCTGTGCCTGCAGGACAGATGATCATTTGGAATCAATCATAATCCCAAGGCTTCTCTGCCTGTGAAACGATCTGTACTTCAGGGCCGTCCACCTTGATAAAGGAATTGTAATTGTTTCTGACAAATGAAGAGCTAGCTTCTAGTGTGTAAGCCAAACAGATGGAAATTGACAAGGCTGTAATGGGCCATGAAGATGCCAATGGAATATAAAATTGTACATCATCTGCATATACACAGAAACTTTCCAGAGGCTGGACAGGAGCTGACAAATCAGTGCCAGATAGATATTAAGTAGTAGTGGAGCGAGGGCCGGGCCCCTGAAGATCACCAGTCTGGACAGAATACCAATCAGATAGATAAGACTGAAACCACTTAAACACTGCAGTATGACAAGATTTTGTGATCCACCGTGTCAAAGGCCAAGGAGATGTCAAGCATGACTAGAGCAAAACCTCGGCCAGTCTGGAAACCCCGTTTCAAGGTGTCTAGTAAGGATAACAGCAGGACCTCGGAGCTTAACACATGCCGAAATCCAAACTGATACTGGCTAAGGACCTCAAACTCTTCCACGAAGTCAACGAGCTGTTTTAGGACCAATGACCCCACAATTTAAGTCAAGAAAGGTAGGGAGGAAATAAGCCACTAATTAGCCCAGTCTGCCGTGTCAAGAATCGGCTTTCTTAGTGAGGTCGTGATGAGGCTTGTTTCAAAACTGAGGGAATGTGTCCTTCTTTAAAAGAAAGACTGACCATAAGTGTTAAAAAGGGACTAACAGCATCTCTCACCACTTTCAGGACACAGAGACGGTAACTTTGAAGCAGCCACGCGGGCGCACATGGACGCACGTCTTCCGGATCATGCCAAAGGACGTGGCCCTTTTGTAACATATGCACGTATGTGTGCGCATGGTATAAAATCAGCTGTACGTACATACATGTGTGCACAGTTTTATATGGACGTGTGCACGTGCACGCAAATGCCGCCTCTACCGCATAAGTGGGGGGATGTTAGTAGACACGAGCGCTAATGCAAGTACCAGTCTCCCCAGTCTGTCCCCAGTTCGCCCAGGTAAAGGATGAGACTTCCTAACCCCCCTAGTTAATTAGCCTCCCTTTTCCCCTGTTAGCCCGTACCCTATAAACCCCGCTGACGTGTCTAGTTTTTTTTGCTTTGGGATTTTATGCTTACAAGCACAAGTATTTAGACGCCGGTTTCATTCATAAATCTAGGAACGCCCAGGCCACGCCCACACCCCGACCCTTTTTCGTAAAAAAATGCTTGTGTGCATACCGGGAGCTATGCGGGCGCCTTTCACAAGCCTGCGCCGGTCCAACTGCTGCGCATCCCTGCTGGCTTTGGCGCGGGCCGAGCTTTTAAACTTCACCTCTAACGTTGCACGTCTTTAGAGGATTCATGGCAGAAATGGGGATTTGTGCACAAAACTCCTTGCTGCATCAGAATCAAAGTTTGCACCCAAAAAAAAAAAAGGTGCGTGCACGCAACTGCAGATAAAACAGTGCCGAAGGCACATCGGGCCCAAAGAATGTCATGGGGAAGAGAGGTTTATCCCAAAGACGAGAGAGCACAAAGGAAAATGTTGTACCCTCCATGAGCTGCACGTCCCTGTCCCCATCCCCACCCTAGGGAACTCCAAAAGGAAGATCTCAAGAGATCCCGAGAAGCTTTCGCTTGCCAGGCCTAGATTTTCTTTTAATCTTTAATCCCACAAATGGAACTCAATATCCCCCCCACAACAGCGAATCCTGAGTTCAGATGGCATCATTTCTTTGCATCAAACAATGGCAGTTTTTAGCAAACAATGCAAGATACTGGATGCTTTTATGTGGTCTGCAACATTCAAAATAAAGCAATACTGTCTCCCACTCCATATTGCTACAAAGTATGACAGCTTCCTGCTTTATAACTTTATAGGATTCTCCTTTGAAAGGTTTAAAGCCTCAACAAGGTGAAATGCTTCAATGTTTTCACACTGCTGACAAAGGTTTCTTCCCTGCGCCTTGAAGTTTATCTGCAAATCTCTCCATTTGTCCTCTGTCTGCCGAGGCCTCAGGCGAGCCCCCACAATGGGTGTCCCATTATCAAACGTGGCTCCTTCCCTTGGGTGTGCAAATGCAAACAGCGGCACTCCTGTACCTCGCCGCTGGTTAGAGAAGGCACGGGCGGGATGTTTTTATTCTAAGCACATGTAAATGCTCCTTTATAATTCACACATGCTCCCATTTGATTTCATAGTTTGCTTGTGATTATAAAGAATGAATTAAAAATAAAAAAAAGCAATAAGTGCGCCCCGATGAACCCCATTAATATATCACGGATGACACCAGGAAGGGCCAAAAAACAGAGGACAAATTGTGCAAGACCCTTTGTATAAAGAAAACACTCGGAAATGTCATGAAGATTCAGTTGATAATTGAAAAAATGGATGACTGAGCCTTGGCTTCAGTAAAAAAAAAAATAAACAACCCAGGAAGGGCGACTCAATTTACAGGAGCCCGAAGGGTTTCCTTTTTCATCCTGTAATGAAGGGAAGCTCCTGGGTCTTTAGTTTGATGTCACCAGTCTGCCCACGTACTATAGCGGTGCTTCTCCCTCGCGAGGTCCTGGGTGATGGGTGCCAGGAGGCGGCTGCTCTTTCCTCATCACCCCGGGTGCACTGACAGGAGGCTCCTCTCACACCCTTCTCCTCTTTCTGGCCCAGTGGGAGGTTGCTTCCTCCTTCACCCGGATCAGAGTGAGACGCTGCCAGCTCCTGTTCTTCTGGGCCCAACAGGACACCAACTTTACCTTCCCGTGCTGGGCCTGGACGTGACGCTCTCTTCACCTGGTGGGGGGGGGGAAGGAGGTTGGGGATGCAGGGCAGGGAGAGAGGGAGTGTGGGAGCTGCTGGGTGGGAAAGAGGGGGGTCAGGGGTAGGTGGGGCAGGGAGGGGAAGAAGGGGCAAAGTTAAACAAGGGAGGGATGGAGCACAGGGAAGAGGCTGCAGGTGGGAGTTGGGGATGCTGGGCAGGGATGTGAGTGTGAGGAGATGATTGAAACGGAGTAACTGGGAGAAGTGAGGGATGATGGGGGTATGGAGGGGGAGTTACAGGGTGTTTGGGGAATGTGCATTTCTTCTGGCTTTGTACTTCAGTTAGTGTAAGAGGAAACATATTTCTCTTTCTAGTTCTTCACTTTTGCTCTGCATGCAGTGTAGCTTTTGGGGGTTTCCATTCTAGTTTTGTCTCCACATTTGTAATTTGTGGTCCTTTAGGCTCTCTTTCTCTGTGGGACTGAGGTGAGGTACGTTACTAGCATGTAGACACATGTATCAGTCTTATTTGTTTTGTTTTCTCAATAGGACATTTATTTTATTTTTTTATTTTTTTATTTAGCAAATTTTCTATACCGTCATTCAGTCGTACCATCACAACACTTTACATATTTAAAAGAATAAATACACAGTTACAGAATAAAATACAAGAGAATATTAAAGTTAAGAGAATAAAATACAGCTTTTAAGTAAAATGTCACAGAAAATAATTAAATATCAAAGCCAAGGTAAAATAGAAACAATAAGTATAAGACTAGCAGCATGAAAAGAGATAAGGAGTTTGCAGACAAGTCTCAAACAGCTCCATTGTAAGCTCTGTTAAACAACAGGACTCTTGCTGCAGCGTTTTGTAGGACCTGCAATGGCTGGATCGTAGATGTGTTTTTAAAAGCTTAATTCAGGGTCAATTATTATTCCTAAATCTCGCGCCTTGTCAGCAAGCTAATTATTGAGTTATCGTGGAGTACTAACGGTGTATGACATGTCAGCGTGGATTTTCTTTCTAATAAAATAACTTCAGTTTTGTTTATGTTTAAAATAAGCTTCATTTGTGTTAAAAGCTGCTTAATTATTAACAAGTACATTGATGTTAATTTGTACGTTTTTTTCTTTTGTATCATGTATTGGTATCAGTATTCGAATGTCGTCTGCACATAGATAGTGGTTATGGCCAGGTCCGGCTAGAAGATGGCAAAGTGGCATCATGTATATGTTAAAAAGTGTGGCTGACAGGGCTGATCCTTACGGAAGTCCAGTCTTAAGTTCTATCTTATCTGATGTGGTGGTATTAATCTGTATTCTATAGGAACGGTCACTGAGGTAAGATGCAAAACACTGCAAAGTGATTTTTTCCAAACCTGTTTCAGATAATCTGCGGCAGAGAGAGCTAGTAAAATTAACATGTAACTTTGGCCACTGTCAAATCCTTTTAAAACTGTGTCAGTCAAAGCTATCAAAAGGGCTTCAGTATTCAAATTCTTTCTAAAACTGAATTGGGAAGGGAAAAGAGTGTTATTTTCTAGATGTTCAGTTAGTTGCTTCTAGACTTTTTCAGTCAATTTGGCGAGGAAGGAAAGATTTGATATAAGTCTATAGTTGCTGAGTATAGCTGAGTCAGGTTTGTTTTGTTTTATCACGGGTCTAATTATTGCTCCCTTTAATATTTCTGGTAGATGTCCTTCTTTCAGATTTTCAACCTCTATTGTTGAGTTTTCATCAAAGTTTTCCCATTTCGTTACCTCCTCCAGTTGCATATTTATTTCCTGTTTTGGTGTGGAGTCTATACTGGATAATAAACTTATTATTTTATCCTCAAAGAAATGTGCAATATCATTATGCCTATTTTCAGGCAAGGTTATTTTATTGTGAGATACAGTGTTTGTCAATTTTTTTACAATATCAAATAACGTTTTTGGGTTGTGGGAGAATTTTTCAATTTTTTTACTAAAGTAGTCCTTCTTTACACTATTTATCAGCTTTTTGTAATGGGCAAGGAATGAGTGATAGTTGCTCAGTGTAAGATCGGATTTATTCTTTCTCCAAGCTTTCTCCTTCTTTCTGACAATTTTCTTTGTTTCATTTATTTGTTTGTTGTAGCATGGGTTTTGTTTTTTTATTGTTTTTGTCTTTTTAGGATTTATATTATCAGCAATGGAGGATGTTATTTGGAACCAGGAGTTAATGGCATTCGTGGTATTAAATAAATCAATATTACTAATCATGCACTGGTGGTGCACTGCTGCCTTTTTCAGATGTACAATTATTGCTGGTTGAGTCCTCGGAATTAGTGCCTTTATGGTATGACAGGTTTGCGACACATGTGCTGAGTGTATTTTACAATGCAGCTGGTAGTAGTCCAGTGGGAACACTGAGAGGAGAGGATCACCTTGCTGGTGGCTGAAAGGAATCAGTAAGTTTTTGCTTGGGACATTGTCTTTTTTAAAAGTATTGGGGCAAAGTTAACTATTTGGGAATATTATTTAGTGTGTTTTGTGCCTTTAATAGTGTTTGTGCCTTTAATAGTCAGAAAGGCAGTGAATAAACAAGTTAGACTGTTTGTATTTTTAAATAGTCAGTCAATAAGGTAGCTAGTAAGCAGTAGGTAGTGTGTTTATTTTTAAAAATCTGCAGAACTGAGTGTTCTGCAGACTTTTAAAGAACTGAGTGTTTGTATTTAATACAAACTGAGTGTTTGTATTGGAAAAAAAACAACACAAAAAGTAGCCAGAAGCTAGAAATAAGCTAGGAGCAGTGTATACCTAAGTAAAAAAGTTGAATAGTTCAGCTCAGTTACTCACCTTGGAAAGGTGTTGAGGTAGTGTAATTGGGTTTGAATAGGGACCAACATTTGTTAATCAAGAGAGCAATGAATCACTCTGGCTGACTAACTGAAGTTAGACTGTTTGGATTTCCCAACCCACCCCTAGCTCATCCCTTAATTTATAGGCAGGTGCCACTTTCACAAAAAAAAAAAAAAAATCAACAAAAACTTTATTCAGAATTCAATCAGACCCGGTAGGCCACTACTAGACACATAGGGGGTAATTTTCAAAAGGAGTTACATGCGTAAATGTAGCTACTATTGTAGCAATTTTCAAAAGCCATTTACTCAAGTAAAGTGCACTTATGTGAGTAAATCCTATAGACAGGTCAATGGCATATATTGTAGCAATTTTCAAAAACCCACTTACTCATGTAAAGTGAATTTACTCCAGTAAACCTGGTTTTTACTCGAGTAAATGCTTTTTAAAATCAGGCCCATAGTGAATTCACTAATACACATACTAGACACATTCCTACTCCCATGGCAACCTAAAACTTAACTAGGAACTGATCAAAATTGAGATGAAGGCAGCAGTCCAGCAGCAAAAGGGGGGCTTCCCAGTCTTTTGCATAGAGTGTCACATGTATGATTTTTTACCCGCCAGTGAGAAGTTGTACATGTGCATGCGATGCAAAAAGCTCCTAGCTCTCAGAGAACGAGTCCGATCTCTGGAGGCTAGAGTGGCAGTACTGGAGTAGCTGAGGCAGACAGAGAGGTATATAGATGAGACCTTCAGGGACATAGTAGTCAAGTCCCAACTTCAGACTGGCAGCCCTGGTGCTGCCTTGGAGGAAGAAGGTCTCATGATGGGAGAGCACCAACCAGGTGCAGCAGGAAAGGATCCTGTAGCAAGGACCTGCTCTCCAGGTGGTGCATTGTCCTTTCGCACTGAGGATATCTCCCCAAGGCCTACTGCCCAGGAGGGAAGGGTTAGGTCGGCCATCATAGTTGGTGATTTGATTATTAGGAATGTAGACAGCTGGGTGGCTGGTGGGCGTGAGGATCGCCTGGTAACATGCCTACCTGGTGCGAAGGTGGCGGACCTCACGCGTCACCTAGATAAGATTTTAGACAGTGCTGGGGAGGAGCCGGCTGTCGTGGTACATGTGGGCACCAACGACATAGGAAAATCTGGGAGGAAGGTTCTGGAAGCCAAATTTAGGCTCTTAGGTAGAAAGCTTAAATCCAGAACCTCCAGGGTAGCATTCTCTGAAATGCTCCCTGTTCCACGCGCAGGTCACCAGAGGCAGGCAGAGCTCCGGAGTCTCAATGCGTGGATGAGACGATGGTGCAAGGAAGAGGGATTCAGTTTTGTTAGAAACTGGGGAACCTTTTGGGGAAGGGGGAGTCTCTTCCGAAGGGATGGGCTCCACCTTAACCAGGATGGAACCAGACTGCTGGCGCTAACCTTTAAAAAGGAGATAGTGCAGCTTTTAAACTAGAACAAAGGAGAAAGCCGACAGTCGCTCAGCAGCGCATGGTTCGGAGAGAGGTATCTTCAAAGGATACTAATGATGCATTAGAATTAGGGCATCCCGACAGTGAGGTTCCAATAATTAGAAAAATAGTCCAAGTGCCTGTAACTAAAAACTCACCTGAGCTAAAAAATTCTAACTTATCCCTAACAATTAAAAAGCAGAATAAAAATACAAACAAAAAACAAACTTTGAAATGTCAGTATGCTAATGCCAGAAGCCTAAGAAGTAAGATGGGAGAATTAGAATGTATAGCAGTGAATGATGACATAGACTTAATTGGCATCTCAGAGACATAGTGGAAAGAGGATAACCAATGGGACAGTGCTATACCGGGGTACAAATTATATCGCAATGACAGAAAGGAGCACCCGGGAGGAGGTGTTGCGCGTTATGTCCGGGATGGCATAGAGTCCAACAGGATAAACATCCTGCATGAGACTAAATACAAAATTGAATCTTTATGGGTAGAACTCCCTTGTGTGTCAGGAAAGATTATAGTGATAGGGGTAAACTACCGACCACCTGGTCAAGATGGTGAGATGGACAGTGAAATGCTAAGAGAAATTAGGGAAGCTAACCAAATTGGTAGTGCAGTAATAATGGGAGACTTCAATTACCATTAATTGTCTTGTAGTGCAGCACCTTGCTTTGGTGTGTTTAGACTTCAATTACCCCAATATTGACTGGGTAAATGTATCATCGGGACACGCTAGAGAGATAATGTTCCTGGATGGAATAAATGATAGCTTTATGGAGCAATTGGTTCAGGAACCAATGAGAGAGGGAGCAATTTTAGATCTAATTCTCAGTGGAGCACAGGACTTGGTGAGAGAGGTAACGGTGGTGGGGCCGCTTGGCAATAGTGATCATAATATGATCAAATTTGATTTAATGACTGGAAGAGGAACAGTGTGCAAATCCAAGGCTCTCGTGCTAAACTTTCAAAAGGGAAACTTTGATAAAATGAGAAAAATTGTTAGAAAAAAACTGAAAGGAACAGCTACAAAAGTAAAAAATGTCCAAGAGGCATGGTCATTCTTAAAAAATACCATTCTAGAAGCACAGTCCAAATGTATTCCACACATTAAGAAAGGTGGAAAGAAGGCAAAACAATTACCAGCATGGTTAAAAGGGGAGGTGAAAGAAGCTATTTTAGCCAAAAGATCTTCATTCAAAAATTGGAAGAAGGATCCAACAGAAGAAAATAGGATAAAGCATAAACGTTGGCAAGTTAAATGTAAGACATTGATAAGACAGGAGAAGAGAGAATTTGAAAAGAAGTTGGCTGTAGAGGCAAAAACTCACAGTAAAAACTTTTTAAAATATATCCGAAGCAGAAAGCCTGGGAGGGAGTCAGTTGGACCGTTAGATGATCGAGGGGTTAAAGGGGCACTTAGAGAAGATAAGGCCATCATGGAAAGATTAAATTATTTCTTTGCTTTGGTGTTTACTGAAGAGGATGTTGGGGAGGTACCTGTAATGGAGAAGGTTTTCATAGGTAATGATTCAGATGAACTGAATCAAATCACGGTGAACCTAGAAGATGTGGTAGGCCTGATTGACAAACTGAAGAGTAATAAATCACCCGGACCAGATGGTGTACACCCCAGAGTTCTGAAGGAACTAAAAAATGAAATTTCAGACCTATTAGTAAAAATTTGTAACCTATCATTAAAATCATCCATTGTACCTGAAGACTGGAGGATAGCAAATGTAACCCCAATATTTAAAAAGGGCTCTAAGGGCGATCCGGGAACCTACAGACCGGTTAGCCTGACTTCAGTGCCAGGAAAAATAGTGGAAAGTGTTCTAAATATCAAAATCACAGAACATATAGAAAGACCTGGTTTAATGGAACAAAGTCAGCATGGCTTTACCCAGGGCAAGTCTTGCCTCACAAATCTGCTTCACTTTTTTGAAGGAGTTAATAAACATGTGGATAAAGGTGAACCGGTAGATGTAGTATAATTGGATTTTCAGAAGGCATTTGACAAAATTCATCATGAGAGGCTTCTAGGAAAAGTAAAAAGTCATGGGATAGGTGGCAATGTCCTTTCGTGGATTCCAAACTGGCTAAAAGTCAGGAAACAGAGAGTAGGATTAAATGGACAATTTTCTCAGTGGAAGGGAGTGGACAGTGGAGTGCCTCAGGGATCTGTATTGGGACCCTTACTTTTCTATATATTTATAAATGATCTGGAAAGAAATACGACGATTGAGATAATCAAATTTGCAGATGACACAAAATTGTTCAGAGTAGTTAAATCACAAGCAGATTGTGATAAATTGCAGGAAGACCTTGTGAGACTGGAAAATTGGGCATCCAAATGACAGATGAAATTTAATGTGGATAAGTGCAAGGTGATGCATATAGGGAAAAATAACCCATGCTATAATTACACAATGTTGGGTTCCATATTAGGTGCTACAACCCAAGAAAGAGATCTAGGTGTCATAGTGGATAACACATTGAAATCGTTGATTCCGTGTGCTGCGGCAGTCAAAAAAGCAAACAGAATGTTGGGAATTATTAGAAAGGGAATGGTGAATAAAACGGAAAATGTCATAATGCCTCTGTATTGCTCCATGGTGAAACCGCACCTTGAATACCGTGTACAATTCTGGTCGCTGCATCTCAAAAAAGATATAATTGCGATGGAGAAGGTACAGAGAAGGGCTACCAAAATGATAAAGGGAATGGAACAGCTCCCCTATGAGGAAAGACTAAAGAGGTTAGGACTTTTCAGCTTGGAGAAGAGACGGCTGAGGGGGAATATGATAGAGATGTTTAAAATCATGAGAGGTCTAGAACGGGTAGATGTGAATCGGTTATTTACTCTTTCAGATAGTAGAAAGACTAGGGGGCACTCCATGAAGTCAGCATGGGGCACATTTAAAACTAATCGGAGAAAGTTCTTTTTTACTCAACGCACAATTAAACTCTGGAATTTGTTGCCAGAGGATGTGGTTAGTGCAGTTAGTATAGCTGTGTTTAAAAAAGGATTGGATAAGTTCTTGGAGGAGACGTCCATTACCTGCTATTAATTAAGTTGACTTAGAAAATAGCCACTGCTATTACTAGAAACAGTAGCATGGGATAGACTTAGTTTTTGGGTTCTTGCCAGGTTCTTATGGCCTGGATTGGCCACTGTTGGAAACAGGATGCTGGGCTTGATGGACCCTTGGTCTGACCCAGTATGGCATGTTCTTATGTTCTTATGAGTTTGTTGAGTGTATTTTACAATGCAGCTGGTAGTAGAGGGAGTTTGTGTTGCTGTTGTTGAGATGACACCAGAATCAGAATATCTTTTTTGTATGGTAAGTTGCATCGGGAAATGTCCTAGTTCTGCCCTGCACCTATAGCTACATGGCATGCTACCTTTTTTCCATTTTCTCTGAAACTAATGAGCGTACCCAGAGTTGATTTGAAGTGAAGATATCTATAGTTCCCCATTCCCAGTTACTTGTACCACCTGTTCCTTGTATCGCTCCCAGGCGACTTTTTTAGTTTCATTGTAAACCGGTGTGATTTGTATTTTCTACAGGAACGTCGGTATAAAAAAGTTAAAAATAAATAAATAAATAAATAGCTGGGGATCAGGGGGTTCCTGAGGATGCAGAATGTTTACATTTAGCTCCATGATGGTCATATGTACATTATATCACACAATTGAGAATCCTCTGCCAGGGGTGTCCCAATAGAGAAAAGTTTGAGAACTACTGGATTATAGTAACATACAAAAAATAACTTGTTGATTACATTTAAAGTTAAAACAAATCTAAATCATGCCCAGCTCCGTGGTTCAGGCTGTAGCATGGTGCATTGTAGCACGGAGGATAGGAAAATTAGTTTTTACCTGATAATTTTCGTTCCTGTAGTACCAAGGATCAGTCCAGACTGCTGGGTTATTCCTCCCTTCCAGCAGATGGAGTCAGAGAGAAACTGAAAAGGCACCTCCTATATACTCTGGTGCACCACCTGCGATCCCTCAGTATAATCGATATCAAAGCAGAATGATAAAATATATGGTAACAACCTGTGACTAGATCAAGTCAAACATGAACTTTGGAACATGAGGAAACCAGGCTGAAAATGCCATCGGACAGAACTATATTCCACCTGTCCAAGTGCTCTAGGAACCTGGAGCAAAAAAAGAAACAGTCTGGAATACAAGCAGACTTGCGGGACTCTTACTGCTATGGGCGGGCGTCTGGACTGATCCTTGGTACTACAGGAACGAAAATTATCAGGTAAGAACTAATTTTCCTTTCCCTGTACGTACCAGGATCAGTCCAGACTGCTGGGAAGTACCCAAGCTGCCCTATATGGGGTGGGACCTGAAGAATCCCACTCGAAGCACCCCGTTGCCAAACGAATCCACCGCCGGATCTCGAACATACAATCGGTAATGTCTGGCAAACATGCGGTAAGATTTCCAAGTAGCCGCCCGGCAAATGCCTTGAGGTGAGACAAAAACCACTCTCCGCCCAAGATGCCGCTTGAGACCGTAGGGAATGGGCCTTAAGTCCCTCCGGAACGGTACGCCCCTGAGAAATGTAAGTCGAAGCAACCGCATCCTTCAACCATCGGACTATAGGAGCCGTCGAAGCCTTAGTCCCCTTCTGAGGACCACTCCACCAAACAAAAAGATGGTTGGATAACCGAAAAGGGTTGGTAACTGCCAAGTACTGCAAGAGTGCCCTTCGAACATCCAACCGCTGAAGCTCCTTTTCCCATGGAGCGATACCGACGTCCCTGGAGAAGGCTGACGATTCAACCGTTTGATTGACATTGAGAGGCCGAAACTACCTTTGGCAAAAAGGAAGGCACGGTGCGAAGAGAAACTCCCGAGCCAGTAATACGCAGGAAAGGTTCTCTACAAGACAACGCTTGAAGTTCCGAAATTCTTCTAGTTGAACAGATAGTCACTAGAAACACCATCTTGAGCATTAAATCCTTGAGCATAGCTCGGTTGAGAGGTTCCAAGGGGGAAGTACACAGCCCGCGAAGAACCAAATTCAAATTCCAAGACGGACAGATAGAACGCACTGTCGGCCGTAAGTGCTTGACTCCCCTAAAAAACTGGCTACATCTGAGTGTAAGGCGATAGAAGTACCATCAAGATTTCTACGAGAACATCCCAATGCTGCAATGGCACTCGGAGGGAACTATACGACAAACTCTTATTCAGACCTTCCTGCAAAAAAGCCAAAATATGAAACACCATAGCCTGACACGTTGACCACTTCAACCCCCGGCACCAAGAGCCAAACATCTTCCCTAAACACACGTAGGCAACAGAGGTGGATGTTTTACGAGCGTGTAGAAGGGTAGTAATTACCGCCTCCAAGTAACTCATCTTTCTCAACTGCCGCCTCTCATAAGCCAAGCCGCTAGACAAAAGCGATCGGCCGGGACAAAAAAATACTGGGCCCTGTCGAAGCAGGTGAGTCAGATGACCGAGGAGTAATGGGCCGTCTACTGCCAGATTGATCAGATCCGCAAACCACAGCATTCTTGGCCACTCCGGTGCCACTAGAATGACTCATCCGCTGTGAGATTCAATCCGATGCTATATCTTTCCCACCAGTGACCAGGGTGGAAACACGTAAGGAGAATATGCTTGCGCCAAGGAAGAACCAGAGCGTCTACTCCTTCCGAGCCATGCTCCCTGCTGCGACTGAAGAAGCGAGCTACCTTGGCACTCAAGCGAGATGTCATCAAGTCCAACCACGGGATCCCCCAACCTTCGGGTGATGAGCCGTAGTGCTTCTTGTGACTGTTCCCATTCTCCGGGATCTAGCTGTTGGCAGCTGAGAAAGTCCGCCTGAACATGGCTGACCCCGATTATGTGGGATGCTGCTATGCGAGACAGGTGTTGCTCTGTGCAATCCATCAACCTGCTTGCTTCGGATGCCAGTAGTCAACTTCTGGTGCCCCCATGGCAATTGATATAAGCCACCGAGGTCGCATTGTCTGATGAGATCCGAACTGCCTGATGCTGAATCTGGGAGAGGAAATGGCATGATGCTAAGCGAACCGCCCTGGCCTCCAATCGACTGATGGACCACTTGGTCTGTGGCAGTGTCCAAAGACCCTGAGCTGACCGAGACAGACAGACTGCCCCCCATCCCGTCAGGTTGGCAGCCGTCGTCATGAAGATCTATCGAGGGGGCTCCAAATCCACGCCCTGGAGCAAGTGATCCAGTATCAACCAACAATCCAGACTGGAGCCGGCCGGTTCGAGAAGCGGTACAGGTAACTGGAACCCCTCCGATATGGGATCCCAACGAGAAAGTAGTGCTTCCTGCAAAGGTCGCATAGGAGCAAGTAATCCCACACCACCGGTGAGGGAAGATCTAACAGGCGGCGAACTTGTGACATTAAACGCTCCATCCGCACCTGTGGCAGAAAAACCCTGCCCAATTCTGTGACGCAGCTGGGTCCCAGAAACTCCAACCTCCGGGAAGGAACCAGTTTGCTCTTGGGATGATTGATGACCCAGCCGAGGGCAACCAGTCAGCTCAACACTGAGCGTACTGACTGCTCACAGAGTATCAGAGATTTGGCCCGAGTGAGCCAGACGTCCAAGTACGGGTGTACCATTATGTCTTCCCTCCGACGGCTCACCGCTACTGCCACCATCACCTTGGTGACGTCCCTCGGAGCCGTCGTTAGACCGAATGGTAGGGCACCGAACTGGTAATGGGACCCCATGATCATGAACCGCAGGAACCGCTGACGAAATTCCTGGATCCCTATGTGGAGATAAGGCTCTGTTAGATCCAAAGAAGCCAAATATTCACCTTTGTGGACAGCCGCAATCCTTAGTGCTCTGTTGACTTGCTTCAAATCTAATATCGGGATACCGGAACGTGCCCTCTTTCTTGGGCACAATGAAGTAAATGGAGTAGCGACTGGTCCGCTGTTCGGTTGCGGGGACCGGAACAATGGTCCCTAGAGCCTGTAGGCGAACTAGCGTTTGCAAAATCACTTGCTGCTTTGTCAGGGGTCCACTGGGCGAAATAAGAAACAGGTCGCACAGAGGCCGTGCAACATCCAAAGCTTAGCCGTGACTTATAATGACGAGAACCCACTGGTCGGAGGTAATCTTGGCCCATTCCTCCCTAAAATGGAAAAGTCGTTCCCCGACTTCCTGAACAAAGGATTGGGTCAGCGTCCCCTCATTGGGACGCCTCATGATTGGTGAATGTATGCGATGTGCCAGCTCACGGAAGCCTTCCGCCACAAAAGAAATGCGTCCACGCTTGCGATCTCGTGGGTGGTGAACGTGGAGTGTATGACGCCATACTCCTTCCAGCGGGAAAACAGCGCTGTCCATGGAACCGTCTCGAAAGGTGCCTGTGAAACAGAAAGATCTGGGCTCGTCCTCCGGCAGCCTGAAAAGTTAGTTCTCCCCAAGGAGCGAACTAGCTACTCCAATTCTTCTCTGAACAAAGGCTTCCCCCGAAAAGGAAAGACCCTAGCTGTGCCCTGGACGAGGAGTCTGCCGTCCAGTTCCGCAGCCAGAGGAGCCGCCTCGCAGAAACCGCAGACTCCATGCGGTTTGCCTGCTCAGCCTCCTCCGGAGGCAGAACTGGAGCCAGGAGCATCTGTGATATCCAGCGGAGGGGCCCTCTGCCTCATGCTGCTGCAAACTGCAGCTCTCACTCCCAAGGCTGAAACTTCAAAAATCCACTTGAGGAGAACCTCCAGCTTTCTATCTTGGAGATCCTTGAGTGCTGTGCCACCCGTAACCGGAATAATGGTATGTTTGGCAATGGCCGTGACCGCAGAATCTACCTTGGGAACCTTAAGGAGTTCTAAGGAGTCAAAAGGAAGCGGAGAAAATTTCTCCATAGCTTTACTAACCCGCAAGGTAGGCTCTGGCGTACCCCACTCTCGAGATACAATCCGAAATAATTTTGGAAGGAAAGGAAATGTCTGCGGTGGAGCGCGGAGCCCTGCAAGCACTAACTCACCTGGTGAAGAATCTGGGACCGCCTGTGGAACTGGGATCTCCAGCTCCTGCAGGACCTGAGTGATTAATGGGTCCAGCTCCTTCCTGGGAAACAATCGGAGCATCTGAGGGTCATCCCCTTCTACAGGATCCGCACCACTCCCCGCATCCTCCATGTCCGGCACGTGGGGGTCCTGAAATTGGCATCTGCAGTCAAGCCCTGATCTGGAGGTCCTGTAGCCTGGACCATGTGAGACACCCCGGATCTTAAGCCTTCCTGGCCTGTGACACTCTTAAAACGTTTAGTTGGGACAGAGGACCCTTGCTCCCAGTCAGCGTCAGCTTCCATATATGCTTTATGGAGCAAGAAAATAAATCGCAATGAGAACGGGTGAGGTCTTTTTTTTTTTTAAGGACCTCCCGGTGGCTCTGACAGGAGTAAGCCATCGTCTCTCAACAAATCGCGGGGTCTGTGAGGGCTGAACGCCAGCGGGGACAGGAGCCTGCATCGCTAACGGGGTGAGCTAAGATGGCTGCCGCTGGCCCGGAGGAAGGCAAGATGGCCGCCACCTCCACAATCGGGAGCGAGCCCAATCTGAGTCTGTGAGGCAGTGAAGCAGCTCCGGGAGCCTTCTGACGCGTCTGAGCTGCTCCCCTGCCTGGAGTCGCCCATCGCGAAGACCCCTCGCCCCCGGCAAAGCACTGGGAGCAGAGGCCCCCGCGAGGGAGGCGGCACCCCGGCTCCCCATCCGCGGCACAAGCAGTGCCTCTAGGCATGTCAAAAACGCGCGAAAACAGATTGGGCGGCCAGCCACCCACCCCTTCCGGAGGCCCAGGTGAGACGAGCAGGCACGGGGCAACAAGAACAGAGATTTTTTTTTTTAATCATGTTCTGTATGAGTATCTCCTGTCAGAAAAATTCAGTGCTTTTTTTTTTTTTTTTACTGACTTACAGAGCCTATGGAGGAAGAAAGTCCTCTAATATAACATCTCTGAGGAATTAAACATCTCAGGAGGTGAGGGGGAGAGTGACCGGCCCACCGATGAATCCTCCCCCTCTAACTCACCGGGCAAAGTGACAAGGTAGTCCGGGAATAGGCTATAGGGCAATGCCCTGCCTCGCCTGCTAAGGCTCTTACCGTCTAATCATGATACATTTTTTTATTTTTTTTTTTTTAGAGTTGATCTAGTCAAAGGATTCCCCAGAATTTTAAACCAAACCTGACAGGAACCCTTCCCAATTTAGAGAGGATCAGGACCGCAGGTTATGCTCTCTCATCTGCTGGAGTCAGAGAAATACTGAGGGATCGCAGGTGGTGCACCAGAGTATATAGGAGGTGCCTTTTCAGTTTCTCTCTGACTCCATCTGCTGGAAGGGAGGCATAACCCAGCAGTCTGGACTGATCCTGGTACGTACAGGGAACCAGACTTGGCTTTCCCGAGAAGTGTTGGAGCTCAGGGATGGCAGATAGTGACTCCTGCCAGTCGCTTAGTGCTGGCCCTCTCTATCCCCTCATGCTATCTGGGGAGGAAGGAAAATCTTCAAAACTTTCCACTTTCCCCCAATTTTTCCTTCTGATTTAAATAATTCAGTCACGGTACATATATAGAAACATAGAAATGACGGCAGAAAAAGACCAATATGCCCATCTAGTCTGCCCAGCAAGCTTCCACTCTTATTTTCTCATACTTATCTGTTTCACCAACCACCAACTTCAGGGCTCTTGTTGGTAACTGTTTGATTCAAATTTCCTGCCATCCCCTGTCATTGATGCAGAGAATAATGTTGGAGTTGCATCAAACGTGAGCATAAGGGTTATGGTTAAGGGTTGTAACCGCCGCATCAAGCAAGTTACCCCAATGTTTGTTTACCCAGATTGCACAGATCGATGCCTTGTTGGATGATGTCTGAATGTAAATCCTGTTTTCCTCACTTCCCCCTACCATTGAAGCAGATAGCAATGCTGTATATGCTTTCAAAGTGATGTATCAGGCTTAATTGGTTTAGGGTATTAACCGCCGTAATAAGCAGCTACCCCCATGATTGTTTACCCAGATTGTGAAGTTCAGTCCTTGTTGGTTGTTGCCTGAATGTAAAGCCTGTTTTCCACTTTTTCCCCCTGCCGTAGAAGCAGAGAGCAGCACTGTATATGTATTCAAAGTGATGTATCAGGCTTAATTGGTTTAGTGTAGTAAGCGCCATAATAAGCAAGCTACCCCCACGCTTATTTGTTTACCCAGATTGGGGTAGATTTTCAGAGCCCTGCTCGCGTAAATCCGCCCAAAACCGGGCGGATTTACGCGAGCAGGGCCCTGCGCGCCGGTGAGCCTATTTTACATAGGCTCACCGGCGCGCGCAGAACCCCGGGACTCGCGTAAGTCCCGGGGTTTTCGGAGTGGGCGTGTCGGGAGGCGTGTCGGGGGGCGGGGCCGGAGCGCGCGGCGTTGCGGGGGCGTGTCGGCAGCGTTTTGGGGGGGGGTACGGGGGCGTGGCTACGGCCCGGGGGCGTGGCCGCGCCCTCCGTACCCGCCCCCAGGTCGCGGCCCGGCGCGCAGGAGGCCCGCTGGCGCGCGGGGATTTACGCCTCCCTCCGGGAGGCGTAATCCCCCGACAAAGGTAGGATGGGGGTTTAGACAGGGCCGGGCGGGTGGGTTAGGTAGGGGAAGGGAGGGGAAGGTGAGGGGAGGGCAAAGGAAAGTTCCCTTCTAGGCCGCTCCGATTTCGGAGCGGCCTAGGAGGGAACGGGGGTAGGCTGCGCGGCTCGGCGCGCGCAGGCTATACGAAATCGATAGCCTTGCGCGCGCCGATCCAGGATTTTAGCCGATACGCGCGACTACGCGCGTATCTACTAAAATCCAGCGTACTTTTGTTTGCGCCTGGAGCGCAAACAAAAGTAGGCTGTTCGCGCTCGTCTGAAAATCTACCCCATTATGAAGTTTAGTCCTTGTTGGTTGTTGTCTGAATGCTAATCCTCTTTTCCACATTGCCCCCTGCTGTAGAAGCAGAGAGCAACGCTGTACATGCATTCAAAGTGATGTAGCAGGCTTAATTGGTTTAGGGAAGTAACCGCCATAATAAGCAGCTTCCCCCACGATTGTTTACCCAGATTGTGAAGTTCAGTCCTTGTTGGTTGTTGCCTGAATGTAAATCCTGTTTTCCACTTTTTCCCCCTGCCGTAGAAACAGAGAGCAGTACTGTATTATGTATTCAAAGTGTTGTATCAGGCTTAATTGGTTTAGGGTAGTAAATGCCGTAATAAGCAAGCTACCCCCATGTTTATTTATTTACCCAGATTGTGAAGTTCAGTCCTTTTTTGTTGTTATCTGAATGTAAATCCTCTTTTCCACACTTCCCTTTGCTGTTGAAGAAGAGCAATGTTGGGGTTGCATTAACCGTGCAAGGGATTTTTTTGAGTAAGGGTAGTAATCACCAGGTAGTAGTTAACATTCCAGCAAGCCACCCCCATGGGGTGGCTTGCTGGAATGTTAACTACTAGCCTTTATTTATTTATTTAACTACTAGCCTTTATTTAACTACTAGCCTTTATTTATTTAACTACTAGCCTTTATTTATTTATTTATTTATAACTTTTTCTATACCGAAGTTCAGGTAACAGAGTTACTTATCACTCCGGTTTACATTGCAACAGATATTAAACAGTGACAACAAGTGTCTTACAGAGAACAAGGGAAAGAACAACTTGGATAACATAACTAGGAACCGGGATATTACAAACTTTTATTTATATTTATCTTATCCAAATCCCAGTTCATACTTCCTGTTCTCTGTAAGACACACATTTGTTATGTCATCCCAAAGTTACTTGTAAACCGAAGTGATTAGTAACATTGTTACTAGAACTGCGGTATATAAAAAATGTTAAATAAATAAATAAATAAATAAATAAAGTATTAGAGCGAAACAAGCCCATGGAGCAGGAGATTAGCTGTTGGTGTCGATAGTTTGTGGAAGCTGATGAGGACTATGAAAGTTATGGGAATGCTTGATCGAACAGCCATGTCTCGAGTCTTTTTTTGAACGTGCTGTGGCAATGTTTCAGCCCTAGTTCTGGAGGGAGAAAATTCCACTGTTTGGGGCCTGCTGTAGATAGAGCTCTTTTACTTAAAGATGTTTTCATTGGAGGTGTGTGTAGAGTTCCTTCTTTGTGCTAATCTTAGCGGTCGGGAAGATGTGTGAAGTTGGAGAGGGATTCTGAGGTCCAGTGGGGTGTTGTTGAAAATGGCTTTGTGGATGATTGATAGAAGTTTGAAGAGGATTCGAAATTTGACTGGGAGCCAGTGGAGCTTTTTTAGAATTGGTGTTATATGGATCCACAGTGTTTATCCCTCACCCCTTTGAATTCTTTCACAGTTTTAGTCTTAATCATTTCCTCTGGAAAAGCATTCCAGGCATCCACCACCCTCTCAGTGAAGAAATACTTTCTGGAGGTAGGCCTGTACTATCTAGGCTTAGAAGAAGAGACCCTTGTTATTTGCTATCCCTTATGGTGACTCCTATAGTCAATTCTATTGAAGGCCCTGGGGTACCCTGTGGAATAGGTTGCATATTTATAAGATTAGTACCAGGTCTGTTTTTGATTATTGATGAACACATTGATTTATTTCTCATCCCTGAATCATAGCAATGAGAAGCAGATGAGGTTCTGCGGTCACAACTATGCCTCAATAGATAAAGAATAAAGGCAAAGATGGGGATCTTAGTGACTCGCAGGACTGAACTTCAGTTATAACTCTTAGACAATCAGTGCAGATTGTTTACTACTGAAAAAAAATTAGAGTACTAAGAAATCAGATTCCTTCTTATTTCTGGCAGATCTCATAGTTGAGATCCATTTAGAAATCTGGAATATTTTTAGTATTGGAGTGTTGAGCTTACAAGTTGATTCCTCACTCTCTAGACCAGTTAATAAATTATTGAATTTGTCCTCTTCTTTAAAATAAAACTAGTAAACATCAAACACACTTTGCTGGTCATACCCTGAACTGAATTTTCTTCTCCTAAAAAGGATCTTTGAACTGGATAAATTGAAGACGCTGAGCAGATACTGGTGTTTTTCAGATTTTCGAAGCCACCATTATAGAGCTAAGGGGGCTTCACAGCGACTCTCGTAAATAAAGAGCCAACTCAGGAGACTGAAAAAGGGCACAAAAGAAAATGCGCACCTTTTATTCTAAAAAGTATTAATAATAAAACACTAGAAAATAAGGAGAAAGCACTATGTAGGCTAAGACACGCTGTAACTCGTATAATTGTAACAACAAAAATAACTCTTATTAACTCGCTCCTAGTTGACAATTCCTCCCCCACAAAAAAAAAAAAATTTGGCGTCTTAGAAGTTTATATAACGTCACCGAGACACGCTCCGCCCACCGCTCTGGGACTCGGAAAGAGTAACGTGCCGGCCTTCGTGCCCGCCCTCGTTTCCATTTCCAGCCAATCATTCTGTTCCCTTCCCCCCACGTGACGCTCTTTTCCCCGGAAGGCGGTTAGGGTGGGGCGGAAACGACGGATGACTGAAGGGAGCTGGCGGGTCGGGTGACACGCTCGTCACAATGCGCGCTGACGTCAGTTGCAGCGTATACTCTTTCTCTATATAAAGCGCCACCGCCGAAGGGGCGCAGCACTCACCTCGCTCGTAACCTCTAGCTTCCGAGCTCCGCTAGCGACCGACGCGTCTCCGCAGACCGTTCCCGCCGAGGAAGAAGAATCGTATCGTATGTCCGCTATCCAGAACCTCCAGTCTTTCGGTGAGAGGCGATACTCCTGGCGCTCGCGTCGCTCCCTTTATAACTTATCAACTTGCTTTCTTAATTAATAATTGTAATAAAATCGTGGATGCAGGTTACGCTTCATACCTTCCCCCCGCCCTCCTATCGAGAAAACGATTCGGCGCTTGGTTGGGGGCCTCGCCCTCTGCCTCTCCTTATGACTTCGTTCAAGCCCTTATTTTCACTCTTTTTTTTTTTTTCTAACTTTAAACAATCGCTTCGCTTCATTTCTAACGCGCTCCTCTCTTTCTGCTTTGTGCGTGGTACCGGCAGTTTGAGACTGGGAGATATGGATGAGATTGGGGAAGAGGGTGAGAACAGTAATGGCGGCCCGTCGTCTCGGCCCTTTCTTCTTGCGCAATTCTTCTCCCCGCCCTGCGTGATTGCGTTGCCAGCGCGTGACGTAATCAGGGCGGAGCGATAATAGTCTCCGCCTTTGCTGTCAACTGCCTGCGATGTGGGGGTGGGAGGTGTGGCTCATCCCGGAAGTGTTCGTTGTAGTCTGGCTCTTGGAAGCTGCCGAACAAAGCGTTGTCGAGATTGCAAGTAAACGATCCTCTAATCTTCAGCTTTTCTGCTTCATGATTTGCTTCTCTTGTTTAGAGAAGAGGTTTGAATCTCACCCCTTTCAGGTTCCCCTCTCCAACAGTTGCTTGGCTTCCGGTTTCTCAACCTTCAAGATGACCGTGGATTCTTTTTTTTGTTTTTCAGACCCCTTTGCTGATGCAACTAAGGGTGATGACTGGCTCCCTGCTGGGACTGAGGATTCTATACATATAAGAATCCAACAGAGGAACGGCAGGAAAACCCTTACTACCGTCCAGGGGATTTCAGACGATTATGATAAAAAGAAACTAGTTAAGGCATTCAAGAAGGTATTGAATACTCTAGTCTTGCTATGTTTGTGATTCCTGTAATTGCAAGGTTGGGTAGTTTTGAAACTAATAAGAAGCTGGATAGATTAAATGGGATGTTTTAATTTTCCTTTCAGAAATTTGCTTGCAATGGTACTGTGGTTGAGCATCCAGAATATGGAGAGGTAATTCAGCTGCAAGGTGACCAGCGCAAGAACGCCTGCCAGTTCCTCATTGAGGTATTAACTTCTATTGTGCTCCTTATGAATATGCTGAAACTAAACATTCCTGTAACTTACCAGACTGTACTGTTCATATCACCTCCGTCACAACTATAGCCAACTCCATCTTGGTAACTGAGACTAATGTATGGTTCTGGTTTATTTTTTTCAGGTGGGACTGGCAAAGGATGACCAGCTGAAGGTCCATGGATTTTAAATGCTTGTGACAATTTTGAAGCTTAAGGGTTTTCCTTGCAATGAGTAGAGATTCTCAGCTATCCCTTGTCACAAGTTTAAGACCACACCAGGCTTGTGAAATGCACATCTTTCATTCTTAAGGACTTGTGGTGCATTTTATGTAATAAAGTGGGAAAACCCTTCATCAGCTCTGTAGTGGGAGAAACAATGTTCTTTCTCACTTGTCCATGCTTAGGGTGGTGTAGGTAATCTAGAACAATGGCAACCCTGTGTATCTCTTCAGTAAGATTTGATCAAAACAAAGAGACTGTCAATGTGTATCCAGAATACTTAGTTATCATCCTGCAAGAGCCAGGGCTATGGAAAGCAGCACCAATGCACAATATTTGCCTACACTCATCCTGAGAAGGGATGATTCAAATGGCTGTTCCCCAGGCACTGCCGGCTGTGCAGGGTGAAGAATAAAGGGTTATCTAAACATGGCCAGTCTAACTAGACCTGCCTTAAGCTATAGAGCTTAGCCAAGATTAGTGTGGTTACTGCTGCCTAACTACTGGCATGTGTTTAGCCCAAGGCACCAGGAAAGGTTGTAGCACTGTTAAAATTTGTGATAAACTTTTGACAAGGGAACAATTGTTGGATGATGTGTATCACTTGTGATGTAGATGCAACTGCGGAGCTGGCCTTTAACTAGCATATTCTTGTATAATAATGGCAAGTGAAGTAACTTTTACAATTGTATCTTAATGTATTTAAAGTTTTTCTTATTTAAATAAACATGTTTTTAAGTATTTGTCTATGTATCATAGCTATTATATAAGCCAACTAACTGCAGCAGTGGGGAGGGGTATTGGCAGGCTACATGTGTACTATTCCATGATTATTGATATACTCATACCTGCCTGCAAGGGGAGATGTTATCCAAATCATGGCAGGTGTAGTCAATTACCATCTGCACTAAGATTTTCCCGGTGTGGAATAGATGTAAGTAAAAGTACTACAGGCATATACTGGACTGAAGGTAATACAAGGAGAACTTTACCTATGACCTAAAAACTTAATGGAGTGGAAGTCTAAAAGACATACCATAATTGTGGGCAAACTGCATCTGCTGTGCATGTATACTTTAATGTAGAGCACATGACACATACACATTGAATAACAGGACCTTTTCTCTTCTTCCCTGCCCCGCAACCTCCACCACTATTAGCCTGAGTAACTCTGTTTCTGAACTGAAACAATTCCTTAGAGCTGCAGTTAAGCTGACCTACCTTCCTGCAGTAGGGCATATATGTTCAAAACTTGCTCCAGCACAAGTAGTTTCTCTAGAACTGGTAAAATTGGATGCCTAACCCACTATGCTGCATTGTAGTGCCATGTAATCTAAAGCATTATGAGCTGCACCTATGACCTTGACATGGATACAGCTCTGCAGTAGACAGTCTAGGACCAGTCTTGTCCCAATTCATGTAAACTTGATTATACTTTATGTGAGTGGGTTCCCTGTACGTACCTGGATCAGTGCAGACCATGGTTGAGCTTCCTATCCAGCAGATGGAGACAGACAAAAACTGAAAGGGTATCCTATATCAGGACAGAACCTACCCTACATCCCTTCAGTATTTGTCTGTCTCCAGCAGATGCAGGCAGCTGAACCTGTGGCTCCCTTTTTTCAACTTCTTTCTACATGTGAGATTGTTCTTTCTCCTGTGTCTATCATATCAAGCAAGTATTACCTTTTATTTCTGGAAAAAAAAAAGATTCAAAACTCCTGCTTTGGGAGACAGCTCTGTCTCCCTAGTCTTAGGGGATCCTAGGGGGGTTTTGCCCCTTGTTATACAGCCTAGGACCCCTTTTCCCAGTGACCTGCTGGGACAATACTGGTGGTCCAGTCACTCCCCCTCCTTGCCTGTGCTGCCTTGCGTGATTTAACAGGGAAGCTCAATTCCCCTGCCTTCATTTAAGTTTACAAAAAAAAAAAGGCAAGAGACAAGTGAATTCAGCACCTTTTGTGCAGGGATAGCAGCACAGCAGGGTTCCTTCTGCTGCTGGGGCAGCACAGCTCAGCTGATTCTCCCTCCCAAGGCTTTTCTAACCTGCCTTCATGCCCCAATCCAGTGGCTGGGGAGCCTGCGATTCGGCTCTCCCGTGATGGGCTCTGCTCTCACGGTTTGCCTGGAGGGGAGGGCCCCTCTGCGGCTGCAACTAAATCAACGGTGCAGGCTCATCCTCTTCTCAGAAAACCGTGGGAATGGCAGCCATTTTGGGGGTGGATTTTTCTTCAGACTCGGGTCTGCAGGGCTCAGGAGAGCCAGATTTAACTGGATCACTGCTGGATTTAAACCCATTTAGAACCCCGGAGGGGGAATTTGATCATTTCTTTCCCCCCCCCCTCCCCCTCCCAGTGCCCAGGAAAGTGGGACCTTGTTTTTTTCCACAGAATTTGTACTGTAAATGCACAAATCATATCTAGCTAGTTATCAGGAACAGGATCACCCTTCGCCAGATCCCTCAGGTGCCTGCTCCGCAGCCCCCTCCCATTTCTGATGTGCAGAGCTCGATCAGGGTGGTGCTGGGCCCCCCCCAAGCTAACTGCGGCTCCTGATCCCACTCAGGACTCTGACCTTCTCCCAGGTCCTCCGCTCAAGTGTGATGACCCCACGTGTTCTCAGTTTGTTCCAAAGGGAAGAGCTGGATCCCCTCATTCCCTTTATTTTACAGGAACTGGGAATTGATACTGTTTCAGCCACTGTGCCATCTAACATGGACACAGTCCTGGCAGGACTTAGGGCTCCTCCACGTACGTTCCCATTCCATCCTGTGCTCAAGCTGCTGCTCCTTCAGGAATGGGAATCCCCTGAGCCGGGGCTTTGAGTAGGGAGAGCAAAAGACAAGCTCTATCCCCTCCCTGATGAATGCCTGGACATGCTTACAGTTCCCAAGGTGGATTCTTCAGTCTCTGCTGTCACCAAACACACAACCATCCCAGTAGTGGGAGCCACGGCGTTGAAAGATGTTCAGGACCGCAAACCCGAGCTTTATCTCAAGCGCATCTTTGAAGTCTTGGCCTTAGGAGTCCGGGTGACAATCTGCAGCAGTCTCGTGCAGTGGGCAAGCCTCAGGTAGGTTCAACAATTGCTCAGCACCCAGGACCTCCCGTCTGCAGAGGCGGAGTAGGCAGAAAGGCTAGAGGCGGCAGTGGGGATGGGGCTGATGCCTTTTACGATTTGCTCCAAGTGCAGGCCAAGGGTATGGTTTCTGCAGTGTCAGCCAGACGCCTCTGGCTCCGCAATTGAGCGGCGGATTCCTCTTCCAAGTCGTAGTTGGGCACACTTCCTTTCAAGGGTAAGTTGTTTTTTGGTGAGGACCTTGAACAGCTTATTAAATCCTTGGGAGACAACAAGATTCATAAGCTGCCAGAGGGCCGCCCGAAACAGTCCAAGTCTTTCTTCCCTTCGTGCTCTCGTTTCCGGGGACAACGGCAATATAATAGAGTGCAGGGATCTTTTCCGAGAGGTACCTCCTCCAGATCTGAGTCCTGGTCTCATTCCTTTCGTGGCCGCTGTCCCTTCCGGGATGGCAACCAACAGCACTCCACCACCAAGTTCTCTCCCCAGTGAGATGTGGCCGGCCCATTCCTCTGTTCCAAACTTAGGTGGATGGCTGTCCCTGTTTCTCGAGGAATGGGTCAAGATTACTATGGATCAGTGGGTCCTAGAGGTGATAGAGAAAGGTTACGCATTAGAATATGCTCAGGACCTACCAGACCTTCATAATTTCTCACTGCGGCAGCCGGAAGCGGCCAGCGGTCAACGAGAGCCTTGGCAGGCTACAAGTGCTCTGTGCCATTGTTCCAGTACTGGTAGAGCAGTGGTCCCCAACCTTTTTTGCACCAGGGACCGGCTTCAAGCAAGACCATTTTTCCATGGCCGGGTGGGGGTGGGGCTTTGGTCATATGGGGGGTGGGGTTATGGAGGGGGTTGGATTGTAGTGCATACTTATCATTTAATTATGACATTTATAATGTGAATGTGACTCAACTCACCATAGGTTCAGAATGAGTGGGAGCACCCAGCTTGTTTCCCTTGTTTTCCAAACTTCACACCTCTCCTCCACCTGACGCCTTCCCTCTCATGACCTCCCCTGGCTGTGAGCAAACCCCAGGAAGACACCCATTCATTCTCATACACAGACACACCTTCAGGCAGGCACCCATGCATTCACACACATACACCCCCAGGCAGACTCCCATTCATACACATGCACACACTGAAGGCAGACCCCCTCTCTTTCTTTTGCCAGCAACCTCGGAGCCTCTCTCATTCCTCTGCTGCCACTGTCACTGCTGCCGCGTGGCTATTCCTGAAGGGGGTAAAGCATTTGCAGCCTCCGGTTCGGAAGTTGTGCCCGGATTGGAACCTCAATTTAGTTCTGCGAGTACTCTGTGGTGCACCTTTTGAGCCTTTGAGAAGGGTGACACTGAAGGATTTCAGAGTTTCAGGATCTGTCTTGTAGGGATCCTTTTTTGCATATTTCTAATGATGGGGTCAAGTTGTGAACAGTCCTCTCTTTTTTGCCGCAGGTGGTGTCCTTTTTTCATGTTAATCAGACTGAGGATCTTCAAGCTTTTCCGGAGTGGTCTAAAGATTCTCCACAGGAGAGGGAACTGCATTTTTTGGATGTGTGTCAAATTCTGTTGTGGTACCTGGAGGTCACTAATTCTTTTCGGCAGTCTGATCACCTTTTTGTGCTGTTCGGGGGCACAAAGGAAGGTGATAAGGCTTCAAAGGCCATGATTTCGCGATGGCTAAAGGAGGCCATTTGCTCTTCCTGAATTTGTAAGGGTTGCAGGATTCCAGTGGAGATAAAAGCTCATTTTACAAGGGCAGAGGCGGCTTCTTGGGCGGAGTGTCAGTTGCTTTCTGCCCAGGAGATTTTAGAGCGGCGGTATGGTCCTCGCTTCACACTTTCACCAGACATTACCATTTGGATGTGTGGACGCAGGAGCATATGTCCTTTGGTGAGAGTGTTCGGGTTTCCACCCAGTTTAGAGGTGCTTGGGTACACCATAAGAACATGCCATACTGGGTCAGACCAAGGGTCCATCAAGCCCAGCATCCTGTTTCCAACAGTGGCCAATCCAGGCCACAAGAACCTGGCAAGAACTCAAAAAACTAAGTCTATTCCATGTTACCGTTGCTAGTAATGGCAGTGGTTATTTTCTAAGTCAACTTAATTAATAGCAGTAATGGACTTTTCCTCCAAGAACTTATCCAATCCTTTTTTAAACACAGCTATACTAACTGCACTAACCACATCCTCTGGCAACAAATTCCAGAGTTTAATTGTGCGTTGAATAAAAAAGAACTTTCTCCAATTAGTTTTAAATGTGCCCCATGCTAACTTCATGGAGTGCCCCCTAGTCTTTCTATTATCTGAAAGAGTAAATAACCAATTCACATCTACCCGTTCTAGACCTCTCAAGATTTTAAACATTTCTATCATATCCCCCCTCAGCCGTCTCTTCTCCAAGCTGAAAAGTCCTAACCTCTTTAGTCTTTCCTCATAGGGGAGCTGTTCCATTCCCCTTATCATTTTGGTCGGCCTTCTCTGTACCTTCTCCATTGCAATTATATCTTTTTTGAGATGCGGCAACCAGAATTGTACACAGTATTCAAGGTGCAGTCTCACCATGGAGCGATACAGAGGCATTATGACATTTTCCGTTTTATTCACCATTCCCTTTCTAATAATTCCCAACATTCTGTTTGCTTTTTTGACTGCCGCAGCACACTGTACCGACGATTTCAATGTGTTATCCACTATGACACCTAGATCTCTTTCTTGGGTTGTAGCACCTAATATGGAACCCAACATCGTGTAATTATAGCATGGGTTATTTTTCCCTATATGCATCACCTTGCACTTATCCACATTAAATTTCATCTGCCATTTTGATGCCCAATTTTCCAGCCTCACAAGGTCTTCCTGCAATTTATCACAATCCGCTTGTGATTTAAATACTCTGAACAATTTTGTATCATCTGCAAATTTGATTATCTCGCTCGTCATATTTCTTTCCAGATCATTTATAAATATATTGAAAAGTAAGGGTCCCAATACAGATCCCTGAAGCACTCCACTGCCCACTCCCTTCCACTGAGAAAATTGTCCATTTAATCCTACTCTCTGTTTCCTATCTTTTAGCCAGTTTGCAATCCACGAAAGGACATCGCCACCTATCCCATGACTTTTTACTTTTCCTAGAAGCCTCTCATGAGGAACTTTGTCAAATGCCTTCTGAAAATCCAAGTATACTACATCTACCGGTTCACCTTTATCCACATGTTTATTAACGCCTTCAAAAAAGTGAAGCAGATTTGTGAGGCAAGACTTGCCTTGGGTAAAGCCATGCTGACTTTGTTCCATTAAACCATGTCTTTCTATATGTTCTGTGATTTTGATGATTAGAACACTTTCCACTATTTTTCCTGGCACTGAAGTCAGGCTAACCGGTCTGTAGTTTCCCGGATCGCCCCTGGAGCCCTTTTTAAATATTGGGGTTACATTAGCTATCCTCCAGTCTTCAGGTACAATGGATGATTTTAATGATAGGTTACAAATTTTTACTAATAGGTTTGAAATTTCATTTTTTAGTTCCTTCAGAACTCTGGGGTGTATACCATCCAGTCCAGGTGATTTACTACTCTTCAGTTTGTCAATCAGGTCTACCACATCTTCTAGGTTCACCGTGATTTGATTCAGTCCATCTGAATCATTACCCATGAAAACCTTCTCCAGTACAGGTACGTCCCCAACATCCTCTTCAGTAAACACCGAAGCAAAGAAATCATATAATCTTTCCGCGATGGCCTTATCTTCTCTAAGTGCCCCTTTAACCCCTCTATCATCTGCTTCGGATATATTTTTTAAAGTTTTTACTGTGAGTTTTTGCCTCTACGGCCAACTTCTTTTCAAATTCTCTCTTAGCCTGTCTTATCAATGTCTTAAATTTAACTTGCCAACGTTTATGCATTATCCTATTTCCTTCTGTTGGATCCTTCTTCCAATTTTTGAATGAAGATCTTTTCGCTAAAATAGCTTCTTTCATCTCCCCTTTCAACCATGCCGGTAATCATTTTGCCTTCTTTCCACCTTTCTTAATGTGTGGAATACATCTGGACTGTGCTTCCCAATTGTCTGGACTGATCTGGGTATTAACAGGAAAGGAAAATTGGTTCTTACCTGCTAATTTTCTTTCCTGTAATACCACAGATCACTCCAGAGACCCTCACCGTCGCTGCCAAAAGACTATTTTCCTGATAATCGATGTAAAATTTTCAAAGAGTTCTATTCAGTTGTACATATGTTTTTGGATATCTGGAGATGACAGGCTCCAGTGCAAGGGGTTCCAGCCTTTCTTTACCTGTTCGCCCTGAAGGGGGTTTTGAGGTTAATCTTTGGCTTGGGTACAGGTTAATACTGAGGGGCTGCAGGTTGCACTCTCGGATAAGTAACAGTGCCTCAAAGTTTTGTTCTCTGCCTCCATCTGCTGGTAGGGAGGCATAAACACACTTGTTTGGACTGATGTGTGTTATTACAGGAACAAAAATTAGCAGGTACAATATTCTTATAATGTGGCTAATTATTGTACACATATTTCTCTGGGTTACAATTTCTTAAGTTTTTGGGACCAGGTGAAAAATGACAGATTTTAATACCTTTTTTTAAGTTTTTAGAGGATTTTCAAATACCATCCTGGCAAGAACCTGACAGCCATAGTCAGAGACGCGACAAGGCCCAGACTCTGCAGGAAGACATAAAAACACAAGATTTGCTATACTGGGTCAGGCCAGAGGTTCATCAAGCCCAGTATCCTGTTTCCAACAGTGACCAATCCTGGTCAGAAAAGCCTGGCAGGCTCCCAAAGGGTAGAAAGATTCCATCCAGCTTATCCCAGGGATAACAAGTGGATGTCCCTCAAGCCTACCTTAATAATGGGCCGGATTTTAATATCTACACCCGATTTTATAACAGGTGCGCAGCCGCGCGCATGCTATAAAATCCAGGGTCGGCGCACGCAAGGGTTTCCCTGTTCCCTCCGAGGCCACTCTGAAATTGGAGCAGCCTCGGAGGGAACTTTCCTTTCGCCCCCCACCTTCCCTTACCTAAACCCACCCCCCCAACCCTTATTTAGCAAGTTGCGCCTGCCTCTGTGCAGGTGTAGGTTGTGCGCGCCGGCCGAATCCCAGCGTGCGATCCCTTGGTCTAGCGGCTCTAGGGAGGCCTCTGGCCATGCCCCTGCCCCGGGACATACGCGTGTCCCGGGGTTGCGCACGTCGCCGGGCCCATGCAAAATAGGCTCAGTGCGAGTAACCCCCCTATGCGCGTAAATCCAGCTGGATTTATGCGCGTAGGGCTTTTAAAATTTGCCCTAATGGTTTTTGGACTTTTCTTCCAGGAACTTGTCCACTTTTTTTAAACCCATAATGCTAACAGCTTTCACCACATCCTCTGGCAACTAATTCCAGAATTTAATTATGCATTGAGAAAATATCTTCTCTTATTTTTAATGTATTATCTAGTAACCTTTGTGTGTACCCTGGTGTTTGTACTTTTTGAAAGAGTAAACAACTGATTAACGTTTACTCGTTCCACTCATTATTTTATAGACCTCTATCATATCTCCCCCTCTTTTCTCCAAGCTGAAAAGCCCTAACCTCTTTAGCCTTTTCTCAAAGGGGAATTATTCCATCCCCTTTATCATTTTGGTCGCCCTTCTCTGTGTCTTTTCTAATTCTGTTATATCTTTTTTGAGATGTCACTAGAAATGCACACAAATACTCAAGATGAGGTTGCACAATGGAGCGATACAGAGGTGTTATGATATTCTTTTTCTTGGACTTTGAATGTGTATGCCCAGTGGATGATGGGTTTCACAGTCCAGCTTTTTCCATTTTATAATCAGCACTGCATGTGCCAGAAATTGAGCAGCGGAAGTGCTGTGCCAAGCCAAGGTTGCCCAAACTAGATCATATCACATCCTGACTAGTACTTCATAACAGCAAACCAAACAAAAACAGCTTGTGGACATTTCTTCCTCTGTTTTATCACCAATGAAAAAAGCAGATCAATTAATTTCACAGGTGAATTTATGCTAAGAAATGGTTTGATCCATTATAGGGGACAATGATCAAAAAGGCCAGTATTGCTGCAAACTCTGCTTTTGCTATGATTGTTGCCCTCAGGAAAATGACCCGCGGAGGCTGAAGGTCTCTGAAAACCTTATGGCATCCTCTAGTATTGCGCTTGTCCAACATTTTGCTATCACTCTGCCTTGAACCATCCATCTGGCTGTTCTCATTGTTGTAAACACCTTTCTAATGGTTAAATAATGAAGGCTGGGTCAGCCAGGCAGCAGATAATGGGGACAGCATAGACCCATTAAGTACCACTAATCACAAAACAATGTGTTTGCATTTTTAAGAACCAAGTGTTGAGGAGGAAGGAAACAATTGACTCAAAACAGGTAGGAGGGGAAAAGTGCTAGAGAAGAATCTCAGCTGCACTTGAAAAATTTACTTCCATTTAGAAACAGTTTTTTAAAATCTGGCAATAACTGGAAAAAACTGTTTTATTTTTTGTTTAATGTTTGAGGGTGTCATGCCTCAGGCTGCTGGTGGCTTGAGAAGTATCGCACCCTACCCACTGGCACCAAGCCAAAAACTGCAAAACTCAATTGGTAGCTTCCACGTTCCTATAAAACTGCTGAAATCCATCTGTGGCCAGTCTGAGCGGTTTGTGTATCCATGATCTCTGCCAAAGGTCCTTTTGCTGAGGGTAGCCTAGCCATTGGATAAGGTCCTTGTATGTTGGCTTCAATCTCCTGAGCTTCAAATGTCTACATCTGAAGATATCAGGGCCTTTCCATTTTCCCATAGATAAGCAGGGATGTCCTCTGGGCGGCCAAGTGGCGGAGCTTCTCCAAGAACATAGAGTTTTATAGACTGTGTGGTTTCCCGCGCGGCTCCCATCTTGCCTTAGTCTTTTCTTCCGCGCTGCAGGTTGCAGGCGGAGCACTTCTCAAAAAGAAGAAGCTGAAGACATGCCGCGACCGCCTGGCTTTAAGTTTTGCCAGGGCGGCAAGATCATTTTCGCGACCGCCGGCCACCTCTGCCTCGGTCCAGACCATGATCCAACAGCATGCAGGGACTGCAGCCGCGTGGCCCCCAGGGCCCAACACCAGCGGGCCACGAAAATTGCGAAACTCAGGGAGGCGGTGTCGGGGGTCTTATGCCCCCACTACTAAATTGGCCCAGTCATCTCCCGGACCCAGCCGGGACCATCCAGCATCTAAACCCAAAATGGCCTCTTCAGTGGGTCCTTTGGGCGACCCTGGCATCCAGCCGAAGAACCCCCACGCCGCCATGTTGCATGGAACATCAGGAGACTTGCCACCACTGCCTCCAAGGGTGCCAGTGCCAGTTGTCTCCGACGCACCGCATCATGCCGACGTACATGCGTGGAAGCATCGTGCACATGGACAGCCACTGACACACACTTACATAGAAACATAGAAATGACGGCAGAAGAAGACCAAATGGCCCATCCAGTCTGCCCAGCAAGCTACGCAGTTTATCCATTTATTTTTTCACCCTTTTTTCTCCCTCCCACCCGTCACTATTGGCTTCCAGCACCCTCCGGCCCCAATTCCCTTCCACCCCTCCACCAATGCAGAGAGCAGCGCCGTATCTGCATCCTAATGAACATCCAGCTCAATCAGGGGTAGCAACCGCTGCAACAAGCAGGCCACACCCCTGCCCCTTACCCACCCCTGTTTTGTTTGCTTGTTTGTTTTTTTTTTATTTTTTTTTGGAGATGGCAGCCCTCCATCCTTCTGCTCCGTGAAGGTGGAACACCAACCACTGGCCACTGGCATCCCGCTCCGTGAATGCATCTGTGGCTACTGCCGCTCCATGCAGTGTTTTGCTGCCTCCTCTTTATTTACGCCCACTAGACTTGATGGATCCACAGTGTTTATCCCACACCCCTTTGAAGTCCTTCACAGTTATAGACTTCACCACTTCCTCCGGAAGGGCATTCCAGGCATCCACCACCCTTTCCGTGAAGAAATACTTCCTGACATTGGTTCTTAGTCTTCCTCCCTGGGGCCTCAGCTCGTGACCTCTGGTTCTGCTGATTTTTTTCCGACGGAAAAGGTTTGTTGTTGTCTTTGGATCATTAAAGTTTTTCAAGTATCTGAAAGTCTGAATCATATCACCCCTGCTCCTCCTTTCCTCCAGGGTGTACACTTCCTCATCCAAGCACAGAAAGGCTTCAGCGGTCAACGCAAGGCAGCGTCACAATCGATGCACCACTTGTCACCAGCAAAGGACTCGACGCAGGGACGTGCACCACCACCTGCCTCGACGTGTAAACAGCCCACCGACAGTGGGGCCCCCCCCTCGCACGCATGCTGTTGACAGATCTCTGCAGCTGCCCCTTTCGCTGGAAGGACGATGTGCCTCTGATCCGGTTTTTGAACTGGTCTGCTCAGATGTCGATCCAGATTCAGAATATGGATCCACGGGGTCTTCACAATCCTCGTGTGTCTATTCAGACTTGTCCTCGGTGTTTTGACGCAGGCAATCAGGAACCCACTTGCAGGAGCCCTTGGCAAAGCGTCACAATCCATCCCTCTCAATCACAGTGCAGACTTGCTCTCGCAGGAAGGGGCTCCTTCCTCCACCCCATCCACTCTTCCCTCCATCTAACAGTGAGGAGGTTGAAAGGACGGTATTAAACCACCTGAATCTATCTCCGCAGATTCAGGGCATCCTAGTATCCTACAGGAAACTCTCCACCAGGAAGAACTATCAGGGCAAATGGGTCAGATACTCGAGCTGAGTGGACCAATTCTCCTGCTCTCCGGAACTACTACTGGAGTACCTCCATCTCCTGTACCAGGCTGGCCTGGCAACAGCCTCTGGAGTCCATGTCAGTGCCATTGCAGCATAGCATCATCTCCATAATGGTTCACCGATGTCCTGTCACCCATTGATCTCCAGCTTTATGAAAGGTATTTTGTGTCTACGCCCGTCCATTCTCAAACCTCCGGTTCCGTGGGATCTTAATATAGTTCTGGAATAGCTTATGCCTCCACCCTTTGAACCTTTGGAAAACAGTCACCCGAGGTATCTCTGTTGGAAGGTTCACTTCCTTGTAGCCCTCACTCAGGCGCTGGTTCACTATTCACCATACCTGGAATTTTATCACGACAAGGTGACTTTGCATACGTACCCCGTGTTCTTACACAAAGTTGTGTCGGCATGCCACCTCAACCAGACTATCACCCTGCTGACTTATTTCCCAAAACCGCACAGGAACGATAGTGAGCGGCGGCTTCACACGTCAGACTGCAAACATGCCCTGGCTTACTACAAGCGTTGAACACACTCGGAGCACAGGGCTTCCCAGCTTTTTGTCTCCTTCAATCCTAATGCCCTGGGACTTCGGTCTCCAAGAGAACTCTTTCATCCTGGATTTCCCACCTCATCCAGTTCTGTTGCAATAAGAGACCTTGGCTGATTCCCCAAAGACCCACCAGGTCCAGGCCATGGCGGCGTCCATAGCCCACCTGCACGAGGTACCTATCCTGGACATATGCAAAGCCGCAACGTGGTCCTCGCTGTGTACCTTCACTTCTCACTATTGCCGTCACCAGCAAGCTGACACGGATGCTGTGATGGGTAGATCCATTCTTCAATCAGGGTCAACATAAGGAGACTGTCCACTACAATAAGAACATAAGAAAATGCCATACTGGGTCAGACCAAGGGTCCATCAAACCCAGCATCCTGTTTTCAACAGTGGCCAATCCAGGCCATAACAACCTGGCAAGTACCCAAAAACTAAGTCTATTCCATGTTACCATTGCTAATGGCAGTGGCTATTCTCTAAGTGAACTTAATAGCAGGTAATGGACTTCTCCTCCAAGAATTTATCCAATCCTTTTTTAAACACAGCTATACTAACTGCACTAACCACATCCTCTGGCAACAAATTCCAGAGTTTAATTGTGCGTTGAGTAAAAAAGAACTTTCTCCGATTAGTTTTAAATGTGCCACATGCTAACTTCATGGAGTGCCTCCTAGTCTTTCTACTATCCGAAAGAGTAAATAACCAATTCACATCTACCCGTTCTAGACCTCTCATGATTTTAAACACCTCTATCATATCCCCCCTCAGCCGTCTCTTCTCCAAGCTGAAAAGTCCTAACCTCTTTAGTCTTTCCTCATAGGGGAGTTGTTCCATTCCCCTTATCATTTTGGTACAATATAAGGAGACTGTCCACTACAATGGACCGGATTGAGCGCACCTCCTATTCTCTCCTGGGGATGGACCCACTTCCCAAGAAATTTCCACTGCGCTCAACACTTTTCAGCTGGGGACTCCCAGACAGCAGGGCTAATTCATCCCTACTTATCTACGGGGGGTGGGGGGTGGAAAAGCAAGTTTTCTTACTGTAAACGGTATTTTCCAGAGACAGCGGGATGAATTAGCTGTGCTGGCCCGCCCGCTTCCCCAGACAGTCTCGGCTTTGGTTCCATGCAAGCTTTGAGACAGACTGAGGCAAGATGGGAGCCGCACGGGAAACCAGACGCAGGCACACTCAGTCTAAAACTCTATGTTCTTGGAGAAGCTCCGACACCTGGCCGCCCAGAGGACATCCCAGACAGCAAGGCTAATTCATCCAGCCATCTACGGAAAATACCGTTTACGGTAAGCAAATTTGCTTTTCCCCGAGTCTAACATAAGCTTAGCTCTCTTTGATTGTGGCAAAAAGAAACAAAGCTTCTCAAACTCATTAAGTAGGACTGGAGAGAGGACCAGAAATGGAGTTGAGAAGGAAGACGCGGGACCACGCCCATCGTCTAATCACTGCTACTAATGGAAGGGTATCACTAAAGTAACCGCCATCCATTGGATAGGCAGCTGAGAGATCCTCCAACTATTGCTGTTTCTGCTCATTAATGACACACCTGGCTAGAGAAGCGCACTATCCATTCAGCTAATTACCCTAATTAAATTATTGGTTAGCTACACCGAGATGCCAGTGTTGTTAAGAGGCCCAAAAGCAAATCCTCAAAGACTACCAGAAAAAGAACATGCCCTCCATTTCAATTTATTAGATGCTCAACTTAAAAAAAAAAATAACTTGGCAACTTAACCGAAATAAAAGTCAACCCCTTAAGACAGCCAGCTGAAAAATAAAAAGCATATTTAATTTAAAGCTGCAAGATTCCCATCCTCAGCCTTCTTTAAAAAGGATTTCCACAGGCTGTCTTATTGGCACACCATTTCAAATATTTCCCCCATCAGTGTTTCTTTTGGAAGGGAATTCTGTGGACTTGGCCCAACTGCAGTTTGATTTCCGATAAAGGAAGGGCTGATTGTAAATCCTGGGAGGAGCACAAGGGCTCTACTAGGATGGTAGAGGTAGGGTCTTAACTGAAAGGAGCACTCAGCCCTTCTACAAAGTCCCTGCTGTTTCATGGCAAATGAATTCTGAAATTGTGCATAAACACTGGTCCCATATACTAGCCAGGGCTTTGTAGAAGAGCTGAGGATTTCTGACACATTTCACCTGTAATTTTTAGGGGTGTGCACGGACTTGTTTTGTTGTGAGGTTATTTTCCCCTTATTTCATTTGTTATTTGTTTCTATTCGTTTCTTTATAATACAAACAAAATGGAAAAAAAATGTCGTGGCCACTGGGCCTGGTCTACCCCATTTCGTAGTGCAAAAATGTACAATGGCTCCTGTTTGCCAGAGCAGTGGCAGTGGAAGCAGGGCAGGAGCGGACAGAGGATTCACTTCTGCTCTGTGAAGAGAATTTCGGCAACAAGGGAAGAGGGTCTGGAGAGGGGGGCCTGGGAGTGAGGGAAAGAAAGGGTTAGGGAAAGCCATGATAGTCTTGTTATTTATTTTAACAAATATTAATGAAAATGAGTTACATTTCATTTTCAAAACGAAATGGGAATGTTTTGTTGAAATTTCCCTTTCCGTTTCCAAGCAATTTTATGGCATCAGTAAGCCCACAGCAGGCCTGAGTGCAAAGTTGCCAGCGTGTCCTGTTTATCTATTGATTGATTTCTTTTAGATATATTTCATTCATCTCAGAGGCAGGTTTATGGTACAACTCAAAATTCATGTGCAATATCTTTAACAAAATCTTGAGCTTTTTCCATTGTCTCCTGTTATAAATGTCCCTTTTTCCAGTCCATTTCAATAAGAGGTTCTAGTTACCATGCGTGTGAGTGACCTGTGACCTGTGACATGCCTTTGCTGATCTGATGTTTTTCAGTGTTTTGAAAGAAACCCCAGCATCTTTCTCCTTGTCGTCCACACATTGGGTCTCTTCCTCCTTCCCATGTTTAATTGGAGTGCATAGCAGTACAAGCTACATATCAGCTTCCACTGCTCCTTTATTTCTTTCAGTTCAGCCAAAGACTGTTTCCGACTCATTGCGATCTAAGCAGCCGGAAGTCCTTGAGCCTTTGATTCTTAAGACTTGGGTCGGGCTGATTCATTTTCTGAAAGATCTGAGAAGTTAGTATGGGGGGGGGGGTCAGCCAGTTCACCTCCAGCTGCAGCCAGAGAGAGCAGAGATGTGCACGGCGGCAGGATGTGGTAACACAGTGAACCGAAAAACATGCATCTACGACCATGTACGACCAGGCGTGCTACCACCAGGTAGTAAGATCATTTCCAAGGCGGGCTACAACTGAGCTCCATGTATTGATGAAATCTAGAATTGAAGGTCAAGAAGCCCTGGGCTTGAAGACAGTTTTTTCTTTTTTTTGGGGGGGGGGGCAATGGGGGAGAAGTTGACTTAGGGAATGGCCTCTGCTATTAATTGCATCAATAGCATGGAATCTTCTTGGGGGCGGATTTTAAAAGGGTTATGCGCGTAACCCTTAAACCCCCCCCTGCGCGCGCCGAGCCTATTTTGCATTGGCTCGGCGGCGCACACAAGCCCTGGGACGCGCGTATGACCCGGGGCTTGCAAAAAGGGGCAGGGCATGGGCGGTCCGGGGACAGCCTGAGCCTCCAGGGATTGCGGGCCGGCCATCGGCTGGCAGGTGTAACTTCTTCAACAAAGGTAAGGGGGGGGTTCTAGGTAGCGCTGGGGAGCGGGTTAGGTAGGGGAAGGGATGGGAAGGTGCGGGGGGGCGGAAGGAAAGTTCCCTCAGAGGCCGCTCCGATTTTAGAGTTGCCTCGGAGGGAACGGAGGCAAGCTGCGCGGCTCGGCCCGCGCATGTTATAAAATCGGGCGCAGATTTTAAAATCTGCCCCTTGGTGTTTGGGTACTTGCCAGGTTCTTGTGGCCTAGATTGGCCACTGTTGGAAACAGGATGCTGGGCTTGATGGACCCTTGGTCTGACCCAGTATGGCAATTTCTTATGTTCTTGCTGAGATTTCCCATGAGTCACCTCCTCCGTTCTTCCCCCCTACACAGAAATATCAAACCTAAGCCTTGAAAACGTGGAGTAACTGTGGAGTTGGGCTGTGCAGTGAACTTGTTCTGTTTTCATTTCATCCCTCCCCCGACCCCTTATTCCATTTGCAGGCCTAAGGGGCAGGAGCAATCCCGATTCACTCCCACCCCACCAGGTGTCCAGGGCCGGCTCTTCCAACAGGCAAAATAGGCAAATGCGCTGGGGGTCAGCAAATATTTCACAAATCTTTGTCATGGCTCCACAAGCAAGAAAGGAATGGAGGCTGGGCGTGGGGGCAGAGGAAGCTGCTGGGCAAGTAAGGGTGAGCTGGAGAGAGAAGATGCTGGGCACTACAAAACGGGCAAATGCTGGGCACCGTGGACAGAGGGCAAAGAGTGAGGTGCAGAACTTGGCAGAGGAAGAGCAGAGCTAGGTGGATGGTGCGCATGAGAGAGGGAAATGCTGAGCAGTGTGAGAGAGGAGGATGCCTGTGCCAGAGCTGCCACCAATTGGCATTAGGGGAAGGGGAGCACTGAGAGGAGAGGAGCACCTTGCTGGTGGGTGAAAAGAATCAGTAAGTACTGCTTGGGGACATTTTTAAAACGTAAAAGTATTAGGGAGAAGTAAAACCATTGGGGTATATTATTTAGTGTGTTTGTGTGTCTGTATTGAATAGCTAGTCAGAGGGCAGGCAAAAACCAGGAGTTTTCTATTAAAGAGGTAGAAAGGCAGGCAAAAACAGAAGTTTGTGTGTTTGTATTTCCCAATCCTCCCACCCACCCCTAGCTCATCCTTTAATTTATAGGCAGGTGATACTTTCACACTAAAAAAATAATAAAATTTATTAATTTATTTTATTTTAACTTAAATTCAGAAATTTCCCACACCTTATCAAGAGTTTAATCATTCCCTTGTAGGTCACTACCAGATATATAGTGAATATATTAATCCATTTAATGGACCCTAACTGTACGCAGTCCTACTCCCATAGCAACCTAAAATTTAACTAGGAACTGAACAAATTTAAGATGAAGGCAGCAGTCCAGCAGCAAGAAGAGGGCCTCCCAGTCTTTTGCATCGAGTGTCACATGTATGATTTTTTACCCACCGGTGAGAAGTTGTACATGTGCATGCGATGCAAAGAGCTCCTGTCCCTCAGAGAACGAGTCCGATCTCTGGAGGCTAGAGTGGCAGACCTGGAGGAGCTGAGGCAGACAGAGAGATATATAGATGAGATCTTCAGGGACATAGTAATCAAGTCCCAACTTCAGTCTGGCAGCCCTGGTGTTGCCTTGGAAGAGGAAGATCTTATGATTGGAGAGCATCAACCTGGTGCAGCAGGCAATAATCCTGTAGCAAGGACCTGCTCTCCAGGTGATGCATTGTTCTCTCGCACTGAGGATGTCTCCCAGGGCTACTGCCAAGGAGGGAAGGGTTAGATTGGCCATCATAGCTGGTGATTTAATTATTTGGTATATAGACAGCTGGGTGGCTGGTGGGCATGAAGATAGTCTGGTAACATGCCTACCTGGTGTGAAGGTGGCAGCCGGCTGTCATGGTACATGTGGGCACCAACAACATAGGAAAATGTGGGAGGGAGCTTCTAGAAGCCAAATTTAGGCTCCTGGGTAGAAAGCTGAAATACAGAACCTCCAGGCGGCTGGTCACCAGCTGCATTCTCCCCTGTGGCTGCATGTAGTGCCACCGCTGATTCCACCATCTTCATGGCAAGGACGTTGCGGATGCTGCCATTCCTGTCTTGTCTTCAGCTTCTGCATAGGCGCGCGTGCCTCTCAGATTTAAAGGGCCGTGGCGGGAAAAGCCCCGCAGCCCCTACTGATAATGTCACCACATTGTCCTGCCTTCAGCCATATAAAAGCACTCTTCGTCAGTTCCTCTGGACCTTTGCAAGGGAGTTCATAGTCTTTCATGGTGTGTCTTCCTTCAAGGTCTTTCGTGGTCATTTCTCTGTCTTGATGGTCTTCATGTTCTTTGTTGGATGTTCCTGTTCCTCTTGTTCTGGTTCCTTTGTTTCTTGTTGGAGCTCCGTCATGTTGTTTGTTCTGTGTTCCTGATCTCCTGCTGGTTCTTTGTCCAGTCTTCTGAATCTTCGTCTCATCTGAATCTTCAGTCAAGTTCTTGATGTTCCGGTCTTCATTCCTAGGGCAGCCTTCTGGCTTCTCCCTCGTCTTTCCTCCAGGCGTGCCCGTGTTGTGGTCCATGACCAGCCATAGGTGGCTGTGCAGGGACCTTCCTGGCACAGGGTCTGTTTCCAAGTCCGTCTTCGCTGGATCAAGTCCTCTGAGTCCATCCTTGTTTTTAGAGTTCCAAGTTCCAAGTCAAGTCTCGAGTTCCTGTTCATGTTCCAAATTCTGGGCTCATGGAGCTTGTCCAGCCAGCGGATCTCCTCGTTCCAAGCCATGTTCCTTGTTCCAAGGGATGTCCTGTATTCTTCTGAGTCTCAGTCCTGAGCCTGTCCCACTCCCCACTTGGTCCGCGACCAACCTGTGGCAGGTTGTATAGGGTGCACAGTGTAACAGCGTGGTCCGCGACCAGCCCAAGATGGGGGAGGGGGTGCTGTGTAGGGTGCACTGAGGTGTAGTGCCCCGGGAAGCTGGACTCCTCCTGTGCCTGACTCCAGTCTTCGTCTTAAGTTCCTAGTCTCCAGACTCTCCGTTTCTTGTTCCAAGTCTCCAGAGTCTCCATCTCAAGTTCCAAATCTTTGTCCGAGTTCCATGTCACGTCATGTTCTGTCCTCAGCCTTCATCTGTCCTGATGCACAAGCCGTTCCCAAGCAGCAGGTCCAAAAGGCTCCCAGCATTGTGTTGTTGGGTCTCTCTCTGAGCGTTCAGGCTCACTGGAGGTCCAAGTGTACTTTGTTCTAAGTTCCAAGCTTCATTCCAAGCCCAGCCCGTACCTGAATTGCTCGCCTCCCACGGTGCCTTCCTTGGAGTCTCGCCCTGAGGTTGCGCCATGGTTCAAGGCCTCGCTCTTCTCGAGCAAGCAACCGCATTCCCCACGCTCGCAACACCTTTTGGGGAAGGAGGAATCTCTGAGCGAAACGGGGAAATCCGTGAAGGGGATGAAGAATGGAGTACGATAGGGGGGAAGAAAAGGGGGGAAAAAAAAGAAAGGGGAAAAGGGAAAAAAATTATTATTTTTTTTTTTTTTGCATAGGCTTATTGTGCTATATCTAAACTATGCTGGTGCTCACACATCAATTAATGTACCTCCAATCCCTATGTCTCCCAGTTGTGCTTCACAAAGCACAACTGGGAGACTTTAAAGAGAGGAGGGCAGGGTTGAAAGGGGTTATTCAATTAAGTTTCAATTTTGTTTCCCAAGTAATGGGCTAACTAGTACTACAAGGTACTTCAGGTTTTTTTCTCTTTCTCCATCTAACTGGGGGGGGGGGGGGGGCTTTTTATCTATAGAAAATTTCTTAATCTACCCCTGAGCCTAGGCTGGGAGGCCCAGGGTCTTTCTACCTTCTCTCATTCTGCCAGATTTAAAGTTAAACCCAGAGCAAATGGCTGATCATTTACATTTAGTATCCTTAAATGTTAATCGCCTAGGCTCCCCAATTAAGAGAGCTAAAATATTACAATTACTAAAGAGGCATAAAACTATGATTGTGTGCCTTCAAGAAACCCACTTATCAGATTCAGAACACAAAAAATTACAAAGAGATTGGTAGGCTCCTGTTACACCTCCAAAGCACAAGGTAAAAAAGCTGGTGTAGCCATCCTTCTTCATAAATCTCTTACATTCAAATTACACCAAGAGATTAAAGACCCTGAGGGTCATTTTATAATTCTGATTGGCTCTATTAAAGGTCGTGCATTAACCAAATGCAATCTCTATGGTCCAAATAATTACCAGTATAGCTTCTTTGAAAAACTTGGTCACACTCTTTTAATAAATCAGCAGGGCTGGCTCTTCATAGCTGGAGACTTTAACTGTGTGGAAGACCCTCTTCTAGATAGACTACCATCCCAAAACTCCAAGCAGTCCCCCTCCTCTCCAAAGGTCATTTCCTATCTTTGTGAACAACTGCAAGTCCTTGACTATTGGAGAACTCTGCATCCAACTCTCAAAGACTTCACCCACACCTCACTCTCAAGAATTTATTATATCCTCGGATCACAGCACTTTTTTCCTCATATTATCCGAGTGGAAATTGGTCCCTTGACCATCTCAGATCACTCTCCCATATGAATTGATCTCCACCTCTCAGACGCAAATAACACAATACGACTCTGGAGATTCCCAGCTTTCCTCCATGAAGACAAAGCTTTGGAAAACTTTCTAAAAGAGAAATGGTTAATGTTATGGTTCTGGAAGTTGGACCCCTTGCCCGAGGTGGAGTTGATGCCACCTGTGGGGGAAACCTCCACAGGTCCCCACCATAGGTAGGCGAGGCCAGAATGAAGCAGAGACTCCACTGGCCTAGTTTGGCCTCTGTTGGAAATAAGATGCTGGGCTTGATGGATCCTTGGTCTGACCCAGAATGGCAATTTCTTATGTTCTTAACCAGAATGATAAAGGGGATAGAACAGCTCCTCTATGAGGAAAGGCTGAAGAGGTTAGGGCTGTTCCCCTTGGAGAAGAGACAGCTGAGGGGGAATACGATAGAGGTCTTTAAAATAATGAGAGGTCTTGAACAAGTAGATGTGAATCTGTTATTTACACTTTCGAATAATAGAAGGACTAGGGGGCATTCCATGAAGTTAGCATGTGGCACATTTAAGACTAATCAGAGAAAATTCTTTTTCACTCAATGCACAATTAAGCTCTGAAATTTGTTGCCAGAGGATATGGTTAGTGCAGTTAGTGTAGCTGGGTTTAAAAAAGGTTTGGATAATTTCATGGAGGAGAAGTCCATTAACTGCTATTAATCAAGTTTACTTAGGGAATTGCCTCTGCTATTAATTGCATCAGTAGCATGGGATCTTCTTAGTGTTTGGGTACTTGTCAGGTTCTTGTGACCTGGTTTGGCCTCTGTTGGAAACAGGATGCTGGGCTTTATGACCCAATATGGCAATTTCTTATATTCTTACGGCGATTCACCACTACCAGCCCACTTTCCCCTCAGGTTGAACCCTTGGGTACCAGGGCCAGCTGAATAGGAGACGACATTGGATGGATGCCAGGAGCGGGTCCAGAGGTGGGTGAAAAGGTAGAAGCATATAGGCAGCCGGGGCCTGGGACAGACTCGAAGTGTAGTGCTCGAAGGCAGAATACCAGGCGAGAGTCGGAACAGGCGGCAGTTCGGGTAGTCGAGATTCCAGGCATAGGTCAGGACAGGCAGCAGTTCGGGTAGTAGATTTCAGATGTAAGTCAGGACAGGCGGCAGGTCTCGTAATCAAGGTGTCTAAGCCTAGGTCAGGTTCCGGAACATCACAAGTCAAAGCGCAGGAGATATCCTCCATAGAGGAACTGGATACAGGACCTAGAAAGCAAGAAGCCAAGGCAAGGTCTGTGAGCCAGACCTTGCCTTAAATAGGAAAAGGCAGGTGAGGTCAGCAGGAGGGGCCGCATCAATTTCCTGCCACGGTCCCTTTAAATTTGGCAGAGAGACACACGCGTGGGCCTAGAGAGCCCAGTGGGGGAAGGGCCCATGCTGAGAGCAGCGAGCATGTCGGAGGAGCCTGGAGAAAGGCCTACCCGTGCGGCAGCAAGGACTGCCTCGAAAAGGAGCCCCTGGAGCAGCTGGCAGCCACGGCCAGCATGCCCAAGCCCGGGAAATCGGCACTGCGATGGTGAGTGGTGGCTGCCGGTCATGGGAGGCTGCGGACACCGGCCATAACAGAAAACCAATACATCTAATAACAAAATCCACACACATAACTCTTCTCTTTTCTGGGAGACCAGTAAAGCAGTGCTTAGAAGAGAAATCATTGCATAAGTAAAAACCAGGAATGCCAAGCTAAATAAAACCAACCTCGACCTTGAATCTCAATTAAAATCAGCTAAAGACAAATGATTCACACTTTAACAGAAGATTCTAGGGCTGCTTACTTGACCACCCTCACTTCCTTAAATACATATTTACATCAAAGGGCACAACTTGCTCTACGAAATTCAGAAATCAAGTTTTTCCATTTCGGAAACAAAGCTGGCAAGCCAATGCAGTCCAGATTTCAAAAGGGAAATCCTTTATAGAGAAATTAAAAACCCCTCAGGGCAATTGGGCAACTACTCCTTATAACATCTGCAATTCCTTTAAGGAATTCTATACCAGCCTCTATGAAAAGGACCATTTGGGCAATAAGGCAGAAGAAGATGATTTTTTTCATAAGTTGTCACTACCCCATACTTCAGATTCGCAGCTAGATTTCTTAAATCATCCTATCCAAACCCATGAAATGTTAAAGGTTATAAATACGAGCAAATCAGGCAAGGCACCAGGCCCTGATGGATTCTCCTATGACTATTACAAAATACTAAAGGATCAGGTCTCTGTTCCTTTACAAGCCTTATTTCACGATGGATTACACACAGGAACATTTTCAAATGATTTTAACGTGGCCACATCACAATCCTTCCCAAGCCAGGAAAAGACCCAACTCCCCCAGCCTCGTACAGGCCATTATTCTTACTTAATTGTGATCTTAAAATATTTGCTAAGGTTTTGGCCAACCGGCTCAACCTTATTCTTCCATCCATCATTTTCTCTCACCAAGTGGGCTCTCTTAAAGGCAAAACTGCAGACTCCCACATTATCAAACTCACGGCAGCCATGAAGTATTGTGCAAAAAAAGGACTCCCAGTGATAGCAGTCAGTTTCGACTCAGAAAAAGCATTTGACAGAGTTTCCTGAAGAATGAAGAAGTAAACACACCCACAGCCTACTTACCACCTATCGTTCAACACTTCACAACTACAGAACCACAATTCTTAAAAGAAACATGATTTTTATGCAAAAAAAATTCATGATTACCAATTCAACCCCAAAGTCCTTGTTGTGTCCGTTGGTCTCGGACAGCTTCGCCCGACATGCCTCACCTCTATTTCAGCCTTCTCCACCAGCCTCAGGAGAATGGTGTCCATAGCTTCTCCTTGCTGCACCCTCCGGCTTAACCGGAGCGGAGCAGCTCTAGTGCAGCATCCCGCCATGTTGACCTGAGGCCTCCAAGGGTGCACGCACATGCCTCACGTCTTGTAGCAGTGTTGGCACGAACCTTGGAGGTGTCCTCCTCGAGTGACGTCACTGCTTCCGTATTCAAAAGGTTGCCCATTTACTGACTCTCGCCGAGTTAGCAACAGATTGGATTTGAAAAGAAGTTGGCCGTAGAGGCAAAAACTCACAGTAAAAATTTTTTTTAAATATATCCGAAGCAGAAAGCCTGTGAGGGAGTCAGTTGGACCGTTAGATGATCGAGGGGTTAAAGGGGCACTTAGAAAAGATAAGGCCATCGCGGAAGGATTAAATGATTTCTTTGCTTCGGTGTTTACTGAAGAGGATGTTGGGGAGGTACCCGTAATGGAGAAGGTTTTCATGGGCAATGATTCAGATGGACTGAATCAAATCACGGTGAACCTAGCAGATGTGGTAGACCTGATTGACAAACTGAAGAGTAGTAAATCACCTGGACCGGATGGTATACACCCCAGAGTTCTGAAGGAACTAAAAAATGAGATTTCAGACCTATTAGTAAAAATTTGTAACCTATCATTAAAATCATCCATTGTACCTGAAGACTGGAGGATAGCTAATGTAACCCCAATATTTAAAAAGGGCTCCAGGGGCGATCCAGGAAACTACAGACCGGTTAGCCTGACTTCAGTGCCAGGAAAAATAGTGGAAAGTGTTCTAAACATCAAAATCACAGAACATATAGAAAAACATGGTTTAATGGAACAAAGTCAGCATGGCTTTACCCAAGGCAAGTCTTGCCTCACAAATCTGCTTCACTTCTTTGAAGGAGTTAATAAACATGTGGATAAAGGTGAACCAGTAGATGTAGTATACTTGGATTTTCAGAAGGCATTTGACAAAGTTCCTCATGAGAGGCTTCTAGGAAAAGTAAAATGTCATGGGATAGGTGGAGATGTCCTTTCGTGGATTGCAAACTGGCTAAAAGACAGGAAACAGAGAGTAGGATTAAATGGACAATTTTCTCAGTGGAAGGGAGTGGGCAGTGGAGTGCCTCAAGGATCTGTATTGGGACCCTTACTTTTCAATATATTTATAAATGATCTGGAAAGAAATACGACGAATTTGCAGATGATACAAAATTGTTCAGAGTAGTTAAATCACAAGCAGATTGTGATAAATTGCAGGAAGACCTTGTGAGACTGGAAAATTGGGCATCCAAATGGCAGATGAAATTTAATGTGGATAAGTGCAAGGTGATGTATATAGGGAAAAATAACCCATGCTATAGTTACACAATGTTAGGTTCCATATTAGGTGCTACAACCCAAGAAAGATCTAGGCGTCATAGTGGATAACACATTGAAATTGTCGGTTCAGTGTGCTGCGGCAGTCAAAAAAGCAAACAGAATGTTGGGAATTATTAGAAAGGGAATGGTGAATAAAACAGAAAATGTCATAATGCCTCTGTATCGCTCCATGGTGAGACCTCACCTTGAATTCTGTGTACAATTCTGGTCGCCGCATCTCAAAAAAGATATAATTGTGATGGAGAAGGTACAGAGAAGGGCTACCAAAATGATAAGGGGAATGGAACAGCTCCCCTATGAGGAAAGACTAAAGAGGTTAGGACTTTTCAGCTTGGAGTAGAGACCGCTGAGGGGGGATATGATAGAGATGTTTAAAATCATGAGAGGTCTAGAACGGGTAGATGTGAATCGGTTATTTACTCTTTCAGATAATAGGAAGACTAGGGGGCACTCCATGAAGTTAGCGTGTGGCACATTTAAAACTAATCTGAGAAAGTTCTTTTTTACTCAACGCACAATTAAACTCTGGAATTTGTTGCCAGAGGATGTGGTTAGTGCAGTTAGTATAGCTGTGTTTAAAAAAGGATTGCATAAGTTCTTGGAGGAGAAGTCCATTACCTGCTATTAAGTTCACTTAGAGAATAGCCACTGCCATTAGCAATGGTAACATGGAATAGACTTAGTTTTTGGGTACCTGCCAGGTTCTTATGGCCTGGACTGGCCACTTTTGGAAACAGGTTGCTGGATTTGATGGACCCTTGGTCTGACCCAGTATGGCATGTTCTTATGTTCGCTCTGGTCTGAAGCTGCTCTTCCGCTTCTACTCTGCTGGAAGCCATCTTTACCCTCCGGGGTTCTACTAACCTGGGTACCCGCTCCTCGGGGGCCCCTTGCTTATTTCCAGGTGCCTATCCTATTACAGGTACTTGCTCCTCGAGGGCCTGTGTCTCTATCCTGGTGCCTGCTACCAATTTTTCAACCTGCTGGAACACTACCTATCAGCTACAGAGAGTGAGTACTGCTTCTCCCAGTCTGTCCATCTACAGCTCCTCGCTGCCCATCTGCATTGGGCCCTACACCACCATTGTGGAACGGGTCTCCTCTGCCGAGGATTACAGACTGTTAATACCTATCCTCTCTCTACTGCTCACTGGGAACTCTATCTACTCAGCTACCAGGGAGTGTGTAATAACATCTGCCAGTCTGTCTCTCCCACAGTGCCTTATTGGACATCTGCATCGGGGCCTTACACCACCATTGTGGGGCGGGTCTCCTACCTCCTATCTCATCTACTCTCTACTGCCACCTCTGGTGGACCACACTAGCTGTATAATAAAAGATATATTTCTGTGTTTGTGCATCTGAGTCTAGCCCGGTGCTTCAGTTCCTTACGGGGCTCCTCCCCATAGGAGATACCATCACTGTTGCACCTGAGAATCCACCGAACACCTCAATATCATATCAGCCCTTTTCTCCTACGTAACCGACCTAACCAAAACAGCCCCTCCAACAATATCTGACAATGATTCCAAATCTAAATGCAACAAACTCGACCTCTTCTTCAAAGACAAAATCAACATAATGGCAAATTTCCCTCCCTCCATCTCAAATGAAATTATCCTCTCCAAAACCCCTGGCTCTAGCCTAAACACTTTTGAGAATGCTTCCTTAGCCGAAATCAAATCAATCATAAAAACAATTAACCCCGCAATTCACCCATCAGACTCAATCCCCATAAAAACACTTAAACCGATCCCACACATCATTGCCAAATCCATAGCCAACATTTTTAACACATCCCTAGCCCAAGGAAATGTACCAACCTCCTTAAAAGGCGCCATAGACAAACCCACACTAAAGATACCACACCTAAACCCCTCCGAACCTGCCATTTATTGCCCCATATCCATTTTGCCTTTCATAGCTAAGCTTCTGGAGAAAATAGTAAACAAACAAATAACGGAACACCTAGAAAGTAACAGAATCCTATACCCCTCCCAATTTGGCTTCCGCAAGTCCCTCAGCACTGAAACACTATTGACCTTCCTCTCCGACACAGTCTTCAGAGGACTAGACAAAGGCCATTCATACATTCTAGCAATGCTGGATATCTCGGCTGCCTTTGACACCATCAGCCGGAAGACCCTAATTGACAGACTAATCGAAATTAGCATAACCAGCAATGCGTTACTATGGCTCAAGTCATATCTTGAAAACAGACACTACAAAGTTAAAATTGGCAAGAGTGAATCAGATCCAATAAGCTTTACCCAAGGCGTACCCCAAGGCTCCTCCCTATCTGCCACTCTCTTCAACATTTACATGCTCCCCATCTGCAAATTTCTAGCTGACCAAGGTCTAAAACACTTCATATATGCCGACGACATCCAAATTCTCATCCTCATAACTGACACTATACCCAAAACTCTCCAAGTCTGGGATCATACCTGTGATGCTCTCACTGGTCTGTATACTGTTCCCGGGATCCAATCCCTGCATGAGCTTCCCTGGTCGCTTGGAAACTCAAAATAGCAATTTAGCCGTATTTATCTTACAAGTCCCCAGGTGGGATTTGAACCCTCACCACCTGGATGGAAGGCAGATGCCTTCCCCACTAAGCCAGCAACTCACGTTCCAACCACTGGCTTCAGAAGTCCTTCTCAAAGTCCATAATTCAAAGTCCGGCCCCACTGGGCCTAACTGCCGCCTCCCTCCATACCTCTGGGAGCTCAACACTTCCCCAGAGATACAGCCACCCACCGGCAGTTCTCCAGGCAAAGTATCCTTGTTGTATGTCCAAACAGAAGTCCCCACGCTCACCTTCCTTGTGATAGTGGTTGCAGTCCTTCACACCGTCAGGGATATCCAGTGTCCAAGTTTCCCTGAGCAGCCAGGCAGCCCGTTCCTTCCTCCTCAGTCCCCAGCCGGAGACTGAGACTGCTCTACTAGGAGTCTTTTTTATCTTGTGGAAACTCCTCCTCCTCTGTCCACTGATTGGCTCTGGGAAGGTCCCACCCTTAATCCCCCACACCTGTGGTTCCTCTGTCCTTGTAACATCCGGGGGAAAGAACCAAGGGACATCTCTTGCCTGGTGTTGCTGTATTTTCCTTCCCCCCTTTTCCTTGAATCTTTGGTTCCTAGCTTTATAGTTCCTATCTTAGTCTAGCATAGTGACCCCGTCACAATACCTCTCAGACATCAACCAACTTCTCACAAAAATGAACCTAGCCCTTAACACCTCAAAAACAGAACTCATTATAATATGTCATAAACCAGACAATAAAATGATGTCTGAGATCACCTCCAATCAAACCCAACATACAATCTCGCACCATGTAAGAGACCTTGGTGTCACCCTAGACACCGAACTCAACCTCAAAAAATTCATAAACATAACAATAAAGGACTGCTTTTACAAACTCCACATTCTAAAAAAATTAAGACCCCTCCTACAACACAATGATTTCAGAACCATCCTACAGGCACTAATCTTCTCCAAATTAGATTACTGCAATTCCATACTCCTAGGACTCCCGGCAACAACACTCAAACCCCTTCAAATGCCTTACCAACACACATAAAAAAGAACACATCATCCCCATCCTAAAAGACTTACATTGGCAACCCATTCACTTTAGAATACACTTCAAGACCCTAACAACCATACACAAATATCTACACAATCAAAACATCTACAGACTCTACCCTTCCCTCCACTATCAAACCCTACGCAGGTCAACTAGATCTGCCAACAACGGAACCCTCCCTATCCCCTCACCCAAAATCACACACTTCAACTCGACCCGAGAACGAGCACTATCACTAGCCGGTCCCTCTATTTGGAATGCAGTGCCCCTGGATCTCAGGCTATTTATTTATTTATTTAAAATCTTTTCTATACTGTCGTTCAGTATATTACCGTCACAACGGTTTACATAGGGGCACATATAGTAAATTGTACATGCATCTGTTCCTATTATTAGTAATGGAGGTGCCTGATAAGCTTGGTTACATAGTTTCATAATAATGGCTATATGTTCAGTGATGTCTAATCTGACCTGTGACTACAATAAAGACTGTTAGATTATACATTCAATTAAGAAGTGTAGTAAACAAACCATGATGTACATACATATAAAGTGCTAGTGCTGTGTAAAGATTTTGTTTGTACAGCTTTCAGCGTTTTTCTCTTTCTCGCTCTCTTTGTGAAAAAGCTTTTCTAAAGAGCCATGTCTTTAAGCTCTTTTTGAAAGTTTTGAAGTCTCTCTGTAGTCTTACCTCTGTGGGCATGGTGTTCCATAGTATCGGTCCGGCCAATGATAGTGCTCTTTCTCTGCCTTGTGTTAGTTTTGCAGTTTTGACTGAGGGGATGAAATGGAGGGCTTTGTTGGCAGATCTCAGGTTTCTGTGTGGGACATGGACGTGGAGTGCTGTGTTTAGCCATTCAGCTTTTTCGTCATGGATTAGTTTATGTATGGTGCAAAGGGTTTTATATTTTACCCTGTATTCAATTGGCAGCCAGTGTAGTTCAGCTATCATTTCAGTGATATGATCTCTTTTTCCTTTGCCTGTCAAAATTCTTGCTAGAGTGAAACACGCATAAATTTAAAAAAAAATTGAAACCGTGGCTGTTTAAACAAGCCTTCCCATAGCGCCCACTCATGCCAGATCATCCCCAGAAACCTATACAGACCCACCAGCAGCCATGGTATAAAAGTTTACCTTGTTAACCCTTACCCCTACTACTTCCTGTCAACTACCCCCATCCCTTGGTTAAAATCCACTGTTTCAGTTTCCTGTCTCCAAACTGACTCTATAATTTGATCTGTATCTCTTATGCATAGTTTTCTTCGTTCATTTTAAAAATTGTTTGCTTTAAACAAATGTTATTATGTAACTTCCTTTTCATCGGTTTACATTGTTTCAATGTAAACCGATGTGATGTGTATACGAATGTCGGTATATAAAAAAAAAAGTATAAATAAATAAAAAAAAAAAATACTTATTTTCTTTTCTTGACAGATTTGGCTTCACAGGAGACTTTGTAAACAACATCGCTCTTTTATATAAAAGCCCAAAATTCTATATCCTGGCAAATGGGGGAAAATCCAACCCTTTCTCATAGGTCAAGGGGTCAGGCAAGGCTGTCCTCTCATGCCTTTATTATATCTTCTTTCTATAGATCTTCTTCTCCAGATAATTGCTGAGGATAGCTCTATAACTGGTTTAGAAACTGAGGACACCTCCTTCAAAGTTGCCGCCTTCGCCGATGATGTTCTTATTTTCTTAACTTCTCCCCAGACTTCCATACCTAAAGTTCTTGTATACCAAAGCCAATTTGGTAGATTCGTGGCCTGAAAATAAACCAGGCAAAACGGAGGTTTTAGATGTAACAGGCCATGTTCAGCAGTCCTAGATGGGCCCCTTTCCATTATAATGGGTCACCTCGGACATGAAATATCTTGGTATCCGTATCCCGACTAATTCATCTCAGCTTTATAATGCAACTGTCCAATCCCTTCTTAAGAAATAACGTTAAAAAATGGATCAACCTCCCGCTTTCTTTAATGGGCCGAATACATCTTCTAAAAATGATTGAACTTCCCAAATGGCTCTATATGCTACAAATGACCCCCTATATGGCTTATGCGAAACAATCTACAAGAGATCAAAAAAGAATTTAATCGTTTCCTGTGGCAGGGAAAAAAAGCCAGGCTCCTCTTGCATATTTTACAATCACCCCGGGCTAAGGGCGGTCTCACTTGTCCAAATCTCCGCCATTACAATCTTGCTTGCATGCTCTACATCATCAAAGACTGGATACATGGCTCTTCCCTATTCTCTCCTTATAATCTCTCTCTTACAATGCCCAGCGAAAGTCATTCCTTCTTTCCCAGCTTCGTTTTTCATTCTTTCATCTTGTCGAAAAGTCTAGGCCCTCTTCTGCAAGAAGGTAAGACTCAATTCTACTATTACGGCCCTTATAGAGAGATTTGTGACAAATCCAATTTTCCTCCAGGCTTATCACTGGGGGCATTTCAACACTGGCACAGAAATGGTCTTACACAATTGTATCAACTTTTTTTGGCCAAATCGAATACATTAGTCAGTTTTCTAGAGCTACAAAAAACATTTCAACTCCCTCGTTAAGATTTTTATGCATCCTTACAACAAATTTGCCATTATATTAACTCGCTCTTGGTTGCTAACCCCAATCTAGGACAATACGACAGCTTAGAGACATTCTTCCACTTCACCAAGAATCAGAAACCCTCTTGCGCCTCATTCACCAAGCATCTGAGAGAGTTACATGCTGGTCTAGATGGCCTGAAACACTTCTTACTTTACCAGATTTACAAAACTACTTATCTTACATCCCAAAAATTTCCAAAAATATGATATTTATTTATTTATTTGTTGATATACCGTCGTTCGGTTTCGCCATCAGATATTGCGTGAGTTGCAATATCGATTCATGTGGCAGATACATACCTCACAAGTCCTAGCACAAGTGCTGTTCCTCTCCAATCTGTGAGAAATGCAAGGAATCAATTAATGACTATTTTCATAGTTTTTGGGCTTGTCCACTCACCCATCCTTTTTTGGGACACAATAAGGCAGTTGTGCTGTAATATCCTTCTCAATTTACATTTTTGGTTATTTGGGCGCTGTACTCCTGCTTCCCAACCCTTGACTAAAAGTTTCAAGCTATTCTTAGACAGAGCCAGCCTCGCTGTGAAACAAACAATTCTGACCAGTTGGATTGGTCCATCCTCTCCTTCCCAGTCAGTTTGGGAAATGAAGATAATCAAGCTACTTACACTCAGGCCAATACAGAATGGTGCTCTTGGATGAGCGCACTGTTAACCCCCGTTTGGCCACGTGTTTTCGACAAGCTATTTTTACCCCTTATACAGTAAGGGGTAATAGCGCGTGGAAAATACGCAGCCAAACCCCCCTCCCCCCCGAAACTAATAGCGCTCATCACATGCAAATGCATGTTGATGAGCCTATTAGGTAGTCACCCGCAATACAGAAAGCTAATGTAACCCCAGTATTTAAAAACGGCTCCAAGGGCGATCTGGGAAACTACAGACCGGTTAGCCTGACCTCAGTGCCAGGAAAAATAGTGGAAAGTGTTCTAAATATCAAAATCACAGAACATATAGAAAGACATGGTTTAATGGAACAAAGTCAGCATGGCTTTACCCAAGGCAAGTCTTGCCTCACAAATCTGCTTCACTTTTTTGAAGGAGTTAATAAACGTGGATAAAGGTGAACCGGTAGATGTAGTGTACTTGGATTTTCAGAAGGTGTTTGACAAAGTTCCTCATGAGAGGCTTCTAGGAAAAGTAAAATAAGTCATGGGATAGGTGGCGATGTCCTTTCGTGGATTACAAACTGGCTAAAAGACAGGAAACAGAGAGTAGGATTAAATGGACAATTTTCTCAGAGGAAGGGAGTGGGCAGTGGAGTTCCTCAGGAATCTGTATTGAGACCCTTACTTTTCAATGTATTTATAAATGATCTGGAAAGAAATACGAGTAAGGTAATCAAATTTGCAGATGTTACAAAATTGTTCAGAGTAGTTAAATCACAAGCAGATTGTGATAAATTGCAGGAAGACCTTGTGAGACTGGAAAATTGGGCATCGAAATGGCAGATGAAATTTAATGTGGATAAGTGCAAGGTGATGCATATAGGGAAAAATAACCCATGCTATAATTACACAATGTTAGGTTCCATATTAGGTGCTACCACCCAAGAAAGAGATCTAGGCGTCATAGTGGATAACACATTGAAATCGGTTCAGTGTGCTGCGGCAGTCAAAAAAGCAAACAGAACTATTAGAAAGGGAATGGTGAATAAAACGGAAAATGTCATAATGCCTCTGTATCGCTCCATGGTGAGACCTCACCTTGAGCGCTGTGTACAGTTCTGGTCGCCGCATCTCAATAAAGATATAGTTGCGATGGAGAAGGTATAGAGAAGGGCAACCAAAATGATAAAGGGGAATGGAACAGCTCCCCTATGAGGAAAGACTAAAGAGGTTAGGACTTTTCAGCTTGGAGAAGAGACAGCTGAGGGGGGATATGATAGAGGTGTTTAAAATCATGAGAGGTCTAAAACGGGTAGATGTGAATCGGTTATTTACTCTTTCAGATAATAGAAAAACTAGGGGGCACTCCATGAAGTTAGCATGGGGCACATTTAAAACTAATCGGAGAAAGTTCTTTTTCACTCAACGCACAATTAAACTCTGGAATTTGTTGCCAGAGGATGTGGTTAGTGCAGTTAGTGTAGCTGGGTTTAAAAAAGGATTGGATAAGTTCTTGGAGGAGAAGTCCATTACCTGCTATTAATTAAGTTGGCTTAGAAAATAGTCCCTGCTATTACTAGCAACAATAGCATGGGACAGACTTAGTGTTTGGGCACTTGCCAGGTTCTTATGGCCTGGATTGGCCACTGTTGGAAACAGGATGCTGGGCTTGATGGACCCTTGGTCTGACCCAGTATGGCATGTTCTTATGTTCTTATTATCTCCCTCCAGAGACCAAAACAATTCTACTTCTATTCTAATTGTTTAACTCTACCCTTCAACCTATAACAGCTAGGAAATTGCTCTTCTACAACACCTAGTTTTGAAATGCCTCATCGTACGAGAATCTCTTAGACCCTAAAGCAATATAGGCATCATCCACAAGATTATCTTTCTCTCCATTCTTTTTTCTCTCTTGCTTTTCTTCCAGTCCCTAATAATATGTCTCATTACGCTTCCAGTACCTATTATCTACCTTCATTTAAACCAGCTCCGCACTTAGTGTTACACAAAGGGGGGTGAGAGGGTGGGATTAGTTTGGATTAGTTATGAGTTAGTTATGAACAGTTACGAAGAGCTAGGTAATTAGTCACTTCCTGTATACATGTTTATGCCCTGAATTGTTGCTTCTATGGTTCTACATTGTTTTATATGATAAAAAAAAATCTCAATAAAAATGACAAAACAAAAAAAAAGAAATTTCAGACCTATTTCAGTTAATTTGTAACCTATCATTCAAATCATTCATTGTACCTGAAGACTGGAAGATGACTGAAGCAACCCCGATATTGAAAAAGAGCTCCAGGGGTGATCTGGGATATTATAAGTTGGTGAGCCTGAGTTCAGTGCTGGGAAAAATCATGGAAACTGTTATAAAGAATAAAATTACAAAACATTTAGATAGACTTGGTTTAATGGGACACAGTCAGCATGGATTTACCCAAGGGAAGTCTTGACTCACAAAGCTACTTTTTTTTTTGAAGGGGTAAACATACATGTGGACAAAAGTGAATCGATAGATGTAGTGTATTTGGATTGCCAGAAGGCGTTCGACAAAGTTCCTCATAAGAGGCTTCTAAGGAAACTAAAAAGTCATGGGATAGAAGGCGATGTCCTTTTGTGGATTGCAGAGAGTAGGATTAAAGGGTCAGTTTTCACAGTGGAAAAATGTAAACAGTGGAGAGCCTCAGGGATCTGTCCTTGGACCGGTGCTTTTTAATATATTTATAAATGATCTGAAAAGGGGTATGACTAGTGAGGAGATCAAATTTGTGGATGACACAAAATTATGAGGAGTAGTTAAATCTCAAGCGGATTGTGATAAATTGCAGGAGGAAGATTGCGAGACTGGAAGATTGGTCATCCAAATGGCAGATGAAATTTAATGTGGACAAGTGCAAAGTGACACATATAGGGAAAAATAACCCATGCTGTAGTTACACAATGTTAAATTCTATCTTAGGAGTTACAACCCAGGAAAGAGATCTAGGTGTCATAGTGGATAATACTTTAAAATCGTCAGCTCAGTGTGCTGCGGCAGTCAAAAAAGCAAACAGAATGTTAGGAATTATTAAGAAGGGAATGGTTAATAAAATGATGGATGTCATAATGCCTCTGTATCTACATGGTGAGACCGCACCTTGAATACTGTGTACAGTTCTGGTCACCGCATCTTAAAAAGGATAGAGCTGCACTGGAAAAAGTGCAGAGAAGGGAACTAAAATTATAAGGGGCGTGGAACGGCTCCCCTATGAGGAAAGGCTAAATAAGTTAGGGCTGATCAGTTTGTAGAAGAGACGTCTGAGGGGGGAATATGTAGAGGTCTGCAAAATTATGAAATGACTTGAACAAGTTAATGTAAATCAGTTATTTACTCTCTCATATAAATTCTTTTTCACTCGGCGCATAGTTAAGTTCTGGAATTCATTGCCAGAGGATGTGGTTACAGCAGTTAGCGTAGCTGGGTTTTAAAAAGGTTTGGATAAGCTCATAAAGGAAAAATCCATAAACTGCTATTAATTATTAAGCAATAGTAACTTGAGAGTTATTTAATTTTGGGTACTTGCCAGGTTCTTATGGCCTGGATTGGTCACTGTTGGAAACAGGATGCTGGGCTTGCTGGACCCTTGGTCTGACCCAGCATGGCATGCTCTTATATTCTAAGATTAGACTAGGGTGTCTAACAGCCTTGCACCGGTCCTGCAGGTGTCTATTTCAAAATGATGCCAGCAGCCCCTCAGGACAGCGCCATTTTGTTGTATGGAGTCACCTCTGGGAGGGGGCGGGGATGCGTCGGCATTGGTACTGTCAAGCTGTGGCATCTGCTGCCAGAGGACGTGGTCAAGGCAAGGAGGAGAGCGGGGTATAAAGGAGGTTTGGACAGGTTCCTGGAGGAAGAGTCCTTAACACATTATTAGGCAGGGAGACTTGGGAAAGCCAATTCTATCCCTGGAGTAACAGGGATTAGATCTGCTTTATGGGACTTGCCGGGTTCTTGCAACCTGCACTGAACACTGTCGGAGATGCTGGGCTTCGTGCACCTTGGTCTGTTTATTTATTTAGATCAATGTTCATATGTAAAGCTCCCTGCTGAAATTGAAGCTGATTGCCAGTGTTAGGAGTTTCCATACATACTCCCTCTGTCTCCCATGCAGTCTCCTTCAAAATGTGCCCTCCCAGCTCTCCTCAGAATCCACATCAAATTAGGGCCTGGGATAACAAACCCATTGCTGGCCTGGCCCTGCATTAATCCCCCCCCCCTCCCCCGGGCCCTTCTCTGCGCTCAAGGACCTTATTTTCTTCAGCCTGCCGGATGTCTCTGCTTTATTTTCTCCTGGGGTGGGGAGCATGCCCAAGGTTTGCGTCAGTCCCAAAGCGGAATTAAGTGCCCCTGCCCGCACTAGTTTTATAATTAGAATGAGAGAGGGCCCCTTGTTTGCCTCCTCTGATTGCTAATGAAGATTATAATTGGTTTCTGATAAGGGGGGGGGGGGGGGGGGAAGCAAGGCCCTTTGAAGGCAAACAATAGCAGGTCTTAGCAGGGGCAAACAAAAAGGTCGCTTAACCCCCTCGGAAATTCTGCATTCTTGTATATTTAACAACACTTGGGAGCCCAGGCAATATCGCATGGTGCTTGAATTTGCTTTCATCTCCCGGGGAAAGGAAGCACTTTCATCGCTTCATCTTTGGGTCTGTAATTGTAAAAGCTGAGATGCCTAGCATGCAAAGATGCTCTACTGCTTCCCCTGAGCCACTTCTCCTGTTTATTTGCCTCTCAGGCTGTGGTGATCAAGGCCAGGAGAAGTTGGGAGGGTGGATCAGATACTGCCCCTAGAACCCCCTCTACCAGCAGAGCTGCCACCTGGCCTGGTTGCTGGAGGGAGATCTCAGGCCGGTCCTGCCTTTTTGACACCCACCCTATCTTCCTATTGCATTCTGATACCTGTAGTGCTGATGCTAAGCAGCTAAACAAACAAACAAAAAAAGCAGGAACTACACAACCCATCATGCACTAGGAGGGAAGTTTAAAGACCAGGACTGGACTGAAATCTCCCTCCAGGAACTGGGTTTTCCATGGTCTTCTCGCAGTGATGCCACTTCCTTTCTGCACAAATCCCCTTTGCCAGTCTGGCAGCACAACCAAAACCAGGTTCATTTCTTGTTAAAAGAACAGTCTGACGGTTTTTCCTTTTCAAAGTCTGCTCTTTTAAATCTAGGACAGGCTGTAAATGTAACTGGTACCTCACTTTTCTGGTACTTATACTGAAGCAGCCTTCAATAGCTTTGCTGGCACAAGCTGGGATTTGCTTTGACTTATTGGTTTCATTATCCTACCATTTGTAAAAAAAAAAACATAAAAGCAAGTGGGTCAATAATGGCAGGTGGGAAACAGTGTGAAGAACGGTGGCCCACTGGCCATTCTGGGCCAACTGGATCCAGTGATGGCAGGCTTAGGGCCTGGCACCATCCCATGTGTGGTTGGGACTCGCAAGGCAACTATGGAAAGATCCTGGGTAGGGAAGGATGCTGTAGGTTTTGTACCACGAATGAGAGTGGGCAGAGACTGGATGGGCCTCTCTCAGGTTGGAAGTCCCCGCAGTACAAATCATGCAGGGACTGGTGCCTTAATTAGAGAAGGCAGTAACATTCCCTGACTTACGATGCGCTGCACGTACAAATAAATCAGGGAACACTCAGGGTCCAGGTGCGTTTCCCTCAACTTCTACTTACAGACATAACAGAGAGCTTCCAGCTTACACACCATTAATATGCACAGGGAGAAGAACTCATGGTCCGTCCTCCAGGATCCCCTGATATCTAAAGGCCAGGAACACCTTCCACATGCCCCAGCATTCCTTTTGAATCCCCCCCCCTGACCAATTCAGATCCTCAGGGGCGGGGCCATACACCAGACTATCTGGCTTCCTCAGAGCCATTTTTTTTGTCCAAATTATATGAAGGCAATTCCAATTTAAAGCTCATCATGGGAATGGGAGACTCCTGCGAGAGTGAGGTGGAACGAGCAGGGCATCTGTACGAAGGATTAAAGTCAGCTGGAGCCTGCTCTGGGAATGGTTGCCTGTCCACAAGCACTGAGTTAGGTAACCATTCTCCTGGGCCTGCCAGCGCCCTTCTAATTTGTCCTACAATTAACAAGGAATCAAAACGCTGCTGTCCAATATCTTATGTCCATGGACATAGGTACAGGAACCTGGCGCAAAGGAGGGTTAGAGGGAGGCACCTCAAGGACAAAGGCTCACCCCAGTGAGCAAACCTTTCTTTTAAAATCTCTCCTCACCTCCACCCCCACATTCTGCCCTGCTAAGGTGCCGTGTCCACATCCTGCAGGAAGCTGAAGAGAAGTCTTCAGCAAGAAGGGTTGCACGTAATGCTGATCTGGGGCAGTGGGTTTTGATGGTGTTGTCACATATCCATCATGTAGGTCTCAGTGCTAGCATAGCAGAGGATGCAGCAGGGCAGGACTGAGGTGCATTGACAGAGCTGTGTGTGAGGGTCTCAGTACTGGAATAGCAGGGGTGCTGCAGGGCAGGAGTGAGGTGCATTGGAAGAGCTGTGTGTGAGGGTCTCAGTACTGGAATAGCAGGGAGTGTAGCAGGACAGGAGTGAGGTGCATTGGCAGAGCTGTGTGTGGGGGTCTCAGTACTGGAATAGCAGGGGTGCAGCAGGGCAGGAGTGAGGTGCATTGGCAGAGCTGTGAGTGAGGGTCTCAGTACTGGAATAGCAGGGAGTGTAGCAGGGCAGGAGTGAGGTGCATTGGCAGGGCTGTGTGTGGGGGGTCTCAGAATTGGAATAGCAGGGGGTGCAGCAGGGCAGGAGTGAGGTGCATTGGCAGAGCTGTAGGTGAGGGTCTCAGTACTGGAATAGCAGGGGTGCAGCAGGGCAGGAGTGAGGTGCATTGGCAGAGCTGTGAGTGAGGGTCTCAGTACTGGAATAGCAGGGAGTGTAGCAGGGCAGGAGTGAGGTGCATTGGCAGGGCTGTGTGTGGGGGTCTCAGAATTGGAATAGCAGGGGGTGCAGCAGGGCAGGAGTGAGGTGCATTGGCAGAGCTGTAGGTGAGGGTCTCAGTACTGGAATAGCAGGGGTGCAGCAGGGCAGGAGTGAGGTGCATTGGCAGAGCTGTGAGTGAGGGTCTCAGTACTGGAATAGCAGGGAGTGTAGCAGGGCAGGAGTGAGGTGCATTGGCAGAGCTGTGTGTGAGGGTCTCAATACTGGAATAGCAGGGGTGCAGCAGGGCAGGAGTGAGGTGCATTGGCAGGGCTGTATGTGGGGGTCTCAGTACTGGAATAGCAGAGGCAGCATTCCCGGGCACACAGGCCACATAGCTCATCAAAATTTTCCTGACATGAAATTATTTGATGGACATGGCATTTTTTTGAATCCTAATCTGCTGACAGTTGGTAACTTGCTGCAAACATCACAAATCGATGATGCTTTATCATTTACTATTCAGGGCAAATTTTCAGACTGTAAGTGAATCCGGTGGCTTTGTATGAAACTGCATATCTGGATCCCAGCTGTGTCCCGTGTGATTGGTTCAGGGTCCCAGCACCAGCACCATTCTCAGCTCTTCTGTGAGAAGCAGATTCTCATTAAGCCTGGTATGTCCAGGGACAATAACAACCTGCAACCAGGGCCCACATATCCTTAGCATTCAGGATGAGGCTTGGGCTTGGCCTTAGTCAACCAAAGCAGAAAATGTTCTCTTTTGTATAAGTGTACTCTGGCTTTTTAATTAAAGCTGCAATCTCTTTGACATTACAGAGCAAAGGCTGGGGCAGAGAACCTGCAGATTTGAGGATGTTTGTGATATCACAAGTATAGCATCTAATGCTCTTACAGACATATTCCTCCATCCCTTTAATGATGTCCTCTTCTGAGTCTCCTATATATTATATAGGATGTTTCCATGAGCCTCTGAGCAAATGCCAGTCGGAAAAGAGACGTAACAGAGCGAGACTGGGGCAGAGGTTAGACAGGCAGGTGCGGTGCCACATATTAGGTGAACTAGGCGGTTGCCTATGGCGCCAACCATTGGGGGGGGGGGGGGGCACCAAAGAGCAGCCGTGTGGGGCCGTGAACAGAGCCTATCCTGCTTGTGGCAAAGAGGAGCAGAGATCGGGAGGACTGCGAGTGGCGCACAGCCCAGAGAAGCACACGCTCAGCGGGCGCAAATGATGTAAGAGTCAGGGCTGAGACCAGGGGGCAGGGGGGGGGCGCACAAGGCATAAGGTTCGCCTAGGGCACCTAATACCCTCCCAGCGGCCCTGGAGACAGGGGCAGAGAGACGGACAAGCTGAGGGGGGGGGGGGGGGATAGACTGAGAAAGGCAGGGCCAGGCAGAGGGCGCGACATGGACAGAGAGATCACACTGCCCTGCCGCTGGATGCTGGGTTTTGTTGCCCTTCCTCCACACAAAATCTCCAGCCTAATTCTATAAGTCCTCAGAGGGTAGAAAAGAGGACGGGAAGAGAGAGTGTGGAAGATATTGTGGAGACCTTGTAAAGTGTGAAAACGAGGAGCCGCGCTGCCATTGCAGGACCTCCCTGTCTGAAGGCATCAGCCTGCCGGGAGCTGACGTGAGGCCTACGGGAAAGCTTCTGTGAGCCTCGCACTTCAGATGCACCTTAATGTCTATTTCATGATTGATTCACAGAGGCCCCTTCTACGACTGCTATAAAAGATTGTCATTTAAAAAGGTCAAAGAGAAATTAAACACAGCTTTCCGGCTTGTTTGTTTCTGATTTTTGGCAGGAAGGAAGGAAGAGCCTTCCACTGGATGGATGGATTGGTAGCTGGGTGAGTACATCTTGGTCAATCATGTGTAAAGCACTGAAAACCCACGTCATAGCTTTATCCGGAGTGCTGGGTTGTAGGTTTATTGTTACTCTAGTACTTATCAACAAGGGTGCTTCATCCACTGGAAGGTTCTAGGGCAAGGCTTCCCAGACCTGCCCCGGGGATCCCATAGTCAGACGGGGTTTCAGGATATTCGCAATAAGAACATAAAAATGTCCAAGCTGGGTCAGAACGAGGATCCATCAAGCCCAGCCTCCTGTTTCCAACAGTGGCCAATCTAGGTCACAAGTACCTGGCAGCAGGATCCCAAACAGGAAATAGATCCCAAATATGCACAAGATAAATCTGCATACGTTGGAGCTCCAGCACATGCAAATTTATCTCAATCATATTCATTGTGGCTGTTGGGCCCCTATGGCGGTTACTTTTGGAGTCGAAACCTTGGCCTGTCTATTCAATATTTTAATATCTATTCAATATTCTTACAAGGAGGGAGGGAGGAAATCTTCTTAAATTTGCCGTTTGTCTATGTGGGATGATTTTCATCAGAGCCCCATGCAGGCGTCACACTGATGCACATAAAGCTGGAATACAGCACAAACAGCTTAAGAGCAGATCTTCATCAGAGCCCCATGCAGGCGTCACACTGATGCACATACAGCAGGAATACAGCACAGACAGCTGAAGAGCAGATTTTCATCAAAACCTCATGCAGGCGTCACACCTATGCACATACAGCAGGAATACAGCACAGACAGCTGAAGAGCAGATTTTCATCAAAACCCCATGCAGGTGTCACACCTATGCACATACAGCAGGAATACAGCACAGACAGCTGAAGAGCAGATTTTCATCAGAACCCCATGCAGATGTCACACTGATGCACACACAGCAGGAATACAGCACAGACAGCTGAAGAGCACATTTTCATCAAAACCCCATGCAGGTGTCACACTGATGCACATACAGCAGGAATACAGCACAGACAGCTGAAGAGCAGATTTTCATCAGAACCCCATGCAGATGTCACACTGATGCACATACAGCAGGAATACAGCACAGACAGCTGAAGAGCAGATTTTCATCAAAACCCCATGCAGGTGTCACACCTATGCACATACAGCAGGAATACAGCACAGACAGCTGAAGAGCAGATTTTCATCAGAACCCCATGCAGGTGTCACACTGATGCACACACAGCAGGAATACAGCACAGACAGCTGAAGAGCAGATTTTCATCAGAACCCCATGCAGGTGTCACACCTATGCACATACAGCAGGAATACAGCACAGACAGCTGAAGAGCAGATTTTCATCAGAACCCCATGCAGATGTCACACTGATGCACACACAGCAGGAATACAGCACAGACAGCTGAAGAGCAGATTTTCATCAAAACCCCATGCAGGTGTCACACTGATGCACATACAGCAGGAATACAGCACAGACAGCTGAAGAGCAGATTTTCATCAGAACCCCATGCAGATGTCACACTGATGCACATACAGCAGGAATACAGCACAGACAGCTGAAGAGCAGATTTTCATCAAAACCCCATGCAGGTGTCACACCTATACACATACAGCAGGAATACAGCACAGACAGCTGAAGAGCAGATTTTCATCAGAACCCCATGCAGGTGTCACACTGATGCACACACAGCAGGAATACAGCACAGACAGCTGAAGAGCAGATTTTCATCAGAACCTCATGCAGGTGTCACACTGATGCACACACAGCAGGAATACAGCACAGACAGCTGAAGAGCAGATCTTCATCAGAACCTCATGCAGGTGTCACACTGATGCACACACAGCAGGAATACAGCACAGACAGCTGAAGAGCAGATCTTCATCAGAACCTCATGCAGGTGTCACACTGATGCACACACAGCAGGAATACAGCACAGACAGCTGAAGAGCAGATCTTCATCAGAACCTCATGCAGGTGTCACACTGATGCACACACAGCAGGAATACAGCACAGACAGCTGAAGAGCGAATTAGTCCTTGCACTGGTTCTTTTCAACATTTTCGTGAGTGACATATATCGGAAGGATTGTCGGGGTTGCTTTTTTGCCGATGATACAAAAATCTGCAACAGAATAGTCAGCAAGGAAAGTGTGGAAAACATGAGGAGGGATCTATTGAAGTTTGAGGAAGATCTAGGGTCTGTATAGAAGGTGAAATACTTTGAAGCATGATAGAAGAGTGGGATTGGGGTGGAGGAGGATTGTATCTGATGACCTTAAGGTGGTCAAACAAGTGGAGAAGGCAATGGTAAAAGCCAGAAAGATGTTTGGGTGCACAGGGAGAGGAATGGTCAGCAGAAAATGGGAGGTGATATTGCCCCTGTATAGGTCCCTGGTGAGACCTCACTTGGAATATTGTGTACAATTCTGGAGACCCCACCTTCAAAAGGATAGAAACAGGATGGAGTGGGTCCAGAGGGAGGCTGCTAAAATGGTCAGTGGTCTTCCTTCTAAAGCATAGGGGATAGACTTAAAGATCCTAGAGGCAGGGCCAGTGCCTCCCAATAGGCGAACTAGGCAGTCACCTAAAGCACCAGCCATTAGGGGGCGGCAAAGAGCAACCATGTGGGGCCGCAATGGAGCCCATCCCACTCACAGCCAAGAAGAGAAGAGACTCGCAGGCCGCGAACAGCACCCATCCTGCTCACGACCGAGAAATGCAGAGTCTGTCTTGGTGCACCACGAGCGGCCCCTTGTTTGTGTGTGTGTGTGTGTGTGTGTGTGTGTGAGAGAGAGAGAGAGTGAGAGGGATTGTGTACGTATGAGAGAGCAATAGTGTTAGTAAGAGAGAGGGAGGGTGCATGTGTGAATGAAAGATGGAACCTGTGTGTTTGTGTAAGAGGGGGGGGGGCCTGACTGAGTGAATGAGGTCAGGGCCGGGGATTAGACCGGGGGAGGGGGCGCAAAGCAAAAGGTTCGCCTAATAGCCTTGGACCGGCCCTGCCTAGAGGAAAGGCGAGATAGGGGAGATCTGATAGAGACATTCAAATATCTCAAAGGTTTCCGTGCATGGGAGGTGAGCCTCTTTCAGTGGAAAAGAAGCTCTAGATTGAGGATTTAGGGGAATGAGGAAGAAAGGGGCAGACTCCATGGACAAATTTTGGATTTTTCTGCCCCCGGGCACTCTTGGTGCTTTTACCTCCCACCTTTTGTAAGGCTCTGTTACAGGTAGCAGGGGGCTGTTATCTGCTGACAGATTCAGCAGAGCCGGGAAGCAGCAACTCTCAGCCATCCTGCTGCCCCTAAATGTTTGGCACCCTAGGCACAGACATAATGGCTGCCTATTGACAAATCCAGGGCTGGTGGACTCGGGAGTAATCTTAGGAAATATTTCTTTACAGAGAGAACTCTGGGAACCTTTTTTTAAAAAAAAAAAAAACCCATAGAAAATAATTTTTTTTATCAGTGGAAAAATTACTTTATCTATTTTTCTCCTGTTTGTTTTAAAGTTTTTTATCCACTTTTTTTGTTATAAGATTTAAATTGCCAGGAAAAATAAAATACAAATTGAAAACGAAGGTCCCTAAAAATTAAGAATAAAGGAAAGGAGAAATAGGGAGTCTCACTTTTAAAATCAACTTACAGGATTGCTGAACATTGCTCTCTAAATCTGATAGAGGCACATCTGTAACTAGCTCTGCATGCCCACTACTCTTATAGAACGCATTTATAGAAGGTCTAATAGTTTGCATTTACCAATACATGTAAAGATCCATCTCTGCATTACACACACTCATCCAGCTCAAGCCACACACCTATACTTATAAACTAGAAAGAACTGTGTGTGTGTGTGTGTGTGTGTGTGTGTGTATGTGTGTCTGAGTGTGTATGTGTGTGTGTTCTGAGTGTGTGTGTGTGTTTGTGAGAGTGTGTGTGTTCTGCGTGTGTGTGTATGTGAGCACGCGTCTTGCTATTTGTAGACACATGTATACTTGCATATAAAATTACTGATGCACAGATTTATAAACAGATGTCTGTTTAGCAGGTGAACCCTGCAGTAAACAGCTCCTATTAGATAAATTTGAGACAAGTGAAATAATGGCAGAAGGGATTGCCAACTTTTTTTTTTTTTTTTTGCTTCACTCACTCACTCTCCCTGAATCTGGGGCTCCCACTGGCCCATGCGTTCCTGGCACATCAGCCTTCAGGAGCCTCTGCTTTCACGTTTGTGACATCTAGGAGATGCAGACTTTGTTTTCTGCCTTTTAAATCACTTTTCTGTACATCTGGCTGCCATCAGTCTCTGCCTGCCCTGCTGTTGATGTGAGTAGTGGTGGTTGTTTGGTGGAGGGGGGGGGGTTAGTTATTAGATTCTCTCCCCTGGAAAATCTGGCTCAAACCATTTTTGGGGTTCAAGTGAAAAAGAGTTGGGTCTCAGCCTCTGAACCCCCTGCAGCCTGACAGGTCAACCAAAAGCATCTCCAGGCGGGAAGCTGGTGTGAGCGTTCAGCTGGTCCCCTCTTCCGACTTGAGAGGGAGGGGCTCTCTAGGTGGAGCTTGGCAAGCTGTCTCAGGGGCTATAAAGCCCAGGAGCTAGGAGCCATCCCACACTGCCTGCACCCTCCTTCCTCAGCGGCTGGCATCCCCGACCTCCTGCAGGTAAGAGGTTTCTCTGAGATGGTTGCAGGCTGAGGCTCTCACTCTCATCTTTTCTATCCAGAAATACACAATTTTTATTTTCTTTCCTGTATTACTTCTACAATTCTGACCTCTTCCTTCTCTGGAATAAGAAAAGTATGTAAATATTCGCCTTTGCAACTATTTTATTCTCTACTCTCATTATTCCATTTGCTGGCAAGAAAGGGGAAAGTGCAACACATCAATATACACTTTTTTTCTTTTTTTCTTTTTTTTGGGGGGGGGGTGTTAAGTAGACATTTGAATGTAGTTAGTTACTTAGTTACAAATGAGAGCTGTGCGCAATCGGGATGCTGCCCGCTTCTTCCTCCTCTGCTGACTTTTTATTTGCAAGCTTTGGTTACTGTGCTGTGAACCTGGATGAGGAAGCTTGGGCTGTGTTCTTTCTTGGAAGAGACGTCACTAGCGTCAGCTCCGGGAGGACACAGCACCCGCACACAACATAGACTGTATTTTGTTAAAACACATTAAGGGGATACCAACAAAAAGTTCCTTTCTCACAGCAGGCTGAAGAAGAGAGATTTAAACATCTTTGCACTTTGCAAGTTAAAAATTCCTCTTTCATTGCAGTTTCCTGCTTTTTGAAGTTGCAGTGGTCAAAATAAGGACTTAGCTGTTGGTTAGCTCTCATATGTCCTCTTTTAGTTTGCTCCCTTCCTGGTATATATTTGTTTTAAAACTAGGTTCACACTTGCTTGGAAGCAAACACACTCTTTCCAGACGCTGTGATTCTGCTCTGCAGCTGTCAGTGCTGTCTTCCTGCTTTATATGTATGAGTGTGACATATGATGAAGATCGGTGTTGTGGTTATGCTTAATGTGTAGCAGAATCTAATAATTCGGGGGGTGACCCACCTGTTCATTTATACTTCCAGCACAATGAGAAGCAGGGCTGGAGCCTGGTTGCAGGAGCCTTTGCTCGCAGCTACTCAGGGATTTTGTCCTGGCATTACAGGACCGCAGGGTACAGCAATGCCACTGAACCACCAGGCTGCTCCTAGTGCCCGGACCTTGTAACGGAGCTCTCTCTCCTTGCAGGCATGACCAGGACCGTGTGGCTCGGCTTCTTGATTGCCCTGTTAGCCGGGGCCGGGCTCTCCAGGCCCATGGGAGGGGTTCACAAGCCGGACACTGCCTCAGCACAAAGCCAGGCCAGCAGAAGTTTGTCATCCGAGCCAGCACGGCGAGACCTTCTAGGCTCACTGTCTCAGGACCAGATGCTCTTCATGTCCAGATTCCTGCCAGAGATCTATGCAGGTAGGCAGCCGATTCCCTCCCATGTACTGCCACGCTAATAGGATGGGCAAATGGTTTAGCTTACCGTCCCTGCTTACGGTCAGATAACTAATACTCTGATTAACTAGAAAGAGAAAACCCGGCAGCAAGCTGCAGAACTGTGCTTTCATTGCCTTGAAAGTTTGTATCCTAAAATATTCATTACCTTATCCAAGTACTGCAGGAGCCCCTGCACACACACACCTAACACCACCCCACCAGAGAACAGGTACAGCACGGACAGCTGCAGTGCAAGCTACACACACCCTCACCAGAAAACAGGTACAGCACAGGCAGCTGCAGTGCAAGCTACACACACACACTGTCCCACTAGAAAAGAGGCAGAGACTGAGCGGCAGTGGTACAGGCTACACATACATACACATACACACACACACACACACATATGTACACAGCCCCATCACAGAACAAGTACAACACAGGCAGCAGCAATGCAAGCTACACACACACACTGTCCCACTAGAGAAGAGGCAGAGACTGAGCAGCAGTAGTACAGGCTACACACACACATGCACAGAACACAGCCCCATCTCAGAACAGGTCGAACACACCAGTAGTGCTAGCTCTACACACACACACACACACCACAGGTACAGCACAGGCAGCAGCAATGCAAGCTACACACACACTGCACCACTAGAGAAGAGGCAGAGACTGAGCAGCAGTAGTACAGGCTACACTCACACTGTCCCAGCACAGAACAGGTACAACACAGCAACAGTGCTAGCTACACACACCACAGTACAGGTACAACAGAGGCAGCAGCAGTGAAAGCTACCTACACACACTCACCACAGAACAGGTACAACACAGGCAGCAGCAATGCAAGCTACACACACTCACCACAGAACCAGTACAACACAGGCAGCAACAGTGCAAGCTACACACACACACACACACCACACACACACTGCCTGAGCAGCAGTAGTACAGGCTGCACACACACACACAGACACTCACCACAGAACCAGTACAGCACAGGCAGCAGCAATGCAAGCTACACACACACACACACTGCACCACTAGAGAAGAGGCAGAGACTGAGCAGCAGTAGTACAGACTACACACTCACTGTCCCAGCACAGAACAGGTACAACACAGGCAGCAGCAATGCAAGCTACACACACTCACCACAGAACCAGTACAACACAGGCAGCAACAGTGCAAGCTACACACACACACACACACTGTCCTACTAGAGAAGAGGCAGAGACTGAGCAGCAGTAGTACAGGCTACACACACACATGCACAGAACACAGCCCCATCACAGAACAGGTCGAACACACCAGCAGTGCTAGCTACACACACACACACACACCACAGGTACAGCACAGGCAGCAGCAATGCAAGCTACACACACACACATACACACACTGCACCACTAGAGAAGAGGCAGAGACTGAGCAGTAGTAGTACAGGCTACACTCACACTGTCCCAGCACAGGAGCGAGACAGGAGGGGCAGGAACATTACAAGCTTCTCTTGTAGGTTGGATGAAATTCTCACAGCTTTGCTTCTTATTTTCCTCTCCCGCTCCCTGTTTCTAGAACTGTCTAATAAAGATGGGTATTGGCACGAGAACGGCGTCCACCCCATGCACGACCGGGACTATGCTGGCTGGATGGACTTTGGGCGCAGGAGCGTGGAGGACACAGCCTCGGACGCCTGAGGTCGCAGCTCATTTCTACCACTCGCCAGGTGCAAGTTAACCAAAGCTGTCCTGAAGAGAGGCCCTAGCCTCTTGGCATAAGCCCCACCTGGCTTTGCAAACAATTTACATAGAAAAAGTTTTTAACGTTACTGCATATTCCTGCAAATGAAAAAGAACCCTCATTTTTAAAGAGACCATCTCTTTTATTTTTCTTCTACTGTTTTAAAATAAATTATTATAATACTGCTGTGTCTGTTTCATGCCTGCTTTATTTATTTAAAATTATTTATTAATCACTTTCCAGATCAAACTTCCAAAGCAATTTACAACAAAATGAAAACAATCACAGATAAATAATAAATAATGTAAAAACAATAATACAATCAATAGCTCCTTAATTACCAGCTGCCATTATCTTGAGCTATGTAATCATTCCATTAGGACTTCAAAATTACAGAGAAGGCAAAATTCCTACTAACAGTATATGGACTGGAATCGCTAAAACCACAGTCTGATCCGAGTTTTCAGATTCTTACAGAACCTCAGAATATCCCTTTCTTCCTTTAAACTCAGAGGAAGGGAATTCCATAAAACTGGAATCCCTGCTGAGAATGACCTTTGTTTTGTAATTGTTTCTTACAAAACGTTTTGATGTTTGGTAACTCAAGGGAGTACTTTTTTTTGTCAAGCACAAATTCCTCCTTGCCTCCTACCATTTTTTTAAATTTTCCTTTTAAATGATGGGCACATGGGCCATTCGAGGACTCGAATGTAAGCATTAGGATTTTACATTTGCGTGGCCTGTGCGCCAGGAGTCAATGTGGGCCCAATAGTAACGGCCTAGCTGAAGATCTTCTAGGGCATCTGGGGCAAAATACACATGAAGGGAGATTGAATTAGCACAAACAGCTTGAAACCCATGTGAGCCAAAAAAGAAACTGTGACCATCACTGGTGGTGAATCAGCTGCAAGAGCCACCAGCAGGGACAGCCAGGCGTGAGGATTCTCCCCTTCTCCTCCCCCCTGTCCCAGGTCCTCAGCCAGCCGGGCCTGAATCCCCGCCCCCCAGCATCCCAGGTTACTGCCCCCAGCCAGCCAAAGGGGCCGACCTAATATGTCTTGCTTTAAAGCCGCGTGCTGAAATTCAGGGCAGTTTCTTAGCGCAGGCGCTAAAATATAAAAATTAAACTCCTGATGCAGTAAGGAAATGGTACACTAATGCAACGGGAGTTAAAAACGTGCCTACAAACCTGAGTTAAAATGCATGCTCAGCACAGGCTGATCGCACATTGTAACTCAGGTGACAGGGACAGGATTTGTGTGTATGAAAATGCTTTTGGCGCAGAAAACATTTTTCGTGTGCATTAATCTCGACTGCAGGTCCCGGCGCCAAACTCCAGCTTCTGCCTAGAGACTGACACAAACGCCAGAAACTTTACTCCACCTCAGCCCAGGAGTAACATCTCCAGCACTAAGAAACAGAAGGTTACCCAGTGTGGCTCTCTGCACTGTGAGATAATAGCCAAAGCCATCCTCATTAGCATGGGATTTCCATACAAGGGCACTAAACACTAAAAACACTCCTTGGTGCATCGAAAGCACAGTTTATGGCAAAAACTGTGCCCACGACTGTAGGTCCAGCTGTGCGCTTTGCTGAGCACAACATTACAGGGGTAAGGGGGAAGTGGATTCAAACAGCAACTAAGGAGGGTCCTGACTTTTATGGCCTGGGAAACAGAGAAGCATGGGAGTAACCTACACATAAGAACATAAGAAATTGCCATGCTGGGACAGACCAAGGGTCTATCAAGCCCGGCATCCTGTTTCCAACAGAGGCCAAAAACCAGGCCACAAGAACCTGGCAATTACCCAAACACTAAGAAGAACCCATGCTACTGATGCAATTAATAGCAGTGGCTATTCCCTAAGTATAATTGATTAATAGCCATTGATGGACTTCTCCTCCAAGAACTTATCCAAACCTTTTTTGAACCCAGCTACACTAACTGCACTAACCACATCCTCTGGCAACAAATTCCAGAGCTTTATTGTGCGTTGAGTGAAAAAGAATTTTCTCCGATTAGTCTTAAATGTGTTACTTGCTAACTTCATGGAATGCCCCCTAGTCCTTCTATTATTCGAAAGTGTAAATAACAGAGTCACATCTACTCGTTCAAGACCTCTCATGATCTTAAAGACCTCTATCATATCCCCCCTCAGCCGTCTCTTCTCCAAGCTGAACAGCCCTAACCTCTTCAGCCTTTCCTTATAGGGGAGCTGTTCCATCCCCTTTATCATTTTGGTCGCCCTTCTCTGTACCTTCTCCATCGCAACTATATCTTTTTTGAGATGCGGCGACCAGAATTGTACACAGTATTCAAGGTGCGGTCTCACCATGGAGCGATACAGAGGCATTATGACATTTTCCGTTCTATTAACCATTCCCTTCCTAATAATTCCTAACATTCTATTTGCTTTTTTGACTGCTGCAGCACACTTAGCCGACGATTTTAAAGTATTATCCACTATGATGCCTAGATCTTTTTCCTGGGTGGTAGCTCCTATCATGGAACCTAACATCGTGTAACTACAGCAAGGGTTATTTTTCTCTATGTGCATCACCTTGCACTTGTCCACATTAAATTTCATCTGCCATTTGGATGCCCAATCTTCCAGTCTTGCAAGGTCCTCCTGTAATGTATCACAGTCTGCCTGTGATTTAACTACTCTGAATAATTTTGTATCATCCGCAAATTTGATAACCTCACTCATCGTATTGCTTTCCAGATCATTTATATATATATTGAAAAGCACCGGTCCCAATACAGATCCCTGAGGCACTCCACTGTTTACCCTTTTCCACTGAGAATATTGACCATTTAATCCTACTCTCTGTTTCCTGTCTTTTAACCAGTTTGTAATCCACGAAAGGACATCGCCTCCTATCCCATGACTTTTTAGTTTTCGTAGAAGCCTCTCATGAGGGACTTTGTCAAACGCCTTCTGAAAATCCAAATACACTACATCTACCGGTTCACCTTTATCCACATGTTTATTAACCCCTTCAAAAAAATGAAGCAGACTTGTTAGGCAAGACTTCCCTTGGGTAAATCCATGTTGACTGTGTCCCATTAAATCATGTCTTTCTATATGCTCTACAATTTTGATCTTGAGAATAGTTTCCACTATTTTTCCTGGCACTGAAGTCAGGCACAGCACAAACTACCATAAGCTTACTGGGCAGACTGGATGGACCATTTGGTTCTTTTCTGCCATGATTTCTATGTTTCTATTACATCAGCCACAGAGTTACTGGAAATGGCACCGCACCCCCATTTTGGACTTCTTCCTGCACAAGGAATCTGTCGCACCTTCGTGGCTTAGAATGACTGCATGCCCCCCGTTGAGTCCCTGTTTCAAGACTGCAGCACACACATTGTACACCCAGGCAGCTGGCGTCTTCCATTCCCCCTGGCTTGCTCAGTTGCAAAGAAACAACCAAGCACCAGCTACCTCCTGCCTGCCCGGCCCTCATTCCCAAATTCTGTGATGTGTCACTCTGGCTGACCTGGCAACTCATGGCTCGTTAAAGACCTAGCCAGTATTTCAGTAGACAATGCAGGCTCCGCCCACACCTTTATTTATTTATTTATAACTTTAACATTACATAGCCAAGAATGACAATGGAAAGGCATTTTCTACATAGAAATACTACGTAGAAGAAAAAAAAGAAGAAAAACCAAAAGAAAATAAAGTAATATAACAAGTTCCTTAGTCCACAATATTGGGGGGGGGAGAGATATTAACTACTAAGGGAGTAAAAAAAAAAGAAAAGGCTTAACTTGCGAAAAGCGTCGATGATCCTTTTATTATTGAACGCCAGTTCTTAAGGAGCTAAAGTTAGAGACTTCTTTTGATCAAGGAAAAAATGAAGTTGTTCAGGAAGAAAAGAAATACCAGAAAAGGTTATAATACATTCGCATGGGTATCTAAGAAGAAAAGTTGCAACCAATGACAAAACTTCCAGATGCATAACAAGAAATAAGAACATGCCTATACTGGGTCAGACCAAGGGTCCATCAAGCCCAGCATCCTGTTTCCAACAGTGGCCAAAAACTAAGTCTATTCCATGTAACCATTGCTAATGGCAGTGGCTATTCTCTAAGGGGCAGATTTTTTAAAAATACGCGGGCACGAACAAAAGTACGCTGGATTTTATAAGATATGCGCGTAGCCGCGCGTATCTTATAAAATCCGGGGTCGGCGCGCGCACAGAGCCCAGCGCGAGCTGCATGTTCCCTCCGAGGCCGCTCCGATTTCGGAGCGGCCTCGGAGGGAACTTTTCTTCGCCCTCCCCCCCAACCTAACCCATCCCCCCGGCCCTATCTAAAACCCCCCCCCCCCCTTACCTTTGCTGGCAAAGTTACGCCTGCTGAAAGCAAGCGTAACTTTGCGTGCATCGCCGGCAGCCCCGCTCCGTCCTCCGGTCCCGGGGGGCTGGTCTGGAGGCCTTGACCATGCCCCGGGCCGGCGCCACGCCCCCGAAAAGCCGCGTCATTTCAGGAACACCCCCGAACACGCCCCCTCCCTCCCCTTTTCGAAAGCCCCGGGACTTACACGCGTCCCGGGGCTTTACGCGCACCGGCGGCCTAGGCAAAATAGGCGTGCCGGCGCATGAGAGCCCTGCGCGCATAAATCCGGAAGGATTTACGCGCGCGAGCCTTTTAAAATCCGCCCCTAAGTCTACTTAATTAATAGCAGGTAATGGACTTCTCCTCCAATAACTTATCCAATCCTTTTTTAAATCCAGCTACACTAACTGCACTAACCACATCCTCTGGCAACAAATTCCAGAGTTTAATTGTGCGCTGAGTGAAAAAGAACTTTCTCCGATTAGTTTTAAATGTGCCACATGCTAACTTCATGGAGTTCCCCCTAGTCCTTCTATTATCCGAAAGTGTAAATAACCGATTCGCATCTACCCGTTCAAGACCTCTCATGACTTTAAACATCTCTATCATATCCCCCCTCAGTCGTCTCTTCTCCAAGCTGAACAGTCCTAACCGCTTTAGTCTTTCCTCATAGGGGAGCTGTTCCATCCCCTTTATCATTTTGGTTGCCCTTCTCTGTACCTTCTCCATCGCAGTTATTTCTTTTTTGAGATGCCGCAATCAGAATTGTATTCAAGGTGCGGTCTCACCATGGAGCGATACAGCAGCATTATGACATTTTCCGTTTTATTCACCATTCCCTTTCTAATAATTCCCAACATTCTGTTTGCTTTTTTGACTGCTGCAGCACACTGAGCCGACGATTTAAATGTGTTATCCACTATGACGCCTAGATCTCTTTCTTGGGTGGTAGCTCTTAATATGGAACCTAACATCATGTAACTATAGCATGGGTTATTTTTCCCTATATGCATCGCCTTGCACTTATCCACATTAAATTTCATCTACCATTTGGATCCCAATTTTCTAGTCTCACAACGTCCTCCTGCAATTTATCACAATCTACTTGTGATTTAATTACTCTGAATAATTTTGTTTTATCTGCAAATTTGATTTCCTCACTCGTCATATTCCTTTCCCGATCATTTATAAATATATTGAAAAGCATGGGTCCCAGTACAGATCCCTGAGGCACTCCACTGCCCACTCCCTTCCACTGAGAGAATTGTCCATTTAATCCTACTCTCTGTTTCCTGTCTTTTAGCCAGTTTGTAATCCACGAAAGGGCACCGCCTCCTAACCCATGACTTTTTAGTTTTCCTAGAAGCCTCTCATGAGGAACTTTGTCAAACGCCTTCTGAAAATCCAAATACACTACATCTACCGGTTCACCTTGATCTACATGTTTATTAACCCCTTCAAAAAGTTGAAACAAATTTGTGAGGCAAGACTTGCCCTGGGTAAAGCCATGCTGACTTTGTTCCATTAAACTATGTCTTTCTATATGTTCTGTGATTTTGATCTTTAGAACACTTTCCACTATTTTTCCTGGCACTGAAGTCAGGCTAACCAGTCTGTAGTTTCCTGGGTCACCCATGGAGCCCTTTTTAAATATTGGGGTTACATTAGCCACCCTCCATTCTTCAGGTACAATGGATGATTTTAATGATGGTTTACAAAATTTAACTATTAGATCTGAAATTTCATATTTTTTAGTTCCTTTGGAACCCTGGGGTGTGTACCATCTGTTCTAAGTGATTTACTACTCTTCAGTTTGTCAATCAGGCCTACCACATCTTCTAGGTTCACCATGATTTGGTTCAGTCTATCTGAATCATTACCCATGAAAACCTTCTCCAGAACGGGTATCTCCCCTACATCCTCTTCAGTAAACACCAAAGCAAAGAAATCGTTTAATCTTTCTGCGATGGACTTATCTTCTCTAAGTGCCCCTTTAACCCCTCCATCATCTAATGGTCCAGCTGACTCCCTCACACAGGTTTTCTGCTTTGGATATATTTAAAAATGTTTTTACTGTGAGTTTTTGCCTCTATGGCCAACTTCTTTTTAAATTATCTCAGCCTGTCTTATCAACATCTTACATTTAACTTGCCAACGCTTATGCTTTATCCTAATTTCTTCTGCTGGATCCTTCTTCCAATTTTTGAATGAAGATCTTTTGGCTAAAATAAGCTCTTTCGCCTCACCTTTTAACCATGACAGTAATCATTTTGCCTTCCTTCCACCTTTCCTTCTTTCTTATGTAGATTTAGAAACTTCCGGATAAATCCAAATACATTGCCCAAAAAAAGGGTGAGCTTTATATAAGTAAAATTTCAAAATCATATTTAAATTCTGTTCAAAAACAAATGAAACACAAACAATATACCCGTGTTCACAATTAAATAATTCAATTTTTTTTTAAATTCATACCACACTCATTCATTCATCTAGACATTCTACAATGTTAAAATTTCACTAGACAAATCAGTTACATTTTAACTTACAACATACACAAATATTGCTAAATGAATTAAAGGATTGGATTAATTCAAGAGATGTCAATTTACAGTTTGAGTTCAAAGAGGATAAATATAGCGTATCTTTTTTGGACATGAAAGTCTACAAAGAAATGGAGAGATTATATACCACAATTTATAGAAAACAGACGGACAGGAATACGACCTTAGAATTTTCAAGCTTCCATCCTAAACAATTAAAAGAAAACATACCTATAGGGCAATTTTTGCGATTGAGACGCCTTTGCACAACAGTGGATGAGTATAGAGAAAGATCCCAGGAGATGACAGCAAGGTTTCTAGAACAGGGGTATACCAAAAAGGTTACCAAGAGAGCGTTTAAAAGAGCGTTATACGCCAATAGAGACAACTTACTGGTAACAAAAATAAAAGAGCCTTTAACTAGAGTGGTGTGTACACTCCCTTTTTCTCATTTGGGTTTTAATATCAAGTCCATTGTGAATCAATGTTGGTCAGTACTGCAGGACGAAGGGGTGTTTCGAGAATTACCAATCTTTGCATTTCGCAAGAATAGGTCTTTGAGAGATATATTAACCTCTTCGGCATTGCAAAGTCAGTGTGATGTTCAAGAGAATAGAGGACAGTTTGTATGTGAAGGATGTTTGGCGTGTCCATATGTACAACAGGTACAACATGTATATGTTCCATCTATTGGTGAAACATATTATTTACCTAGACATTTTAATTGTAAGTCAGCTCAGGTAATATATATGATCACTTGCCCTTGTGGGTTATTCTATATTGGGCAGACGAAAAGAGTAATTAAAGTTAGAATTTTGGAGCATATTAGTAACATCAGGATTAAAAAAGAAAAAGCGCCGTTGGTTAATCATTGGCTCAAGAAAGGACATAAGGTGGAAGATTTGAGATTTTGTGTTCTTTATCAATTGACATTGCAAAGAGGAGGAAATGTATCAAGGATTTTAACCCAAAAAGAACAGCGCTTTATATATAGATGGGGGACAGTAGAACCAGGGGGGTTGAACCATGAAATAGAATGGAGTATTTTTCTGTAAATGTGGAGAGATAGCGTTGAAAATGTTATCGGTGGAAAACGTTTTGACGATTTAATGACATGGGGATGTTACATGAAAAGTAGCTGTATCATGCTATTTGTAGTGGGGAGTGGTTAGATGATGTAATCACGCAGAGAGGTTTAAAAATGAATGAGGGCAGGAAGGGATTTGTGCGCAGTCGCGGCGTTGTTTCGCTAAGAGGAGATGTTTGAATTATGGCGGTTTCTGTGAAATGAAGTAAGTAGTACTTGTTCTGTGATGGGTGAAAAGGCATATAAGAATGTTTGTTTAAAGAATTGTGGTGTTTTAATTTCGTCATGTCTTTACAGAGAGAGGCTCGGTTAAAAAGAAAAAACTGTGGATATGAGTAGTGGTTGGATAAGAGCAGCTTGTGAATGTAGAACAGAACAATAAAGTTTTTCAGGTTGGTAAAATCGATGGGATAGTGTATTAGACAGAGTATTGTTGTGCAGCATGTTAATATTGTTTTTGTATTTGGATTTTATATAGAGGAAAAAGCTGGCATTAGTGGAATATACAGCCATTTAAGGGACGATGGAAACAGAGAAAGTTGAGTAAGGTATTGGAATGTAGGTGAGTGGGGTGATGATGGTAACAATGACTAGGGTGAATTTGGTGTAAGTTATTTAAATTTCATTAACAAATTTATATCTATTTGTGTAATAAGTGTGTGGTATGTGTTTTAATTTAAGGTCTCCTAAATACATTGTGAATGGGAAATGAATTTGAAGTGGGAGTTTTGAATTCAAGAAGATGTTATATGAAAATCGTTGGATGTGAGTTTGAGAACAAATCCCCTGAAGAAACCAACGGGTGAAACAGGAGCTTCCTCTCGGGATAATAAAATGTAATAAGAACTATCAATTTAAAAGCAGTTTAAAGAGAAGTATTAACTACATCTAAAAAGGCTTATTTAACTTATAGGGAATTGCTGTTAAATGAGGTGGAATAAGAACATTCACTAAATGAAAAGAAGGTTTATATTGTAATTAGGGATTGTTGCAATATTGGTGGAATGTTTACATTGTAATTAGGGATTAGGGATTGTTGCAATATTTGTGTATGTTGTAAGTTAAAATGTAACTGATTTGTCTAGTGAAATTTTAACATTGTAGAATGTCTAGATGAATGAATGAGTGTGGTATGAATGGTTTTGATGCAATAGGTATGGTTTATGTATTTTAAAAAAAGTGTTAAGAAATAAAAATTGAATTATTTAATTGTGAACACGGGTATATTGTTTGTGTATCGCTAGTGATAATACCTGTGGTAGACCCAGGATAGCCTAATAATATATACAAAAACAAATGAAACCAAGAGTCTCTCTTTCTTCAATCACTTCTTCAGAACTCTCCAAAATGGTAGCAGAAGAGAACAGGAAGGCTCATCTGCATACTGCTCCCTGCATCCCCCGGGAGAGGGCTCCAGAGATCACAGCGAGTGATACAGGGTTTGAACTCCACAGCCCCAGCTTTCAGAGACCCCTCACCCTTTGCAGTAGGCACGCAAATCTCAAACCCATCAAATCTTTGAGTGAAGATCAATTTAATGGTGGTTAAAGAGGATTGGCAAGTATGGCTTTGGGAAATCTTTGGACTTAAAAAGGTTTGGAGAATGGTGAAATAGTTGGATATATTCTTTAGAGTTTGTGTGTGTCTGAGATAATAAGCAAGCCAGAGGTAGTTAATTCTAGTGTCTGTCTTTTCCACCCACTCAACCCTTGATTTTTAGGCAGGACAAACTTGCTCATTAAAATTCAATCAGGCTCTTATCTAAATCCTACTATTGTACCAGTCCTTATTGAAAGTTTAATCATCCCCTTGTAGGACACTAGCTGATTAATTAGTAAATCCACCTGTAAATTTAAAGTACTCTAATTCCAACTCCCTTAGTATCCTAAACTTAACTAGGAACTCAACAAAATTAAGATGAAGGCAGCAGTCCAGCAGCAAGAGAGGGGCTTTCCAGTCTTTTGCACTGAGTGCCACATGTATGATTTGTTTATCCGCTGGTGAGAGATTGTATGTGTGCACCCAGTGCAAAGAGCTCCTAGCTCTCAGGGAACGAGTCTGATCTCTGGAGGCTACAGTGGCAAATTTAGAGGAGCTGAGGCAGACAGAAAGGTACATTGATGAGACCTTCAGGGACATAGTAGCCAAGTCCTAAATCCAGTCTGCAGCCCCAGTGCTGCCTTGGATCAGAAAGGTCTCCCAGTTGGAGAGCATCACTCTGGTGTAGCAGGAAGTGATCCTGTAGCAAGAACCTGCTCTCCAGATGATGTATTGTCCTCTCGCACTGAGGACAAGTCTCCCAGGTCTCCCAGGAGGGAAGGGTTAGGCCAGCCATCATAATTGGTGATTCAATTATTAGAAATGTAGATAGCTGGGTGGCTGGTGGACGTGAGGACTGACTGGTAACTTGCCTGCCTGGTACGAAGGTGGCTGACCTCACGCATCACCTAGATAGGATTATAGACGGTGCTGGGGAGGAGCTGGCTGTCGTACATGTGGGCACCAATGACACAAAAAAATGAGAGAGAGGCTCTGGAAGCCAAATTTAGGATTTTAGGTAGAAAGCTGAAATGTAGAACCTCCAGGGTGGCATTCTCTGAAATGCTTCCTGTTACACGTGCAGGTCCCCAGAGGCAGGCAGAGCTCCGTAGTCTCAATGCATGGAGGAGACGATCGTGTAGGGAAGAGGGATTCAGTTTTGAAAGAAAATGGGGAAACTTTTGGGGAAGGGGGAGACTTTTCTGAAAGGATGGGCTCAACCTTAACCAGAGTGGAACCAGGCTGCTGGCACTAACTTTTAAAAAGGAGATAGAGCAGATTTTAAAATAGAACAAAGGGGGGAAGCCAACATTCACTCAGCAGTGCAAGGTTCGGAGGAATGTATCCTTGAAGGATACTAATGAAACAGGAGAGTTAGGGCATCCTAACAGAGAGGTTCCAATAAAAGCAAACATAGTCCATGTGCCTATATGTAAAATATCGCCTGAACTAAAGATTTCCAAATTATCCCTATCAACTGAAAATCAGGTTGTTAATACAAACAAAAAACACACTTTGAAATGTCTGTATGCCAATGCCAGATGTCTAAGAAGTAAAATGGGAGAGTTAGAGTGTATAGCAGTTAATGAGATTGACATAATTGGCATCACAGAGACCTGGTGGAAGGAAGATAACCAATGGGACAGTGCTATATCAGGGTACAAATTATATCGCAATGGTAGGGAGGATCAAGTTGCTGGGGGTGTGGCACTTTATGTCCGGGAGGGTATAGAGTCCAACAGGATAAAGATCATACAAGAGACTATGCTCAGTAGAATCTATATGGGTAGAAATCCCATGTGTGTTGGGTAAGAGTATAGTGATAGGAGTATACTACCATCCATCTGGACAAAATGGTCAGACAGATGATGAAATGCTAAGAGAAATCAGGGAAGCTAACCAATTTGGCAGTGCAGTAATAATGGGAGATTTCAATTACCCCAATTGTTGCGATCCCCCCTGCTGCTGCGCTACAGGAGGTCTCTTACCTTCCTCCGGAGGCCGCTCTGAAGCCTGGGCCTCGCCTGTGTTCCATCCGGGACTTGCTCCAGGGCCTGAGAGGCCTAGCTGTGCCTGTGGCTTGCTTGCCAGCGTTTGGACTTCCTGTTTGGCGACGCCCTTCTCCTAGGGGCTGGCCCGCAGCTCTCCACCTGACTTATAGGACCAGCGGTGGGCGGTCCTGGCAAGCTCCTCCCAGGGAGTTGCCTTCTACCTCCAGTATTTAAGGACTTTCTGTTCACTTGCAAAGGGCCTCAGGATCGGGCTCTACAGTCGTCTGTAACTTTGCTGATCCAGGTCCCCCGGTTTCGCCTATGCCTTGATGGGTTCCTGTCCTGTGTCTCTGCCTAGGTGTTTGTTCCTGTGCCTGCCAGCCGTAAGGACTTTGGATGTGAGTATCCCAGCATCGGAGTTCCTGTTCGCCTGGAGTTTCCCTGCACCCTCCTTCTCAGTGTGGTCCGCGACCAGCCTTCCTGTCTGGGACAGGGTGGTCCGCGACTCAGTCCCACGGGTGGGCTGAGTAGGGCGCCCTGATGGACAGTGCCATGTTTCCGTCCAGCCTTGTCTACAGTGTCTGCTTCAGCCCTTGCCCGGATGTCTTCCTGTCTCTGCCTTGACCTTCGTCCTCATCTGGTTCCTGAGCCTTCTGTCCTGTTGGGCCCTGGAGTGGCCAACAGGAGGGATTCGTCCCACGGGCTCTTGAGCTTCTGCCAGCCGAGGGGGCTTCGGATGTGAGTATCCCAGCATCGGAGTTCCTGCTCGCCTGGACCTTTCCTGTGTCTCGCTTCAGCCCTTGTCCTGATGTCTCCGTCTTGCTTCAGCCTGCTTCTGCCCCGTCTGATGTCTTCTGTTTAAGGACTCTGTCTGCCCTCGCCTCTGTCCGGCCTGCTGCCCATTGCCGTTCCCTGCGGCAGGTCCGAAAGGGCCGGGAACAGTCGGAGGACCGTTCATTAGTCAACTTCCCCGTGTTGGCTACCATGGGCATGCAGTTCCGGCTGAGGGTCGGACTCCCTGCTTCTGTTCCTGCCTGCCTGGCTCACCATGCCTGCTCAGCTCACCTCCCACGGTGTGGCTTTGGGCTCCTCCCGGAGTCCTGCCGTGGCCCAAGGGCTCACCACCACCCGCTTATGATGACCGTGCCCGCGCGCACTCGTAACACCAATACTGACTGAGTAAATGTAACATCAGGACTTGCTAGAGAATTAAAGTTCCTGGATGTAATAAATGACTGCTTCATGGAGCAATTGGTTCAGGAACCAACAAGAGAGGGAGCTATTTTAGATTTAATTCTTAGTGGAATGCAGGATTTGGTGACAGAGGTAACAGTGGTGGAGCCACTTGGCAATAGTGATCATAACATGATCAAATTTAAACTAATAACTGGAAGGGGGACAATAAGTAAATCTGCAGCTCCAACACCAACCATGGAGAACACATATCACCCATCCTCCGTAATTTACACTGGCTCCCAGTGAATTACAGAATCCTTCATAAATCACTCACCTTAATTCACAAATCCATCTACAACCACTTGCATCTGGACCTGGAATTCCCTCTCAATCTACATACTTCTAACAGACCGACTAGAAAAATTCACAAAGGAACTCTACAGGCCCCACCTACAAAAGCCACACACCTTACCTCGACCAAAGATCGAGCCTTCTTGATAGCAGGCCCAGCTATCTGGAATAACATCACTTCTGACCTTAGACTGGAACCCAGCCTCCTAACATTTAGGAAAAAACTTAAAACCTGGCTTTTCCGCCAAGCCTTCTCAGATCACCTGGATACACATTAGACGACCGAACATCCTTCTTGAACAATGGATCTCCATAGTCCTTAACAAGATCCTCTCCCATCTCACCAATAGTTTATTCTTTTGTTTACAGCGTTCCTAGACCTTTATTTCTCCAGCAGTCTATGCTTCCAAGTTTTCTATCCTTGATGTATGTAACTTTGTTCTTCCGGTTAAATCTACTGTTTTTGTTATTGTTTCCCAATTCGATGTAAACCGATCTGATATGGTCTTTAACTATGAAGGTCGGTATAGAAAAGTGTAAAATAAATAAATAAATAAACAAACAAACTTTCAAAAGGGAAACTTTGATAAAATGAGGAAAATAGAAAAAAACTGAAAGGTGTAGCTGCAAAGGTTAAAAGTGTTGAACAGGCATGGACATTGTTTAAAAATACAATCCTAGACGTGCAGTCCAGGTGTATTCCACACATTAAGAAAGGTGGAAGGAAGGCAAAACAATTACCGGCATGGTTAAAAGGTGAGGTGAAAGAGGCTATTTTAGCCAAAAAAAATCCTTCAAAAATTGGAAAAAGGATCCATCTGAAGAAAATAGGATAAAGCATAAGCATTGTCAAGTTAAGTGTAAAACATTGATAAGACAGGCGAAGAGAGAATTTGAAATGAAGTTGGCTGTAGAGGCAAAAACTCATAATAAAAACTTTTTAAAATATATTCGAAGCAAGAAACCTGTGAGGGAGTCGGTTGGACCGTTAGATGACGGAGGGGTTAAAGGGGCTCTTAGGGAAGATAAGGCCATTGCAGAAAGACTAAATGAATTCTTTGCTTCTGCGCTTACTAATAAGAATGTTGGGGAGATACCAGTTCCGGAGATAGTTTTCAACTGTGACGAGGCAGACGAACTGAACCAAACCACTGTGAACCTGTAAGATGTAGTAGGCCAGATTGACAAACTAAAGAGTAGCAAATCACCTGGACTGGATGGAAGGCATCCTAGGGTACTGAAGGAACTAAAAAATGAAATTTCTAATATATTAGTTAAAATTTGTAACCTGTCATTAAAATCATCTATTGTACCTGAAGACTGGAGAGTTACCAATGTAACCCCAATATTTAAAAAGGGCTCCAGGGGCGATCCTGGAAACTATAGACCAGTGAGCCTGACTTCGGTGCCAGGAAAAATAGTGGAAACTATTCTAAAGATCAAAATTGTAGAGCATATAGAAAGACATGGTTTAATGGAACACAGACAACATGGATTTACTCAAGGGAAGTCTTGCCTAACAAATCTGCTTCATTTTTTTGAAGGGGTTAATAAAAATGTGGATAAAAATGTGTGAAAATCCAAATACACTACATCTACCAGTAGATGTAGTGTATTTGGATTTTCAGAAGGTGTTTGACAAAGTCTCTCATGAAAGGCTTCTAAGAAAACTAAAAATTCATGGGATAGGAGGCAATGTCCTTTTGTGGATTACAAACTGGCTAAAAGACAGGAAACAGAGAGTAGGATTAAATGGACAATTTTCTCAGTGGAAGGGAGAGGGCAGTGGAGTGTCTCAGGTATCTGTCTTGGGACCCTTTTCAATAGGACTTCAGAACTGTCCTCCAATCAACACTGTCCTCCAAAACGGACTATTGTAACACTCTCCTCTTAGGACTCCCGATCTCTGCCACCGAACCTCTACAGATGCTCCAGAACTCAGCAGCCAGAATCTTAACCAACACCAACCGGAGAACTCATATCACCCCTATACTTAGAAACCTACACTGGCTACCTATTAAATACAGAATCTTGCACAAAGCACTCACCATAATCCACAAATCCATCCACAATCAACTACCACTAGACCTTCAATTCCCTTTCAAACTATACACATCTGCAAGACCCATCAGAGAGGCACACAAAGGAACCCTTCAAGTCCCCCCAACTAAATCCACTCGCCTAACCTCTACCAAAGAACGAGCATTCTCCTCAGCGGGCCCCACCATCTGGAACAACCTGCCAACTGATCTAAGACTGGAACCCTGCCTGTTTACCTTCCGAAAAAAACTCAAGACTTGGCTTTTCCTCCAAGCCTACCCTTAAGTTCTAATACCTCAACAGTACCCTCGCTCAGTCCCAAACCAATCGGCTAAAATGCCCGGTCCAGCCACAACATAGACATACTTTCTCAGCCCCTAGTTTTTACTGTCCTTTATTTCCAGGCTACTCTAGCCCCCAAGTTCTTTGTAACTGCGCCTCGGCCTTCCTGTTATATGGTTATGTTCTTAGTTAATCCCTAAGTTCCATGTAAACCGGTCTGATATGAAGCTTGTCATGAAGTTCGGTATAGAAAAATGTTAAATAAATAAATAAAATAAATAAAATAAATATTTATAAATGATCTGGAAAGAAATACGACAAGTTAGGTAATCAAATTTGCAGATGATACAAAATTGTTCAGAGTAGTTAAATCACAAGCAGATTGTGATAAATTGCAGGAAGACCTTGTGAGACTGGAAAATTGGGCATCCAAATGGCAGATGAAATTTAATGTGGATAAGTGCAAGGTGATGCATATAGGGAAAAATAACCCATGCTATAATTACACAATGTTAGGTTCCATATTAGGAGAAAGAGATCCAGGCATCATAGTGGAGAACACATTGAAATCGTCGGCTCAGTATGCTGAGGCAGTCAAAAAAGCAAACAGTATGTCGGGAATTATTAGAAAGGAAATGGTGAATAAAACGGAAAATGTCATAATGCCTCTGTATCGCTCCATGGTGAGACCACACCATGAATACTGTGTACAATTCTGGTCGCCGCATCTCAAAAAAGATATAATTGTGATGGAGAAGGTACAGAGAAGGGCGACCAAAATGATAAAGGGAATGGAACAGCTCCCCTATGAGGAAAGACTAAAGAGGTTAGGACTTTTCAGCTTGGAGAAGAGAAGGCTGAGGGGGGATATGATAGAGGTGTTTAAAATCATGAAAGGTCTAGAATGGGTTAATGTGAATCAGTTATTTACTCTTTCAGATAATAGAAAGACTAGGGGGCACTCCATGAAGTTAGCATGGGGCACATTTAAAACTAATCGGAGAAAGTTCTTTTTCACTCAACGCAAAATTAAACTCTGGAATTTGTTGCCAGAGGATGTGGTTAGTGCAGTTAGTGTAGTTGTGTTTAAAAATGGATTGGATAAGTTCTTGGAGAAGTCCATTACCTGCTATTAATTAAGTTGACTTAGAAAATAGCCACTGCTATTACTAGCAACAGTAACATGGGATAGACTTAGTTTTTGGGTACTTGCCAGGTACTTATATGGCCTGGATTGGCCACTGTTGGCCCAAACCCACCCCAACCTTTCAAATTCAATTAACTACAACCCCCTCAAAACTTGCCGAAAATCCCTGGTGGTCCAGCGGGGGTCCCGGGAGCAATCTCCCCCTCTCGGGCCATCGGCTGCCACTAATCAAAATGGCGCCGTGGCCCATTGCCCTTACCATGTGACAGGGGCTATCGGTGCCATTGGCCGTCCTCTGTCACATGGTAGGAGCAATGTACGGCAGACACCATCTTAAAAAATGGCACAAGTCCATCCCAGGAAAGGTGGATAGTGGAGTGCCCCAGGCATCTGTTTTGGGACCACTGCTTTTTAATATATTTATAAATGACCTGGAAATGGGAACAACAAATGAGGTGATCAAATTTGCTGATGACCCACAATTATTGAAAGCTGTTAAATCACAAGAGGATTGGGAGAAATTGCAAGAGGACATTGCAAAACTGGGAGCCTGGACATGCAAATGGCAAGTGAAATTTAATGTAGACAAGTGCAAAGTGATGCACATAGGGAAGAGTAACTCAAATTATAGCTACAAAATGCAAGGTTTCACATTAGGAGTCACCTCTCAGAAAAAGGATCTAAGCGTCATCATTGATAATACATTGAAATCTTCTGCTCAGTGTGCAGCAGCAGCCAAGAAAGAAAATAGAATGTTAGGGATTATTAGGAAAGGAATGGAGAATAAAACAGAGAATATCATAACGCCTCTGTATCATTCAATGGTGCGACCTCATCTTGAGTATCGTATGCAGTTCTGGTCACCACTTCTCCAGAAAGATACAGCAGAATTAGAAAAGGTAGAGAAGGGTGACCAGAATGAAAAAGGGGATGGAACAATTCTCCCATGAAGAAAGGCTAAAGAGGTTAGGACTCTTCAGCTTGGAGAAGAGACGGCTGAGGGGGGATATGATAGAGGTCTATAAAATAATGAGTGAAATGGAACGAGTAAACAACCAGTTGTTTACTCTTTCAAATAATACAAAAACCAGGGGACACACAATGAAGATACTAAGTGATATATTTATAAGAGAATTTTGTTTTTATTCAACGCATAATTAAACTCTACAATTCATTGCTAGAGGATGTGGTGAAAACTATTAGGGCAGCTGCATTTAAAAAAGGTTTGGACAAGTTCCTGGAGGAAAAGTCCAAAAACCATAAAGGTAGCGTTGCAGAAATGCACTGCTTATCCCTGGGATAAGCAGCAGGGAATCTGTCTACCCCTTGGGATCCTGCCAGGTACTTGTGACTTGGATTGGTCACAGCTGGAAACAGGATACTGGGCTTGATGGACCTTTGATCTGACCCAGTATGACAAGTCACATATCTTTTTATTATTTTGTAATTTCCACAGACTTTGCAGCAAATGCTGCTTCCACTTAAAACACATCTAGCTACATTTACACAATTTAAAAAAATACCTTAATAACCAGAAGGAAAAATGCATGGCTCCAACCCCCCCCCCCCCCCCCCAACACACCCACACAAACAAATACACACAGGGGATTTCCACATGTTGGGGGGTGTCTGAAAATGCAGATCTGGCTTGCTAACACATCCCCCTAACCACACTTTCCACAGGAATGATATATGAAGTTGTGTCACAGCTAAACTTATGCTGGCAGACTCTGCCTTTCACAGCTGTGCACATCTGCCTTGCACGGGAACTGCATTGTCTCCAATGTCATTCTGTATCCCCTAAGAATTGCTGGCATCACTGCTCCATGTAAAAACCAGAGACTCAGAGGGTGAGGGCAGCCAGGGGTTTCCTTGGTCTAATATGGACATGTAAATCGCCCTTGCGGCTCTTGTTGCTATTTGTGATTACCTAGGTTCTGTACTGGTCATGACAGGAATGAATCTCACTTCTAAAGCCAGTATCTGTCTGTCACATTTACGTCTAATGCTCACCTCACTACTTGCATTGTACCTCCTTCTGAAGCTCATAGGATGCAATACCTACAGGGGGCTGACATGGTATCTAGGTCCCTTGTACTTCTAAAAAACAGAAGTATGAAAGACAATAACCTCTGCATCCCAAACATGACTTGTGCTGCCTTTACTATTATTATTTTTTCTTTCTTTCACAGACCACATGTAGCTGTTAGATTGGGAAGATAGCCAATGCTTTAAAAGATATGTGTTGGTGAATTCTAACCTGGCAAAGCTCACAGAGCTGGGGTCTTAATCAGCCCCAGACTCCAGATTTAAAAAATGAGTTTTTCACCTTTTAAACTCTGTTACAGACATATGCCTACTGCAAGCAGTATTTACATATCTAGTCATCAGGAATTTAAATGCTAAATGTTTATGAGATTATAACATTTCTTTACTTATGCATTAAAGCTAGAAATATGTAATCAGGTGCTCTTCTGTTAATAAAATAGATTAATGCTTCTAATTCTAATTATATATTTAATTAGTTGAATAATGGTAAAAGCAAAACAAAACACTCAGTTAGCTTGACTAAGCATATATGATGCAAACTATTATATCTGAGGTCAATGAATTTGTATAGCCAAATTCTCCTGGCATGTAATCTGACTTATAAACACTGAATATTGGAAAATATGTGATTTTTAGTAAGAAAAATACATGAGGCCATGTGTCTCTGAGATAATACGACTTGACCTATATTGAAATAAAATCAGTACTTAAATCTTTGTACCATAAGTTTGTTACGGTACATTAATTTTGTAAACTGTTGTGATGGCGAAACCAAATGACAGTATATAAAACTTGATACACAAATAAATAAATAAGTCCATGAATTGTCAACAAGAAAACAAGTATATATACAGTGAAATGTAAGAGCTTGAGGCTGCTATACTATCCAAAGTATGGTGTGCCCAAGATACTGGAGACTTAACTCTATGGTAAGAAATCATCTTTTATTTTTTAATTATTTCTGTATCTATGATATTTTATTTATTTATTTAGAACTTTTTTATACCGACTTTCCAGTAACAGAATTGATAAATTAAATACTTTCCCCATATAAAATAAAATCATATTCTTTTTTAAAAATATATCTCTGACTGAGTTATTGAGTGGTTCTGATCTCATAAATAATTAACTGAGTTCAATGTGATGAATCAACTCTAAGAAGCGCTGATGTGTTAAAACTTATGTGACATGGTATTCTAAGGTAAAGAGGATAACCTTTAAGGGAACTTCTTATTATCGTTTCTCTTACTTAGAACTACCTATAAGAGCAGAAATGAGACAGGGCACTGGGGAATTCTTGCTAAGTGTCCCTTTATAGGCTGCACAGTGTCTGGAGGGTAGATTCCAAATCACCTGCATGCTTGTCCCTCTGCTCGGGTGCATGATGTCCGTCAGATATTGCTCAAATAAGTCTGCATTATCTCAATCAAAGGGACCATGGGATCGTGGCGTATTGTATAAAAAAAAAGATGCATAATAATCATTTGCTCTTGCTGTTACTCAGTGCAAGTTGTGTGTTTATTTACAGGATAGAGAGAACAGAAGGGGTGGTCAAGTCTAGTGGTAACAGCATTGGGTTATGACTGACTCCAAGTGACCCTGGCCTGGTCTGTCTGCCTCCAAGCCAAGGCATTCCTCTTACTCAGCTTTAAAATACATTTACACATATTGATGTATTTCATTCCTTAAGGAATATACATTGGTTATTAGCTGTATAACACCCAAGCAGTTCCCACTGAGTTGTTTAAATTCACTGTGAGAAATGTCATCTAAATATTCACTCCCCAGGAGACTGGTAAATGGAGCACTGGAGAGCACCTCACGCTCTCCACTTGAGAGCGTGAGGTGATGTCACAACCATCCTGATACAGTATGGACTGCGCTTGGAGGCGCAGCCACCTTACACTCTCTGGCCAAGTCAGAGCAGGGGATTCTGAGGCCCATCTCATGGTAATCCTCATTTTGGCATGTCCCCAGCCTGAGGACAGAACACCCTTCAAGCTGGGAACCTTCCTGAAGAAGCACTCTGGAGTCTCGAGAAGACATTCATAGAAAGTGGAAGCCATGTGATGGGAATGTGAATTAGCTGCCAAGTACAAATCCCCAGTACAAGCCTTGAGAGGAGAGGAGTTGTCACATGGAAGGGAGATTTGTTATCTTTCCAAGCAGGGAATATACAGTCGGGCCATACAAAAATGTGTATAACCTCTGGTGCTATGCACAGAAGATTTATTAAACAATATTTTACATCGTATCAAGATGAAAGTGCATCCTTAAAAAAAAGGTGAATTAATAAAAGTCCTGCAGATTTCAAGTATTGAGAAGAGAGGACCAAGCAGATACCATTACAACATGCTACTATCATATCCACTAGAAAGGAACACGAGATGTGTGGATGGGCAGACTAGATAGGCCACATGCCTTTATTTGCGATCATATTTCTATGTTGCTATGAGATACAGTAAAGACAGGAAGGTCTCCCGTGTGAAGTTTTGCACCCACGAAAGCTCCCTGAATCCATGGCCTGCGGAGGGTCTGACCTATCTTTTTAAACAGAGGGAGATCGTAATGCTGCTATTATTGGCAGAGCCTGATTCCAGTTTCATGCACCCATAGGCAATTTGGATGGGGTGGGCATGATCCCCCGCTCTCTGCCAATCGTCCCTACCAAAATCCCTCTTCTCTCAGGGTGTCCACCTCACCTTCAAGTCACGGCACCTGCTCCATGACAGCAGCAACTGGAGCTTTAAAAAATTCAGCACGAGGCCTTCTATACCCAGGACGGTACTTAGGCATAGGTAACATAGATAACTGTCTCCGATACCTGTCCTCTTCTGCTAGGACCGCAGCAGTTGTAGTAGTGAAACCTAGGCCAAGGCTTTGAGCCATGTCAAAAGCCTCCCCTTCACTGCATGGTTTTCCTGTTACTTCAGAAACCCATGTGTGGGGTGGGGTTTCCACAGGGCCTCCGATGCCTGCTTCAGCTCAAAGACCCAGCACAATGTTTTGCTGAAGTTGTTACTGCTGTGTTCTTGGCCAAAGAGGACATGCAGCAGGCTCCCATTTGATCTCCAGAGATGAGATGAGTCTCCCTTCATTTCCGGGGAGTCCTCCCCGCCCCCACCAAGTGCCTATGGGTGTCTGACTTTTCAATCCAGCCCGGCCTGTTGTTCTCGCCCCTTGTACGGGTTTCCAAGGTAACAGGAAGTCTATGTGGGAGGAAGAGGCAAGGTGCTTCAGGGCCTGTCAGCACACGAGGGCTGCAGGAGGCCCCATGCAGAATTTTATAAAACTTCTGCAGTTGTAGCTACCACAAAAGCAGCAGGCCCAAATGAGTCCATGGCACGGGAGTAATGTTCGTGCCTATAAAAATTTGGAGCCAGAGGCAGGTGACTATGCCTAAATCCAGGCCTACTGTCCTGCACTGCAGACCTACCCTCAATGAGGCAAACATTCAATCCCATCCACACAGAGGGAGCTATTTTGTTTCCTAGTGATGTCATCACCACACTTCTCTTTTATTCCAGTCTCCCCTCAGTGTAAGTCCCCATTGGTTACATCATTGGTCTTGGATATTACAATGAGTTTGTCTGTCTCTTCCAACCCTCTTTTTAAACAGGGACATTGCTACAAAATCAATTCAGTAACGCAGCCGAGGGGGGGGGGGGAGGGGAGGGAAAATCATTCTGTACCATTAAATCTATCATATTCTTCTGAATTCAGCAAACACCTTTAATTTCACCTTTCCCCTTTAATTTCAAAACCCTGTAGGATGCTTGCAGGTCATACCTGCAGGCCAGTGGGGACATATTTACAGGTACAATGTACATGTGACAAAGTATATGCAGGGATTTCAAAATGGAACCCCTGTGTGCTTCCCCTCCCTGCCCTGTAGCTCAAAATACAGGTATTCTTTTACCCACAGGGCAGCTTTCAGCCCAGACAATTTGTCCAGGTAACTGCTTAGTCACCTGGACAAAGGAAAATTGGTTCTCACCTGCTAATTTTCGTTGCTGTAATACCCCAGATCAATCCAGACAAGTGGGTTTCTGCCTCCCTACCAGCAGATGGAGGCAGAGAACAAAACTTTGAGGCACTGTTACATATCCGAGAGAGCCACCTGCAGTCCTTCAGTACTGACCTGTACCCAAGCCAGAAATTAAACCCTAAAAAGCCTTTACAGGGCGAACATGCAACCTAGGATTGCAACCCCCTGAACTGCAGCCCCTTGTACTTCCAGAAACACACAAAAAAACCAAAGCATATGTACAAGCTATCAAGGTTTCCTTGAAAAATGGATCCACCAAGTAGGGAAATTCAGTCTTTCGGTAGCGATGGGGTGGGTCCCTGGACTGATCTGTGGTATTACAGGAACGAAAATGAGCAAGTAAGAACCAATTTTCCTTTCCTGTTTATACCCAGATCAGTCCAGACAAGTGGGATGTACCCAAGCACCCCTAAACTGTGCAGGAACCTGAAAGGCCCACATGAAGAACACTCTCACCAAAAGCTGCTTCCTCCTGCGCCCTCATATCCAAATGGTAGTGTCTGGTGAAAGTGTGAATAGAAGACCACACCGCAGCCCTACAAATCTCCTGGGGAGACAGTAACTGACACTCTGCCCAGGAGGCCGCCTCCGCTCTTGTAGAATGAGTGTTTAGCCCCACCGGAATTGCGCGACCCATACAAATATAACCCGCAGAAATGGCATCCTTCAGCCAATGTGAAATCATAGCCTTCGAGGCTTTGTCTCCATTCCTTATACCACCACACAGCACTAAAAAGGTGATCTGAGTGCTGAAAACTGTTGGTAACCTCCAAATACCGCAGCAATGTCCGGACATCCAAAAGGTGCGGCTCCCTAGCTTGAGGGGAATCCCTCGACCACTCTGGAAAGACTGGAAGCTCCACCAAATGATTTACATGAAAGCAGGAGACCACCTTCGACAAGAAAGACAGAACCGTACGTAACATTGACACCAACATTAGAAATCCACAAAAAATGGATCCCTGCAAGACAGAGCTTGTAATTCCAAAATCCTTCTTGCCGAACATATGACCATTAGAAACACTGCCTTCAAAGTCAGGTCCTTCACAGTTGCTCTCCTCAAAGGCTCAAATGGAGCATTGCACAGTACGTGCAGCATTAAATTGAGGTTCCAATCCAGGCACAACTTTCAAACCGAAGGGCGCAGATGCTTCACTCCCTTCAGAAAATACACCACATCTGGGTGAGAGGCCAAAGACCTGCCCCGCAAATTACCCCCCTAAGGGAACCCAAAGTGGAAACCTGCACACGCAGTGAACTATAGGCCAGGGCTTGCGATAACCCCTGCTGCAAAAAGGCTAAACATGTAGAATGTCCGCCAGCAGAGGATCTAAACCCTGTTGCCTACACCACGACTCAAAAATCCTCCAAACCCTGACATATGCCAGAAACGCAAAGGGCTTCCGAGCCCAAGCAGTTTGTAAATAACCTGTTCCGAATAGCCTTTCAGACAACTGCCGCCTCTCAAAAACCAAACTGCAAGACAGAAGCAATCCTCCTGATCTGAAAATATGGGACCCTGACGAAGCAACCCTAGAAAGTGCGCTACCCTGAGGGGTCCATCTACCACGAGATGAACTAAATTTGCAAACCACGGACGCCACGGCCACTCCAGCACCACCAGCACCACTGATTCGAGATGCACCTCTATGTGACGCAGAACTCAACAGATGAGAGGCGATGGCGAAAACACATACATCAGGATCCCCAGCCACGGACCGACCAGAGCATCCAGCCCCTCTGCTCAGACTTCTCTTCTGCAACTGAAAAACCTCATTTTTGAGTTGGCCCACATTGCCATGAGATCCAACTGGGGAACTCTCCATCTGGAACAGATGTGATCCCAGCCCTCCGGGGACAACTCCCATTCCCCCGGATCCAGTTGCAGACTGTTGAGGAAATCCGCTTGCACGTTGTCTACTCCAGTGACATGAGAAGTTGCTATTCCTTCAATGTGGAGTTCCGCCAAGGCAAACAACTGACAATGCTTCAGGGCCACCGCGTAACTCTTCGTACCTCCTTGATGACTGACGTCGTCGCATTGTCGGAGAACACACAAACCACCCGATTCTTAACCTAAGGCAGGAAGGCTTCCAGAGCCCGATGAACTATCTCTAAACAGTTGATAGACCAAGACATCTCTACCTCTGACCAAAGACTTTCAGCTGACCGACACAGTTACAAGGGTTGGCACACCGCCTCCCAACCCTTGTAACTGGCGTCCATGGTGACTACCACCCAGTCTGGAGTCTCCAGATCCATTCCCTTTTCCAGGTTGTGACGCAACAGCCGCCACAAAAGTGGATCTGGATTCTCCTGGAAGAGGCAAAGGCAGATACTCCTCCGACACCGGATTCCGACTGAACAAGAGAGCCCTCTTTAACAGACGCATGTGAGCGAAGGCCCACGGAACTAAATCCAATGTGGAGGCCATGGAGCCCAGACCTGTAAATAATCCCGGACCATTGGGACTGGTAGGTGCAGTAGACGCAACACCTACCCCTGCAGCTTCGACACCGTGTCCAAGATGAGAAACACCCTGCCCTTCTGCGTATTGAACAGGGCTTCCAGATACTCCAGGGACTGGGTCATAATCAGATGACTCTTCAACACACTGATAACCCAACCTAGCAACCTCAAGGTGTCCATCACTTGCTGCAGGGACCGCACGCACTCGTCCTTTGTATTTGCCGAATAAGCCAATCGTCCAAATACAGATAAACCAAAATTCCTTCTTGTCGCAATGCTGCTGCCACCACCACCATCATTTCGTTAAGGTTTGGGGTGCTGTGGCGAGGCTAAAGGGGAGAGCCCAGAACTGGAAATGTTGCCCCAAAACCATGAAGCAGAGAAACCTCTGATGGTCCCTCTGAATGGGAATATGGAGGTACGCTTCCATCAGATCCAGTGACACCAGGAACTTGCCTCTGCGTACTGCCGCGAACACCGCGCGCAACATCTCCATCCTAAAATGTGGCATCCTAAAACGTGGCACCCTTAATGCCCTGTTCACCTTCTGCAAGTTGAGAATTGGACGAAACATACCTTCCTTCTTGGGAAATACAAAGTAAATGGAGTATCTTCCTTGGCCCTGCTCTTCTAGCGGTACTGGAACTATCGCGTCTAGGTCTAGCAACCTCTAAAGAGTCTTCCGCACTGCCTCTCACTTGACTTGGGACACAATGTGGGACATTAGAAAGGCCTTCCTTACAGGGCAAGAACATTCTAAGGCATAGCCAATTCTCAAGAGCTCTAAGACCCAACGGTCCGAGGTAATCTTGACCAACTCCTCGTAAAAGCTGGACAATCTGCCTCTTATAGTTTCTATAGAGGAATGGGCGCCCCTGACTTCATTGTGCTGATTTAACACCCCCAGTTCCCTGACCGGAAGCATCTCTGGAGGACCTACAGGAACCCCAAAAGGACTGCTGCCTACCTGAAGACTGCTTAGTTCTGGATCCAGAAGAAGCCTTGCCTGAGTGAAACTTTGAGTTCCAAAAACATGTTCAGGGAGAAAACACCTTATTACTCTTTTTATCCTCAGGCAGCCTATTTCCTTTGGATTCCACCAAAGACTTCATCACCTGATTCAAATCTTCACCAAACAGCAGTTTTCCTTTAAAAGGGAGATTACACAGCTGAGACATGGACCAAGTATCCACCGACCAATTGCACAATCACCAAAGTCTGCTCACCGCCACTGCCGCGACCATGCTTCTAGCAGACATATGCACCAAATCATACAGCACATCCCCTACATAGGCCACCCCAGCCTCCAAGCGCCGACTGCGGAAGAGTATTCCATTCGCCGTCTGTTCTTGCGCCTTCTGAACCCAACACAAACAGGTGCGCTGCATCAAACTGCCGCACACCGTGGCCCGGAGACTCAGGGCTGACACTTCAAACATGCACTTCAACTGAATCTCCAACTTATGGTCCTGCACATTCTTCAGGGCAGCGGAACCCACAATTGGAATAGTGGTCTTCTTGGTCACGGCGGGCACAGCTGCATTCACCTTAGGAACTCTCAGACATTCCAGGTTCTCCTCCAGCAAAAGATAAAGCTTCGCCATTGCTCTCCCGACTTTCAAACCAGTTTCCGGAAAGTCCCACTCCAGCTAATGAGTTTCTGAATCTTCTTAGGACCCGGGAAAGAACTAGGAGGACCTCACAAACCATCCAGGACCAGGTTCACCCCCTCATTATCCGACTCCTCATTTGTAACTTTGACTCCTAGCTCCTCTAACATCTGAGGAATAAGTGGATTTAATTCCTCCATTTTAAATAGGCGCACGACCCGAGGATCATCCCCCTCAGTCACCGGTACCTCATCCAGATCAAGCTCATCCTTGGATGGATCTGGATCTGCATTCAGGCTCTCATCCGGATCCGCCCCCTGTGGAAATGCAGCATTCTCCTGCATACTGTCCAACTCTTCCAAATCTCCGGGCTCCCCGGCTCCCACACGAGGCAATCCCAGACGTCTCGAATATCCCCCAAACCCCTCGGGGGAACCTTCCTAGGTCTCTCAAGAGGCCCTCCAGACTGTCCACCCCCGGCTTCCTTCCTTGCTAGGAAGGCCCTATGCAACAGGAGAACAAATTCTGGGGAGAACAAATTCTGGGGTAAACTCCTCCGGGTCATCAGCCCCGAGGGAGAAATTCATCATCTGAACCTCCTTCCCCCTCCTGGATCTCCTCCGCACCCTGTCCAACAGTGGAGAGAGGAGGCAGGGAATCTCTAGGCTCTCTGAGCCCCACAGAACCTTGGGCATGATCGCACGGCAGCCACACTGGAACCCCTCCGGGCCAGCAGCTGCTACCTCCAACGACCTGGAGGCCCTCTTCTCCAACACTGCTCCCACAGAGGTCCCCTCTTCCCCTAATGCACAGGAGGTGCAGAGGGAACGCGAGTTTAACCGAGCTGACCAGAGCCCACAGGCCCTGCAAGCCGCCATGCGTGTTTTCGGTGCCATTCCTGATACGGCAGCAACACGCACGCCGAGTGTGCCCAAATTAGCAACAGGCCACACATGCGGCAGAGGCCTAAGCCACACAGTCGCGTCAGCTGAGTGGTGAGCGGCAAGACTGCCTCAACAGCAAAGTTTCCCTACCGGGGTAAATAAACCGGCTCGCTCCTCTTCTTCTACCTCCTATCAACCACGGCAGTTTCCGCTGCTGACTACCGAAGCACTGAATCTCCTTCAACTACAAATTTTTTTTTAACTTAATTTAAAACTCATAAACAAACAACAAAAAGAATGCTTGCAGGAGGAGACCTCAGAGGCAGAGAGGGAGCCGGTCCCCTGGCTATGAAAGCCTCTGGAAGAGGCAGACAATCACAGCCAGAAGTTACCAACCCGTTGGACGCCTGGCTCGACCTAAGGGATGGGCCACAAAGATACCTAGCACCTCGGAGAGCCCACACTCCACTTTTAGAAATCTTTCTTAATCTTTGTCTCTTTTCACTTGACAAACTGCAGGTCTGCACCTCTACCATCTGCTGGAGACAGAGAAATACTGAGGGACTGCAGGAGCCACTCTCGGTTATCTAGCAGTGCCTCAGAGTTTTTGTTCTCTGACTCCATCTGCTGGTAGGAATACAAAACCCACTTGTCTGGACTGATTGGGTAGGAACAGGAAAATCCTTTGAATACCACCCTTCCAAATGTACAGGACAAAGATCAAATCGGGTGATAAAGCAGCAGATGGGGTCCTTCCCCAGATGCACCATACAGTACAAAAGAAAAAAAAACTAATGCTGTTGCTGGGAGCTGGTTATTCAATGCAGCCAGGATTCAGCAGGCCGCAGCGAGCCGAGGGAAAGGGCAGCCCATGTTGGGGGAGGGGGGTGGGGGGGGGGGAGAAGGGAATTTACAGTGTGAAGACCGTGCCCTGACTTCACTCCAGCTCTGGAGGACAGGTGAGGCCTAAAGGCTCCTTAGCCTGAAATAACGTTTTACCCCCATTCTGCCATAAGATATCTCCATCCTTACAGGTATCGAGGGGTTAAAGGGCTAATTCTGCTGTGTTCTGCTCCCAAGTCCTTTCAGATGCTACTTAATAAAAAGTATCGGACATCCTCTAAGACTAGCCCTGGCCAGCCCAAACTACCTGAGGACCAGTGGCCAATGGCTACTACACAGATGATCACTCGCATATAAAACTAAGAGAGAGTCATCGTTTTGAGGCTATGGGGATCTGCCAGTATGACAACGGGCGTGCAGTACAGGGCTCCTTTAGTCACCCTCTCTTAAGGGCCGAGCTGGCCTTTCTCATGTCCACCGGGGACACTGAGGTCAGGCAGGCTTTTTGCAACCAAGTAACGAATCGCATGCTCTATGGAGGAGGCCCGGCGGCTGGGGCGTTGGCTACAGGATATTTAAATTCCGCCGTTCTCTGGAAGGAGACCGCTCCCCACTCCACCACCTTGTCAAGTTTGAGTCTCTTCAACTTCTCCACCAAGTTAAAACTGAAAATGTTGGGTTGGGTCTGGTACCTGCCACTGGGCTCAGGCCCTCTCCTGGACTCCAGCAAGGACCTGGCAAATCCCAGGCCTGAGAAAGTTCTGTTGGAGAAGTTGCCCCATCCGAGCTGGAAGGGATACGACAAGGAGCTCTCAGGTGTCTCCTCTGACTGGGTGGCCCTCGAGACCACGCCAACCTCTCCGGGAACATGGACAGTGGCCGAGATCCCATGCTCCTTCAGGAGAGTGACCAGTCCGAGAGGGGCGCTCTGTCCGCAGGTGGAATCCTGAAGCGGCTGCACGGGCTGGGCCTCCGGGCCAATCGAGCTGAGGCTCTCGAGGCTTCCGCAAGAAAGACGAACCGTATTGTGAAGACTGTAGGGAAGGGAGAGGGAGAAAAAGAGAACATCCAGGTCAGAGGGAAAACACAGAGGGAGAATCTCCTGCCTGACACCTGGACATCACCAAGGCATAGCAAAGAAATCAGACCATGAGGCCGAAGCGTCAGAGAGGCTGAGGTCCAGGGATGATGGAGGCTCTCTTCACATTCCCAATGCAAACCCATTAAGGGTCCCATAACAGCTGGTTCACTCCATGGACTCGTTCACTTCAGTGGGGGCACGCGCCCACCCTCCCCCTTGCTAGCAGCAAAACTCTCTCGCCATGCACTGCTGGGGGCAACTTTCCTAACACACAGACCAGTGCCCTGAATCACAGACAGAAACCAGGAGTCCCTCAGCCCCTTGCAACATCCAATCTCCATCCTCCACAGCATCAAAGCAGAGAGAAGCCCTGAACCCATGAACACCTCCTGTAACTCTCTCACATCTACAGCAGACCCCACCCCCCACCCCGTTCCCCCATCACTTCCTCCTGCTCCCCAGGGATTCCTTCACAATTCTGACAGGGAAAGCGACAGTGGGGGGGGGGGGGAGAGTGGGGCTTCAGCCACCTGCAGAGATTAGCAGAGAAGGCAAAACCCCCCAAACTGGTCTCTTTTATTGGTTGGTTTTGACATTTATCTCTAAAGGAAGGCAAATGGACAAGCAGGAAAGGCTTAAACTGCTATGCCGAAGGGAGTCTTAAAGTATCCCCTGCTCACTTCACCTGGGCCCCAAAGGTCCAATCAGATGGACACTAGCACATGAAAGGAAGAGCCAGAGCCAGGCCCAGCACGGTTGGATTCGGCAGCAGAGGAGAGAGAATGGAAAATGTTAGGAAGGTGCCGGAGGGTGACGTGGTTAGTGATCGGGGCACGGAGGGTGGTGCGTGGCTGTCCAGTGCGCTACAGATCACAGGCCGGACTCTTCCCAGGCGCCAGCAGGATGTGCCCCCCCCCCCCCCCCCGCCTTCTTCCCACCCAGTCCTTCGCTGGCTCACCTGTTCTCATTCTGTGCCATGAGCTTAGCCACTGGCACAGCCAAGTCCACCCTCTGTGTTGCAGCGCTGCAGTAACCCTCCATATACTCAGCCAAGAAAGGAGGCTGCCACCCCAGGACACTCTCCTGGGGCTAGAATAAGAGATTTCAAAGTAGAAAGAGCGAGAAGACAGCCAAGTGCAGGAGGTAGCAATCTGCTCCTGCCCCGGCCAGTATAGGAGGCAGAAGAGACTCAGGAACTTCTGGAATTAACCAGGCAGAACAGGGAGGAGGAGGAGGCTGTCAGAGTCTGCTCTGCAAAATGTTTTTACCAAAAGCATTATCTGTCTTTCGGGATGAGAAAAAGAATTTTGGAGCCTCTTTCTCGTGCTGGTTTGAGCCTAAGCATGGCCAGTTTAAAGGGAACAAGCTCATCTCCATCATATCCGGGGGAAGCGGATACAGATATTAAAAAGCAAGGAACATTTTGTAGCTCCAGTCCGGTGCCGCCGAGTGCAGAGTAAAACCTGGACTGACTCAAGTTGAATTTTTTTTTTTTTCTTTTTTTTAAATGCTGGAGCAACATTCAGACTCCTAGGAGGAGGGGGAATTTAGACAGAACTGACTGCGGGGGGGGAGGGGGGGCGGGACTGAGCTACCAGGGGTTCCCCCTCTTTGTATTCCTGGATAAATCAGGACCCAGGGATCCTGGGATCTCAGCTCCCAGGCAGTGCGTATGGGGTTACTGCAGCCTGCTCCAGCAAGGAGATACGGCAACTCTTACACTGGCACCAGACCCCTGATCAGGGTCTCACGGGCCACAGCAGGCATCGGTCCCATGAGCGTTGGCTACCTGGAGTCAGGATGCAAGGAGAGGGGGGGAAAAATACACCAGGTGTGAAAGGAAATCAAAAGCCACAATCATAGTGATCATCGCAAAGGAAGGACATCCCACAGGAGGGTCTTACCTGGGCGTAACCATGGTGATCTCATTGGCTGGGCGCAGGATGTGACAGGTAGTGACGGTGTTTGTAGACGGAGTCTGAGGGAGATTGTTCATGGAGCAAGATGCTGAAACGGACAGGAAACAGGAAGTTAAACACACAGGGTGGGAAGGGGCTTAGCCACAGCGAAACACAGATCGGCTGGCTAGGGAAAGGGTAGGCATACAGTGAGCATGGACCAGTCTTTAGAAAAAACAAAAATATGAATAACCATCCTACGTAAACAGCCCCGCTCCCCCGGCCTCAAATACTATGAATAACCATCCTATATAAACAGCCCCCCAGCCTCAAATACTATGAATAACCATCCTACGTAAACAGCCCCACTCCCCCAGCCTCAAATACTATGAATAACCATCCTATATAAACAGCCCCCAGCCTCAAATACTATGAACAACCATCCTACGTAAACAGCCCCACTCCCCCAGCCTCAAATACTATGAATAACCATCCTATATAAACAGCCCCCCAGCCTCAAATACTATGAACAACCATCCTACGTAAACAGCCCCACTCCCCCAGCCTCAAATACTATGAACAACCATCCTACGTAAACAGCCCCGCTCCCCCAGCCTCAAATACTATGAACAACCATCCTACGTAAACAGCCCCGCTCCCCCAGCCTCAAATACTATGAATAACCACCCTACGTAAACAGGCCCGCTCCCCCAGCCTCAAATACTATGAATAACCACCCTACGTAAACAGGCCCGCTCCCCCAGCCTCAAATACTATGAATAACCATCCTACGTAAACAGCCCCGCTCCCCCAGCCTCAAATACTATGAACAACCATCCTACGTAAACAGGCCCGCTCCCCCAGCCTCAAATACTATGAATAACCACCCTACCTAAACAGCCCCGCTCCCCCAGCCTCAAATACTATGAATAACCATCCTACGTAAACAGCCCCGCTCCCCCAGCCTCAAATACTATGAACAACCATCCTACGTAAACAGCCCCGCTCCCCCAGCCTCAAATACTATGAATAACCACCCTACGTAAACAGGCCTGCTCCCCCAGCCTCAAATACTATGAATAACCATCCTACGTAAACAGGCCTGCTCCCCCAGCCTCAAATACTATGAATAACCATCCCATGTAAACAGCCCCACTCCCCCAGCCTCAAATACTATGAATAACCATCCTACGTAAACAGCCCCGCTCCCCCAGCCTCAAATACTATGAACAACCACCCTACGTAAACAGCCCCGCTCCCCCAGCCTCAAATACTATGAATAACCATCCTACGTAAACAGCCCCGCTCCCCCAGCCTCAAATACTATGAACAACCACCCTACGTAAACAGCCCCACTCCCCCAGCCTCAAATACTATGAATAACCATCCTACGTAAACAGCCCCGCTCCCCCAGCCTCAAATACTATGAATAACCATCCTACGTAAACAGCCCCGCTCCCCCAGCCTCAAATACTATGAACAACCATCCTACGTAAACAGCCCCACTCCCCCAGCCTCAAATACTATGAACAACCATCCTACGTAAACAGCCCCGCTCCCCCAGCCTCAAATACTATGAATAACCACCCTACGTAAACAGCCCCGCTCCCCCAGCCTCAAATACTATGAATAACCATCCTACGTAAACAGCCCCGCTCCCCCAGCCTCAAATACTATGACTAACGATCCCATGTAAACAGCCCCACTCCCCCAGCCTCAAATACTAGCCCCCGCCTATGAAACAAATGATTGCCACAGAACAGTTCTTAGCAAACTCTGGAGGGAACATGCCCCCCCCCCCCCGCCAGTGGTGCGCTTCTGCCTAGGGGTGCTCTGCTGCTCAAAAGAGCCCCTCTTGTGATGGCAACCTAAGTGGTACAGGCACAGGAGGGCGGCATCCAGACTAGAAAGAAGATTCTAGGAAAAAAACATCGCCAATCGGCTGAAGTTCCATCAGCCAAACTGATCCATCTGAGGTGGATGAGAAAACATCATCTTAAACCTTTCACCATGTGGTGAAATGAATCTAAGAGAAGCCCAGCTGGTCACCATCTTTGTCCTGGACTAGCCTCATTTTGGACCTGTCCTCTCCCCTCCTCCTTCTCATACTGTCTTAGCCTTTGCTTGGATGGGGTCAACTCACCATTGTTCTCCTTGACTTTAGAAGGGCTAGAGGTGGCCACAGTCTGGAAGGAGATTGGGTCCAAATCATCCTCCTCCAGGTCGTTCAGGTTATAGACCTTGCCGTCATCCGCGTCCAGTTTCCGGAAGTCTTTGGTGAGGACCCCAGGCCGGAGATCCAGGATCCCGCCCAGGTTGGGTTTGGCCAACTGTTGCCAGTGATGGAGGGTCACCGAACCTGAAAGGAATCCATGGCATAGGGTCCTCTTTATACAGCTCGTACCTCTATCCAGTGCATGCTGGGACCCTGTCATCCTCATGGCCACCCCAATGCATGCTGGGATTTAAAACCAGAACTACAAGAGCCAGAATGCAGTGCAGGACAAGACCAAAGGTAGTGAAGGTGGAGCACCACTGGGTCGTTTGGGGACTGCACCACTGGGTCGTTTGGGGACTGCAGCACAACTCTCTCAAGCCATCAAATTATTATTTTTTAAACAGCCCAGAATAAAATGGAAAGGACATGTAAAATTATAGCAGTAAAAGATGAATAAGATAAACATGGAGCACCACTGGGTCGTTTGGGGACTGCAGCACAACTCTCTCAAGCCATCAAATTATTATTTTTTAAACAGCCCAGAATAAAATGGAAAGGACATGTAAAATTATAGCAGTAAAAGATGAATAAGATAAACATGGATCTGAGACATGGCTGACAATTCTGAGGGAGCTTTGGATGATGCAAAAAAAAAAAAAAAAATTGGAACTCTGTGGGTAGAGTTGAGAGTCTGGGGCAAGGTTGTAGTGTGGCTGAATATCCACCAGGGGGGGGGGGGGTGCTGAGCAAAGGTAATTCCTATCCACTGGATTAATCAAGTTGACTTAGAGAATGGCCTCTGCTATTAATGGCATCAGTAGCATGGGATGTTCTTGGTGTTTGGGTACTTGCCAGGTACTTGTGGCCTGGTTTGGCCTCTGTTGAAAACAGGATGCTGGGCTTGATGGACCCTTGGTCTGACCCAGTATGGCTCCCGCTCCCAACTTATGTTACTCCCAGTCGAATCCCTTCTACTAATTTATCTAGTTTTTGCTTTGTTACTGCGTTTTATTGTTCTCTGTTCCTTGTAAAGGCAATGCCTATATATACCTTGGTTATTAAGTTACATGTAAACCAACACGATGTGCAAACGGTTGTCGATATATAAAACTGTTTAAATAAATAAAAATAAATAAATAAATGTTCTTATGCACAGCTCTGAGCTCGTTACGTCACTGACCAGACACCCACCAACCCTCCCCCCACCAGCTCAGCGCCATTCCTTCCCCCCCCCCCCCCACAACATTTTCAAAAGCACATGTGCTATTTCTGCCCCCTCTCAGGGGGAATCAAATCTTGGGGTTTTCCAGTGGCCCACCAAAGCAGAGTCCGCCGCGAGGAGCAGGAGACCCAGGACCGACTCACATCTGCATTTCCCCAGGGCCACTCACCCTCCAGGGGTTTGATGATCTGCAGCTTATCCGGCAGGTAGGAGCGTGAGCCACAGGAGAAGCTCGAGCCGCCGGTGAGGCCTGAACTTCCTGAGTAGTTGGTTCCCGTGGACAGGATGCTCTCGTTGGGCGTCAGGAAGCCGCTGGAGCCATCCGCATCCTTCCTCACCTTCCGCTCCCGCTCCTCCTCCAATGAGGAGCCCTCCGGGAAGCTGGCATCCTGCCGGGCGGAGAGCTGCTGCAGGGCAGCCACCAGGTCCTGACTGCCGGGGGTACCCGGCGTCCCCAGTTTCTGTTCCTGGCAGCCGGCTCTGAAAAAAAAAAAAAAAAAAATAGAGGTCACGACAAGCCCATTACAAGGACCAGGGCCTCGTGTGAACCCAGGCAGCGCGACGCGACAGAGGGGAGGATGGCGGGGGAGGTAGGAGAGGGACCCAGAGAGAGGCATGCCCACAGGTTTAACACGTAAGTCTCACATCGTCTCTACGCCGAATCACGTGCCGACATATATTGGATGCTGTCAAGAATTCAGAGCTGCGAGCGCGGCTCAAATTCCCCTGACCAAATGCGCATTGCCCCTTTTGGACTTTCTTAAGGAGCAAAGGAGATAACAGATTCATACAGCAGCTAGAAAGTGCTCCAGGGGAGGCCTAAAGGAGGTCACAAGAGTCAGGAATCTGCATCTTTATGCTTCTCTCTTCACAATTAAACGAACATTAATCATTAAAAATACTACTACTATTCTGGAACTCTGCCTCCAAACTTCAGAGCATCGCTAAGGGTCCCCTGAGGAGTCAGGTACATGTGGCCCCTGAACACAGGGAATATTTTATTCTGAAAACATCAGGGAGTTTCCAAAAACATGCTGACACTTGGATATTTTTAAGTCACCCGTGACAGGGATAGGACCATTCTGCCCTCACCACAGCAGTCACCCTCCCCCCCCCCCTCCATGGACTGGCACACTCTCCCCTCACTCACTGCACACTCTCCAGCCCAGGCTCCCCACCAGCACTCTCCAACCCGTGGCAGCTGGTCTGGGGGGTACTTGGACGGCTGGACACGGCTGAGGGCACCTCCGATGACCGCCTGGAGCTGGGTAGGGTCTGCGGTGATGGGCAGCGGGATCTCCGATTTGACGCTTGATTTATGACCTTCACCGTCTCAAACACTCTCCTATAGCTCCTGGTGAAGGAAGTGAAGTCATTAGCTCATAACAGTTTTCTCGGTAGTGCACAGGGTTAATGGAGGAAGGATGAGGCAAGTTGAACCATTTACTTCCTCTTTCTGCTTTCCTTAATCCTTGAGAACTTCCAAAGTCCATCACTGGCCTCACAAATCTGGTAAGAAGTCCCCTTCTCGCAGTAATTCCACATAGCACGCTAGCACAGGCCACGCGCAACACACTCCCAGAGTGCCCCCGACGGATGGATGGACTGGGGGTGACTCACCTGTACTCCGAGGAGGCCGAGCTGTCAATGCCTTTCCTCAAGGTTCCCTGGATCTCGGCAGCTAGGGAATCCTACATGAAATGAGAGCACACACGGGTAAGTACGCACACAGCGACCCGCCAGAAACCACCCCCTCCTCCTCCTCCTCGTGGGACTGCATCAGAAGGCAGGGCCGAAGAGGACGGCCCCTGTTCTCCCAACCAGCGCCGATAGCCCTCGCCTGGCTGACCAGGAGCAGTGGTTGGAGTTTTAGGGAGCTGCTCACCAGAGGGATGATGTTGAACGAGCTGTAGCAGTTCACACTGCTATTGGGGACGCTGCGGTTCCTCAGGGTTTTCACTTCGTCACGTGCTTCATTTAACATGTCGTCACACTCCGCGTATTTCTCCCGCAGGTCCTGCAGCTGTGGGGGGGGGGGGAGGCGAGAGCGAAAAACACGTGCAGGCATGACTTCCCATCTACTGAGACGATTTAAAAGCGCTACGAACGAAACCAGATAGAAAGGACGTGCAATGATTACTGCCCTATCCGTTGAGTAAAACCACAAGCCTCCAGATCTCACTGCAGCTTTCCTAGGAATGGAGGGAAAATGTTCAGAGATCACCGTCCAGTGTCCACCCAATGGACAAAACTACAGTGCTCAATGCAGCTGTCCCAGAACCTTCCCTCCCCTTTCTCAGAGAAATGCCACCCGAATGTGATCCAGGTGACCCCCAGTTTACTTACCTCAATTCGGAGCTGCCACTGGATTTCTTTTGCGGCTGACAAGTGCTGCTGCAGCTCCTCATTCTCTGCGGTACACTAGGAATACAAGAGAAGGCCTGTGCCAGTCTGTACTTTCAATCCAGCCTGTGCCGCTCACACGCCCAGCGTTTGCTGGAAATCGCGGCAATGACAAGCCCTTCCCTTACCACTCATGGCCGTCTAAAGACAGGACAGATGCTGGGGGCACTACATTCAGAGCCAGGGAGGGAGGGGGCGGAAGGTTTATAGGGTAAGAGTACGAGAGGAGGGGCGAGACACCGCGCTCACAGCTCGAGGAGGAGCGGGTCAGGCACTGTATTAACAGCCAGGGAGTAAGGGAGCGTCAGACACCGCATCTGCACATACAATTTCCGGTGCACAGGACTCACAGTGCGGCACTTCTGCTGCAGGTCCACGATGTGGGCTAACAGCTGGCTGATCTCCTCCTGCTGCCGGGCCATGTCCTCTGCTTTCCGCACCAGCTCCTCTGACAGCAGCGCGACCTGTCTGCTGGCATCCGCTGAGCCGCAAGAAGTCAAGAACAAGAACCATGAGCCCGTTGATAGGTTAGATGCACACACACACACACACACACACACACAACTTGTGCTCCAGGATGGCTACTACCCCAGAGTATAGTAGCCTTTGAAGGACACACACCACTCTAGATCAAAGCACCACACAAAATTAATGGAACATCACCAGTAAAGGTTAAGCAAAGGTCACAGACTTCTTGGCTGCTATCAGAGATGAGATGAAATGAATGACTGCCTATACCATGAGACAACCCTCAGGCACTTACTGCGGCTTTAGCTGGCGGTTCCAAGAACGGAAGGGGGAATAGGATACCTTTTACTGCCTAGAAGTGGTTCTCCCATGTAGGGTTAAAGCACATGGGCAGAGCAACCTAGGGGGAAGTTTGCTCTTTGGGTGGTCCTTGTTGGCCTACTCTGGCGTGAAAAGCACTTACAGAACTGCTCCACGCAATCCATCATCAGCTCCTCCTCCTGATCTTCATACTGGCTGGTCTCATGCACTATGCTCGAGACCTAAGAGGCAAGAAGAACATGGAAGAGGAGATCTAAGAAGGTTATACCAACAAAGTCTGTGGAGAACAATGACGTGGTTAGGAGATGGAAGCCACTCAAGTCTACGGAGGTAAGGGATGTGGCTGGGAGGGGAATCCACTGGAATTATGCAGGGAAGAGAGATCTTGCCTACGCCTGTTAGTCTCCTTGTCCTCACCTTACTCCTCAGCTTCTGGTTCTCCTCCTCCAGCTCTTTCAGCTTCTGCTGGAGCCCATCCAGGTGGAAGTTGTACTGTAAGGAGAAGGAGGACTGACGGCGCCTCCGCCTGGCAAGAGAAAACAAGAGGAGGAAGAGAGAGCCCTCATCGTTCTCTTCCCACCCCAAGGGCAGCAGCAGCACATGGCTCCTTCTCCCAGGAGCTTTACTGCCACACCTTCCAGCCTGACCACTGCCCAACACCTCCCGGGAAGGGAGGAGGGTGAACCCGTTCCTGTCGTCTGCCCTGGGCTGAGGGGGTACTCACGGTGGGGGGACAGTGGCGGCCGGCTCGCTCTCCTCCGTGGTGCTCGTGAACACGTGCAGAAGGTCATCACGCATGGACACCTCATGGTGCAGCTGAGCAGTCTGCAAGGGCAAAGGGGAGATGGGGAGGTGAGGCAAGGGGCAGGAACGAACCCACGGGAGACGAAGAGAATTTAAGGCTGAACGCAAGCTCTCGCTCATTCCGTGTGGTTTAAAAGTGCTGAGGAGTTAAACAGCCAACGGGAGGGCCCCCAGGCACTCACCCGTGGCTGCAAACTGCGGATCAAGGCCGGGGGAGAAAGCTGGGGGAGACTAGGCCTCAGGACACAGAACACACTGTGGGCAGCTCGAGCACAGCGGATTCTTCTTCTGAGCCCTCACCAGAATCACTTGGTGGAAGCTTTTGACCCTCCAGGGAACATCATGGCGCACAATGCTGCCTGGCTCCTGGACAGAGCGTTTTGGCCTTTCCTGGGGAATTATTTTTATATTAACTTCCAGTCCAATGATTTGTAATTTCTGCACCATCTGAAATCAGCATCGTGAGGGATGCAAAAGTAAAATAACCAGGACTGGCCTGACGATGTCTTCCCCCAGGAGTCAGGAGCAGCGACTGGCACCCTATGCTCCTTTGTAGCGCCAGCTCAATCAGAACAAGGGTGGGGATCTGGCACCATAAGCCTTCGTTTGCATTAAAACTGAAGAACATATGGCGAGGTCTGCGTTGCACACAAAAATGGCAAATCCAAGTGATTTGCAATAGCGCCACTATGTGCCGTTTCGATGCACACAGCAGACTTTGCAAAATTTTCTGCTAGTTTTGCACTAGCAAAATTTTAATAGTTAATGACTGACTTTGAAGCAAACTTATGCAAAGTAGTTAATTAACTTTTAGTACATATGCTTCACAATATAGTTTTTTTTGCAAAATTTTCCATGGCAATACTATATGCACTACTTTTTCCCCCCAGCTTATTTGCATTTAAATCCCAGTAGAAAAACAGTGTGCACTATTTCTCAAACAGTGCGCTAAATTTTGCACGGCTTAGCACAGCAGCCTCCTGCGTTGGAAGCCACAGTGACAGTTCAGGGCTGGGATCAGTGCAATCACGGGCTTCGAACCCGGCCACCAGGCGTCAGCACTGAGCAATTACGACTTTCTCCCCGCCAGTCCTGACCACCCCAGGGAGCAGAAAACCTCATCCAGGAATGAAACCCAAGTCCTCTGCATGGCGGCACGTAGCCACCCAGCTACCGGACCGGCCGGATTTTCTTCAGTTCTTTTTATTAAAAAAAAGCGACTGTGTGTGGGGCAATGTCAGACCGAGGTGGCACCTCCCTGCCAGCCTCGCATGCCGAAGCCAAGCCCAAAAGAGAAACCAAAGCCAGCCCTGCCCCCTTCTGCAGCCCATTGGGGATTTCTGCGAGGGACGGGGAGAACTTTACCTCCTCTTTGGCCACCTCCAGCTGCTCCTCCAGGAATTCGTTCCTCTCCGTCAGGGCCTGGTTCTGCTGCAGCAGCGACTGTCCGATGCGGGCCGCCAGCTCCAGGTCGCGCTCTTTCTGCAGAAACAGCAACGACATCACTCCTGCCACCTGGGGGGGGGAAGGGGGCTGCCAAGGACCCTGCCCCTCCACCACCCACACCCCAAGTGCAGCCACAGCTTCAACAGGATTCACAAGGAAACCCGTGGGGCTACCCACTTGAGAATCTGCCACGTGAGGAGCGACGCTACCCTGTTAATATCTTGGGAGTTTGCAAAGGTGGATAAACCTGATAACGTGGGAGGACCTCCAAGGCAGTGCTTCTCAACCCAGCCCTCAGAGCACACCTAGCCAGTCAGGTTCAGGATATCCGCAATGAATATGCATGAGATAGGATTTGCATACGACGGAGGCAGTGCATGCCAGTCTATTTCATGCACATTCACTGTGAATATCTTGAAACCTGACTGGCTAGCTGTACGCTGAGGACTGGGTTGAGAAGCACTGCTCCAACAGTACCTATGTTCAGAGTAGTTCTTCCTTCTCGCCACCAGGGGGGGCTCAGATTAAGTGGGAATAAAGGGGGTCAATGTGGGACGGAGACCCAGATGTGTGTGTGTTGGGGGAAGGGACAGTAATAGAATTCCTTTAATTCATGAATTGTGATGAGATGCTGGAGGCCCCTGCCGCTGTTCACTGTCAGATGTCCTAGGATGCTGTGGGTGGCTGATCTGGGGCAGGGTTGGAGGGCTGGCATGGTATTTGAGCAGTGCAAGGCACCCCCCCATGTCCAGAGCGCAGTACAAACCTCCTCCAGCAGGCTGGTCACCGCATCAATGTCGTGGTAGGTTTTTGTAATTCGGCCAACCCTCTCTGAACACAGTACTAGAGAGAAAAGGAGGAGAGAGCCACATCAGCTTCTGCACATGAATCCCTAACACCCAGAGATTGATTGATTTATGTACCAGGTTTTCTAGACCGTCGTTTAGTAAAAACTTTCACAACGGTTTACATAATTAAGAATATAAATACATCCCTTGAATATAAAATAAATTTAACAATACAATAAAATAGAAATAACATATAGTTAAAATCAAAATAAAATATAGACACAAACAGTATAAGAGAATAAGATTAGAAATATGCCTCAGCCAGCAGTGCTATAAGCTCTCTTAAATAACCAGGTTTTCAAATTTCTTTTAAAAGCTTTAAAATCCGATTGCATTCTTAATTCAGGTGGCAACTCATTCCAATGCTTTGGGCCTGCTAATGAAATTGCTCTCTCTCGCACTAAAGTTAATCTCGCCCAGGTAATAGATGGTGCCGTCAGAAGGCCTTTATTTGAGGATCTGAGGTTTCTCTGAGGGGTGTGTAATCGTATTGTAGCTTTCAGCCAGTCTTTTTTTTTTTTAATTTATAATTTTATTATTTTCATGTGAACATACAAGGGAGCCATGAACATATCATAACAACGTAACATATCTAACACGCACCAGAACATATCCCGCGTCTCCCAGTTGCCCCCCATCCCACCCCCTCCCTCCTATCCATGAGCTCATTCAAACTATGTCTAACTCATTACCTTGAGTTCATTTATAAGAATGGAGCATAATGCAGTAGGTGACCTACGTGTAGTGAGATGGTGCTGGGGTATCTGGAGAAGCACCTCAACTGTTTGTTGTGTTCAGCCAGTCACTTTGATAGTGGAATCGGGAAGAAGGGAACCTTTCTTTGGCTGAATGTGCCTTGCACATAGGGGTCATCGCTACTGCCACATCGCAGCTGCTCTGGCTGTGAAGTACGAGTTAGAAAACCAGAACTCCCTGCTGACCTGCCACACCGCAGAGCGCAGGCAGACAAGGTAAAGAGCCACAAGAGTGCGGGGCATGGGCCTATCACGTGTTGAAAGTGCAACGGTTCCTGTTCTTATTAAGGAAGCCACATTGGTTCTCTAAGCAGGAGGTCTCCCATACTTCCAGAAGGGCCTTCAAGAGCATCCCAGCAAAGCAGCATGTGCAAGAATACCTTGCATCTGACCCTTCCTGACCCACAGCATGGCTGAGGAGAAAGCTCTCGCACAGGAGCCTGATGAGACACACCCTATTTTCACAACTGCACGGGTGCGGTTAAAAGTGTTTACCAGCACTTGCTCAGGTGTGGTTCATAAATGCTCCTCGCTCAACCCTGCCAATATTTAAAGGGAATTTTGTAGCTTCACAGCATTTCAATTACAGATATGACCTCCTCAAGCCATCATCTCTCCTAAGGAAGCTCCCATGAGCCAGCCACGGGGTATTATGAGAAGCCAGAGCTGGCCAAGACAAGAGGAACTTTAATATCTGGTTCGGTATCCATATCCGGTTTCTGCTGACCCAGCAACCCAAATGATAATGAAACCAGGTCACAACCAAGTCATCAGTGACTCACGCTCCATGGGTTCACTCTGGTATTAAGAAGGGTGCCACCAGCAGGAAGGAGTCCCATGATGAGGTGCGTTGCAGGGAAAGGCCCAGGAAAAAAAGAGAGAGGGAAACTAGTCTGTAGCCAAGAAAAGTCTGAAGGAAGAATGGGCAGCTAAATCCGTAAAGCAATAATCGAGCACTGGGACCAGATGTCCTCCTCAGCCTGATAGTCACGAGACATAACAACATAAGATACGCCATACTGGTCAGACCAAGGGTCCATCAAGCCCAGCATCCTGTTTCCAACAGAGGCCAAAAACCAGGCCACAAGAACCTGGCAAGTACCCAAACACTAAGAAGATCCCATGCTACTAATCCTTATTGATTAATAGCAGCTTATGGACTTCTGCTCTAGGAGCTTATCCAAAACTGTTTTAAACCCAGCTACACTAACTGCTGTAACCACATCCTCTGGCAATGAATTCCAGAGCTTAACTATGCGGTGAGTGAAAAAGAATTTTCTCCAATTAGTCTTAAATGTGCTACTTGCTAACTTCATGGAGTGCCCCCTGGTTCTCTATTATCTGTGAGAGTAAATATGTAATTTATAATAACTTGTTCAAGTCCTTTCATGACTTTGTAGACTCTATCATATCCCCCCTCCGTCATCTCTTTTCTACAAACTGCCCTAACTTCTTTAGCCTTTCCTCATAGGGCAGCCGTTCCAAGCCCCTTATTTTGGTTCTCCCTTCTCTGTACTTTCTCCCAGTGCAGCTATATCCTTTTTCAGATGTGGTGAGAAGAATTGTGCACAGTTCATTCAAGGTGTGGTCTCTCACCATGGAGCGATTAAGAGGCATTATGACATTTCCGTTTTATTCACCATTCCCTTTCTAATAATTCCAACATTCTGTTTGCTTTTTGACTGCAGCAGCACACGAGCCGACGATTTCAATGTATTATCCCACTATGACGCCTAGATCTCTTTCTTGGGTGGTAGCACCTAATATGGAACCTAACATCGTGTAACTACAGCAAGGAGTATTTTGCCCTATATGCAACACCTTGCACTTGTCCACATTAAATTTCATCTGCCATTTGGGCACCCAATCTTCCAGTCTCACAAGGTCCTCCTGCAATTCATCCCAATCGCCTGTTACAGAGAGGGCTGATCTGTGAGCTCTGGAAGTTCCTGCATGGTCAGCTTCACTACCAGACCACTAGCCTGGCTCTACTAGAGCTGAGGTTAACAATTTTCCGAGACAGACACATGGTGAACCTCAAAGGGCCGCTGGCCATCAGTCATTCCTCTTCCTCAGGCTATTAAAATCAGGATATTTGCATGAAATGAAGGCTGGCCCTAAAAAATTCAGGCCCTCTACCTGTGACATCAAGCTAATTGTCAAGGCAACAGACGGTCAGGTCTACATTCTCGGTTTATGACAACTGTAAAAAAAGAAAAAATAAATCCCCAAACTCTAACAAAAGGCTTAAAATGGGAATTATTGGGTGGTACAACTGCACACTTCATCCTCCAAGGTTGGGTTTTCTACTGGGAAGGCCAAAGACTACCAAATCCATTTCTGTTTGTGCTGATGCACGAATCGCCACTTTCTTGCAATATCGTGTGCCACTTACCTACCCTTCACAGCCTGTACACTGTCTGAGCCTCAGGGAACCATCCGGTTCCTATGAGCTGAATAAAGAGTGATTTGCCCAGGTTTAACCCTGCCCTCCTCTTCCCAGCTTTCCATAAGGGGTGTATGGATAGGTGGGGTGCATGGAGCTGCTCCCGGGACTGCGATTAGGTCAGGAAGCAAAACATTTGAAAAGTTAACTCGTGTATGCTCGGCCGCCCTCACCAACGCAGGGAATGTCACGTTTTTGGCTGCTTTTAGCACCTGGGCTCCGTGGAGGCTAATTTCGAAAGAGAAACAAAGGTGAGTGCCTTCCCTTTCAAAGCCGACCGCAAACACCGCGGGCTAAAACGCAACGTCCACGTACACTGCAAACGACGTGGGCTGATCAAGAACTGCCCCCCCCCCCGATTCACAAAAATGCTCCACCGAGAGGCACCGGGGAAAGTGTGCGCCATCGACAGCAAGAATAATCTGGAACGTCTGACACCCGACGGCGCAGACGGACAGACCCAGAACTCACTGCCCCCATCTCGCTGCAGCGTCAGGAGCTCGCCCCCGCCCTTACTGGGCTCCCGACATGTCAGACCGCACGTCTGCAGTGTTTTACTGTGCCAGATGGCTCCCCATGCTCGGCGGGGGGGGGGGGAAGGGGGTGGCAGCAGTGGGATTACCATCAGACTCCCTGACCCTAATTGGAAATAATTAGAGCGCGACACAACACCCTCATTCCCCGACCCCTGCGCTTCTCCCCCCCCCACCCTCGCCTATACCCGGCAGCACCATGTCCCAGCCTAAACGGATCGAGAGTCAGACAGACACCGGCACGGGCCGTCTGGGACTCCAGGAAAGAACCAAATCCTAGGCACCTGACTCTGGAAGTGCTGATGTAGCTCGTATTGGACCAGACAAAAGAAATATTATATCTGTCTATCTGGTCCGTTAAAACCTGTCACTGATCCCAGAGAATCTCCGCTTTCCTGGGGCCAAGCCAAATACGTTTTACAGGGAATTCAACAGAACGAGAGTGGCACCAGTTCTCGTGGTTCTGCAACATTTGCCAGATTTCAGCAAAGTGAAAACGAGGGGGGGGGGGATCATCTGTCAACAACCGATCCCCACCCTGAAATATCCAGAGGGTTTCGTGAGAAGGGAAACCCACGAATCGCAGCGCAGCTCTGCAGATCCGTGCTGGCCGGGAGAGTCCTGCCACTACCTGCGCTCTGCTCGCACCTTCGCCACTAATTTGAGATCGAAGAACCGTAACCCCCCCCCCCCCTAAAAAAAAATAAAAATCCCTGATCAGTCCCAGGAAATTCCTGCAGGATTCCCTTCCCCCTGCCCCCACCTCCGTCCGTCTTCTGCCAGTGAACATGTGGGCACCTCTGGGGGCTGCAACAACCGCCGTCCCCCCACTTATTCTGTCCCCGATCGCCGTCACAGCAGATGGGTGGGTGGGAGAAGGGGGGGTCCCGCGATTCATCCCAGCCACAGCCTCCGGCGGCAGCCCCGGGGTGGGAATGGGATGACCCCGCACTCCTGGGACTGTCCTCAGACCCCCCACCCCCCACCCCCAGAGGATACTAAATCCATAATCAGGAGGGACGTAAGGACCTAAATATGCACCCAGAGAGGAAAGGGGCACGAGAGCGATGTTCAACTACCTGAAAGGGTTAAATTAAGCGCACGCAACAAAGCTTTATCAGAGAACAAGAGGGCAGGGTACCAGGCTCCGGGGGGGGGGGGGGGGTGGTGGTGGTGAAGGCAAAGCAGGAACAGGAGGACCTTGGCCATGAAGAAGGGCAGAGAAAGTCAGTGATGAGCTGGGGGGCTGTGGCAGTGCCCCAGGAAGTAAACTGGGCAGAGACTGGACAGGCCTTACAGTCCTTACCTGCCATCAGCGTCTCGATTTCTCTGCTTCAGTCTACGCCTTACAATCGCAGCGATGCTGGAGCAGTGCTCCTAGTTACACAACGCACACAAACACACACAAACAGAGAAGTACAAACACACACACACACCCCCCTACCCTTCCCACAAATAATTCCCACGCTGCTGAGTTACAGATATTCCCTGTCAGGCCCAGAGGCGCGCGTCTCAGGAGCCCGCCAGCGCCTCGTCTGCCGTGCTACCATTAAACTTTAATTCTGGTAACCGACTGCAAAGAACCAGTGCCAGCAGCGTCCCTGCCCCAAAGAGCCTGCGACATTCCAAGCTCACCCCAGGTAGATACAGGAGGACTGTGCGACATCCGGCTCTCATCAGGTGCTCGCGCACTGTTCCCTTGTCCTCAAGCTCCTTACCTGCCTCCAGATCCCGGCTCATCTGGTCAGAGTTACTGTCCATGCTAAAGATTTCCATGGCCAAGGGGCCCAGCCTCAGAGGTCACAGAGCAGGGGGGTGTGTGGGCTGCACATCCAGAGAAGACCCTGGGTGTCCGGCCCTCCCTCCACCTGTCACACGTCTGCACCGCACAAGGAAGCCACAGCGGCCCCAGGGAGGAAGGAGCGACTGAGCAGCCCTTGCAAAGTCGGAGTGAGAAGAGCTGGGATTGCCCCTCCCCTCAGTCCTCTCTGGAGGATGGAACATTCCTGGTGGCAGGGTGGAGCCAGCACCTGCTTGTGTGCGCCTGGGCTGGGCGGAGCGTTCTGCTCGTGCTGCCAGTCAGCACACTGCCGCCTGGGGGTCAGCACAGCGGCCGGGCCCCTCTCTGCTTCTGCCTACACACTCCATTAGTCTTACTCCCTTTTCTTTTTTGTCATAATGGATTTGAGGCCTGATTCAAGAGGGAAAACAGGAACAACTGTAGAGTAAATCTGGCCCTTTAAGTCTCACGTGTTCCTGACAGGATGAGAGCTTTCTTTCATGCTTTGTGCATACAGCGCACAAGTGAATTTCCAGCAAGCCTTTTCCTCAGCTCTTTTTGTCAGGGAGGGAGCTTTTTTCTCCACTCTTGAAGGATTACCCAGGCCCAGCAGGTCCTCCTGCTGGTTAGAGCCCAGACGGGCCTCAACCCTTCACGGGACCAGGTTCAGCTAGCCTTCATCTTCCACAGGCACCTTTCACTAATGCGCTGCCTAAAGGGGAGGACACTGGCAGTGAAGAGAGGGCACACCAGCTGCACTGCAGAATTAACACCATGGAATCAGGGGGCTTTGACCGCAGTTATCTGGCTGGGGGACACTAAGTCTGCAGTGAGGGTGGAAATGCTGCGGTTTGTCTAATTCTTGCATCACCAGCACCCTTGTTCCCCTCTCAGTGAGAGCACAAGGTAAAATCAGCCCTGAGCTTGCAGGTCAGATGTCCTCACTGACCTTATTGTGAGGGGCCAGGTCAGTGCAATCAGACAGCTGTCATCTGAAGAAGCCCAACACACTCACCAGGCCAGGAGTCTCCGTGCAATGGTGGCCAAAGTCAGAGGCTGGAAGGGATAAACCAAAAAAACAGACGGACTGACAGACAGATGAATGCATGGGCAGACTGACAGACAGACCAACATTCAGAGAAAAAGGAGAAGAGTGGCCTCTAGAACCTTACACAGTCGGGATCTCCAGGTTCCAATCCCCGGCTCGGTCACTGACTGTGACCTCAGGGTAAGTCACTAAATCTCACTATACCTGAGTTCTAATCCCCAGCTCTATCACTCACTGTGTGTAACCTCAGAGTAAGTCACTAAATTGGGCATCAAAATGGCAGATGAAATTTAGTGTGGATAAGTGCAAGGTGATGCATATAGGGAAAAATAACCCATGCTATAGTCACACAATGTTAGGTTCCATATTAGGTGCTACAACCCAAGAAAGAGATCTAGGTGTCATAGTGGATAACACATTGAAATCGTCGGTTCAGTGTGCTGCGGCAGTCAAAAAAGCAAACAGAATGTTGGGAATTATTAGAAAGGGAATGGTGAATAAAACGGAAAATGTCATAATGCCTCAATATCACTCCATGGTGAGACCGCACCTTGAATACTGTGTACAATTCTGGTCGCCGCATCTCAAAAAAGATATAATTGCGATGGAGAAGGTACAGAGAAGGGCGACCAAAATGATAAGGGGACTGGAACAGCTCCCCTGTGAGGAAAGACTAAAGAGGTTAGGACTTTTCAGCTTGGAGAAGAGATGGCTGAGGGGGGATATGATAGAGATGTTTAAAACCATGAGAGGTCTAGAACGGGTAGATGTGACTCGGTTATTTACTCTTTCGGATAATAGAAAGACTAGGGGGCACTCCATGAAGTTAGCATGGGGCACATTTAAAACTAATTGGAGAAAGTTCTTTTTCACTCAACGCACAATTAAACTCTGGAATTTGTTGCCAGAGGATGTGGTTAGTGCAGTTAGTATAGCTGTGATTAAAAAAGGATTGGATAAATTCTTGGAGGAGAAGTCCATTACCTGCTATTAATTAAGATGGCTTAGAAAATAGCCACTGCTATTACTAGCAATGGTAACTTGGAATAGTTTTTGAGTACTTGCCAGGTTCTTATGGCCTGGATTGGCCACTGTTGGAAATAGGATGCTGGGCTTGATGGTCCCTTGGCCTGACCCAGTATGGCATTTTCTTATGTTCTCCCTGTGCCTGAGTTCTAATCCCCAGCTCCATCACTCACTGTGTGTGACCTCAGGGTAAGTCACTAAATCTCCCTGTGCCTGAGTTCTAATCCCCAGCTTCATTACTCACTGTGTGCGACTTCAGGGTAAGAAACTAAATCTCCCTGTGCCCGAGTTCTAATCCCCAGCTCCATCAGTCACTGTGTATGACCTCAGAGCAAGTTATTTTATCTCCCTGTGCCTGGGTTCTAATCCCCAGCTCCACCACTCACTGTGTGTGACCTCAGGGCAAATTATTTTATCTCCCTGTACCTGAGTTCTAATCCCCAGCTCCATCAGTCACCTCAGGGCAAGTTATTTTATCTCCCTGAACCTGGGTTCTAATCCCTGGCTCTGCTGCTGACTTTGACAGAAGCAAAAGACCTATGAGTGAGAAAGAATTTTACTTCCGCTCCAAAGAAAACACCCGGTGATAAAATGCCAGCACATTTTAGCACATTCATCAAACTAAAGCATGTGAGCAGCAGAATTTCACACCGCTCATGCCATTACAGGCAGCTGGGGCCTGAAGTCCAGACTAGATAATATCCGCACAGCACGCTTCGATCTGTCAATCTCTGCTCTCAAGAGCATGGGGAGACGGATCCTCTGAACCGAGGTGAAGGGACCGCCTGGACATACAGCAGCTGTCGGACGTCATCATCCTCTCTGACCACACTCGTGGGTTTATTTAGCGCTCTGTACCCATCTTTGGCAGAGATCCAGGGAGCTACTGCCCGCCAAAGCCAGGAGAATTTACAAAGAAGGTTTAATCTGAACAGAGTCTGGAAGGATGCCCAAAGGCACTCTAATCCCAGCAAGGAGGAGCGAGCTTTACCTGCGCTCAGAAAGCAGGACTGGCTGCTTCAGCAAGGGGCAGGGAAATCTCCATTAGTGACCTGCTCTGAGGTACATGCACAGCACAGGCTGAGACACACACACACACACAGCTATAATGCAGGCTGAGACACACACACACACACAGCTATAATGCAGGCTGAGACTCACACACACAGAGAGCCATAATGCAGGCTGAGACACGCACACACACACAGAGAGCCATAATGCAGGCTGAGACTCACACACACACAGCTATAATGCAGGCTGAGACTCACACACACAGAGAGCCATAATGCAGGCTGAGACTCACACACACACAGAGAGCCAAAATGCAGGCTGAGACTCACACACACACAGCTATAATGCACGCTGAGACTCACACACACACACACAGCCATAATGCAGGCTGAGACACGCACACACACACACAGCCATAATGCAGGCTGAGACACGCACACACACACACACACACAGCCATAATGCAGGCTGAGACACACACACACACAGCCATAATGCAGGCTGAGACACGCACATACACACAGCCATAATGCAGGCTGAGACACGCACACACACACAGCTATAATGCAGGCCGAGACACACACACACACAGCCATAATGCAGGCTGAGACACACACACAGCTATAATGCAGGCTGAGACACACACACACAGCCATAATGCAGGCTGAGACACACACACACAGCCATAATGCAGGCTGAGACACACACAGCTATAATGCAGGCTGAGACACACACACAGAGCCACAATGCAGGCTGAGACACACACACACACACAGCCATAATGCAGGCTGAGACACGCACACACACAGCCATAATGCAGGCTGAGACACACACAGCTATAATGCAGGCTGAGACACACACACAGAGCCACAATGCAGGCTGAGACACACACAGCTATAATGCAGGCTGAGACACACACACACACACAGCCACAATGCAGGTTGAGACATACACACACAGCCACAATGCAGGCTGAGACACACACACACAGCCACAATGCAGGCTGAGACACACACACAGCCATAATGCAGGCTGAGACACACACACACACACACACACACACACAGAGCCATAATGCAGGCTGAGACACACACACACACAGCCACAATGCAGGCTGAGACACACACACACAGCTATAATGCAGGCTGAGACACGCACACACAGCTATAATGCATGCTGAGACACACACACACAGCCACAATGCATGCTGAGACACACACACACAGCCACAATGCATGCTGAGACACACACACACACAGCCACAATGCATGCTGAGACACACACACACAGCCACAATGCAGGCTGAGACACACACACACAGCCACAATGCAGGCTGAGACACACACACACAGCCATAATGCAGGCTGAGACACACACACACAGCTAAAATGCAGGCTGAGACACACACACACAGCCACAATGCAGGCTGAGACACACACACACAGCCACAATGCAGGCTGAGACATATACACACACACACACAGCCATAATGCAGGCTGAGACATATACACACACACACACAGCCATAATGCAGGCTGAGACACACACACACACAGCCATAATGCAGGCTGAGACATACACACACAGCCATAATGCAGGCTGAGACACACACACACAGCCATAATGCAGGCTGAGACACGCACACACAGCTGTAATGCAGGCTGAGATACATACACACACACACACAGCCACAATGCAGGCTGAGACACGCACACACAGCTGTAATGCAGGCTGAGATACATACACACACACACAGCTGTAATGCAGGCTGAGATACATACACACACACACACACAGCCACAATGCAGGCTGAGACACACACACACAGCTATAATGCAGGCTGAGACACGCACACACAGCTATAATGCAGGCTGAGACACACACACACAGCCACAATGCATGCTGAGACACACACAAACAGCCACAATGCAGGCTGAGACACACACACACAGCCACAATGCATGCTGAGACACACACACACAGCCACAATGCAGGCTGAGACACACACACACAGCCACAATGCAGGCTGAGACACACACACACAGCCACAATGCAGGCTGAGAAATACAAACACACACACAGCCATAATGCAGGCTGAGACACACACACACAGCTATAATGCAGGCTGAGACACGCACACACAGCTGTAATGCAGGCTGAGATACATACACACACACACACACACAGCCACAATGCAGGCTGAGACACGCACACACACACAGCTATAATGCAGGATGAGACACACACACACAGCCAGCTATAATGCAGGATGAGACACACACACACAGCCACAATGCAGGCTGAGGCAGACAGCACAGGCTATGAGACCTGGATAGGGCTGTGCACACCCAAACACACTCTGTGCTCTCAGTCACGGCTAGAGAGGCCAGGGCATGTGGCAGTGCATGCTGAGGATTCCCCAAGGTGCACTTCCTCACACCCCAACCTCAGTTAAGAACATAAGAACATAAGAAATTGCCATGTTGGATCAAACCAAGGGTCCATCAAGCCCAGCATCCTGTTTCCAACAGAGGCCAAACCAAGCCATAAGAACTTGGCAATTACCCAAACACTAAGAAGATCCCATGCTACTGATGCAATTAATAGCAGTGGCTATTCCCTAAGTAAACTTGATTAATAACAGTTAATGGACTTCTCCTCCAAGAACTTATCCAAACCTTTTTTGAACCCAGCTACACTAACTGCACTAACCACATCCTCTGGCAACAAATTCCAGAGCTTAATTGTGCATTGAGTGAAAAAGAATTTTCTCTGATTAGTCTTAAATGTGCTACTTGCTAACTTCATGGAATGCCCCCTAGTCCTTCTATTATTCGAAAGTGTAAATAACCGAGTCACATCTACTCGTTCAAGACCTCTCATGATCTTAAAGAACTCTATCATATCCCCCCTCAGTCATCTCTTCTCCAAGCTGAAGAGCCCTAACCTCTTTAGCCTTTCCTCATAGGGGAGCTGTTCCATTCCCTTTATCATTTTGGTTGCCCTTCTCTGTACCTTCTCCATCGCAACTTTATCTTTTTTGAGATGCGGCGACCAGAATTGTACACAGTATTTAAGGTGTGGTCTCACCATGGAGCGATACAGAGGCATTATGACATTTTCCGTTCTATTAACCATTCCCTTCCTAATAATTCCTAATATTCTGTTTGCTTTTTTGACTGCTGCAGCACACTGAGCAGACAATTTTAAAGTATTATCCACTATGATGCCTAGATCTTTTTCTTGGGTGGTAGCTCCTAATATGGAACCTAACATCGTGTAACTACAGCAAGGGTTATTTTTCCCTATATGCAACACCTTGCACTTGTCCACATTAAATTTCATCTGCCATTTGGATGCCCAATCTTCCAGTCTTGCAAGGTCCTCCTGTAATGTATCACAATCCGCTTGTGATTTAACTACTCTGAATAATTTTGTATCATCAGCAAATTTGATAATCTCACTCGTCGTATTCCTTTCCAGATCATTTATAAATATATTGAAAAGCACCGGTCCAAGTACAGATCCCTGAGGCGCTCCACGGTTTACCCTTTTCCACTGAGAAAATTGACCATTTAATCCTACTCTCTGTTTCCTGTCTTTTAACCAGTTTGTAAACCACGAAAGGACATCGCCACTTATCCCATGACTTTTTAGTTTTCTTAGGAGCCTATCATGAGGAACTTTGTCAAAAGCCTTCTTAAAATCTAAATTCACTACATCTACTGGTTCACCTTTATCCACATGTTTATTAACCCCCTTCAAAAAAATGAAGCAGATTTGTTAGGCAAGACTTCCCTTGGGTAAATCCATGTTGACTATGTTCCATTAAATCATGTCTTTCTATATGCTTTGTGATTTTGACCTTTAGAATAGTTTCCACTATTTTTCCCGTCACTGAAGTCAGGCTCACTGGTCTATAGTTACACTGATCACCACTGGAGCCTAGTTTAAATATTGGAGTTATATTGGTCACCCTCCAGTCTTCAGGTACAATGGATGATTTTAATGATAGGTTATAAATTTTAACTAATAGGTCAGAAATTTCATTTTTGATTTCCTTCAGTACCCTAGGATGCATACCATCCGGTCCAGGTGATTTGCTACTCTTTAGTTTGTCAATGTGGCCTACTACATCTTCCAGGTTCACAGTGATTTTGTCCAGTTCGTCTGACTCATCACCCCTGAAAACCATCTTCGGAACTGGTATCTCCCCAACATTCTCATTAGTAAACACGGAAGCAAAGAATTCATTTAGTCTTTCTGCAATGGCCTTATCTTCCATAAGAGCCCCTTTACCCCTCAGTCAACTAATGGTCCAACCGACTCCCTCACAGGTTTCTTGCTTCAGATATATTTTAAAAAGTTTTTATTATGAGTTTTTGCCTCTATGGCTAACTTCATTTCAAATTCTCTCTTCGCCTGTCTTATCAATGCTTTAAACTTAACTTGGCAATGCTTATGTTTTATCCTATTTTCTTCAGATGGATCCTTCTTCCAATTTTTGAAGGATGTTTTTTTGGCTAAAATAGCCTCTTTCACCTCACCTTTTAACCATGATGGTAATCATTTTGCCTTCCTTCCACCTTTCTTAATGTGTGGAATACACCTGGACTGCGCCTCTAGGATTGTATTTTTAAACAATGTCCATGCCTGTTGAACACTTTTAACCTTTGCAGCTGCACCTTTCAGTTTTTTTCTAACTATTTTCCTCATTTTGTCAAAGTTTCCCTTTTGAAATTTTAATGTTAGAGCTGCAGATTTACTTATTGTCCCCCTTCCAGTTATTAGTTTAAATTTGATCATGTTATGATCACTGTTGCCAAGTGGCCCCACCACCGTTACTTCTCTCACCAAATCCTGCGTTCCACTAAGAATTAAATCTAAAATAGCTCCCTCTCTTGTTGGTTCTTGAACCAATTGCTCCATGAAGCAGTCATTTATTACATCCAGGAACTTTATGTCTCTAGCAAGTCCTGATGTTACATTTACCCAGTCAACCATTCTGATGGCGAAACCGAATGACGGTATACAAAACACGTTAATTAAATAAATAACTAAATAACTAACTAAATAACTAACTAACTAACTAACTAACTATTGGGGTAATTGAAATCTCCCATTATTACTGCTCTGCCAAATTGGTTAGTTTCCCTGATTTCTCTTAGCATTTCATCATCTGTCTGACCATTTTGTCCAGATGGACGGTAGTATACTCCTATCACTATACTCTTACCCAACACACATGGGATTTCTACCCCTATAGATTCTACTGAGCATTTAGTCTCATGTTTGAACTTTATCCTGTTGGACGCTATACCCTCCCGGACATAAAGTGCCACACCCCCACCAAGTTGATCCTCCCTATCATTGCGATATAATTTGTACCCTGATGTAGCACTGTCCCATTGGTTATCCTCCTTCCACCAAGTCTCTGTGATGCCAAACATTGGCCAAAATATGATGACAGTTCAGTGAGAAAACGACGGCCCCTGCAGGAAAGCATTTGCTGATGATCCACCATGGCAGCTTCCCTGTGGCAGAGTGAGCAGGTACATGAGGGACTGGAAATGTGACTCGGTAGGAAGAATAGCCGCTGAGTAACAAAGCACTGAATGAATGTTGGGGTATGGACTGTCTTTCCCAGATCTGACCTGCAAGCACGGAAGGTGCTGACCCTGTGGCTTGGGGGTTACTCACGAAAGTACTTCAGGGTCTCGGTGATCTGCTCGGCCGTCAGGTCCAGGCGGATGTCGGGAGGGAGCAGGGGGGTGAGCAGCCAGTCATCGTGCTCGTAGCCAAAGACGGTGTCCGCTCGCAGGGTGTAGTGCGGCAGCTGCTCCTGCAGCAGACTGAAGATTTCCACCTCCGGCACGTCTCCACCGCTGCACACATCTGGAGGAGGAGGAGGAGAGGGTGAGGGAACATGCTATCACACACGTGTGAAAGTTTAGTAACATTTTTTATAACACGGAATACAAGGGATTGAGTCAATGTGGAGAAACGCTTTCTGAATGTCTGCATCGTTTAGGCTAAGGGTGCTGCCTCCCTCTGTGAGCAGCATCTCCCCCCTCCCCAGCAAGACGTCAAGTGAGACTTCCAAGGCCCAGGACCCTTTCCTGCCGGATGGCGAGACTTCCCACAAGAGGGAGGGGGCGTTCTCTGGGGTGATGTGAAAGGTCTTTGTACAAGACCTTTCCGGCCCCCTCCACTCCCCCCGACCAGGGCTGCCTGCTCATGCAAATGCTTTCTTACTGACAGTCCTCAAGAATTTTACTGACACACGTTTCACCCTCACCCCGCAGCTGTGTACAGCTGGACTCCTCTCTTTATCTATCTATTTATTTAGGTGTTTTATATACCGCCGTTCCAAAAGAAGATCACAACGGTTCACAAAATCAGTATTCATGCTCTGGGTCGACATTTGCATTCATTCAGCATTGAAGCAAACACATTTTTTTAGGGCATATTCGTACATCCTCTAGGTCAACACACCAGTAAATACAAATTCTAATTCTACTGTCGTTTCACATGACGCCGTCCAGTGCACATTGTTCATTCTGCTATCATGATTTCTGTTTGTGGCAGTGTGTTTATCGGCAGATTAGAAATCTGTGCTAAATCATATGCACGTCTAAAGAGCCATGTTTTCAGTTCATGTTTGAAACTCTTTCTGTTATCAGACATAATGATTCTGGAAGAGAGTTCCACAGATCCAGCTCCCCAGTGTGTGACTGACACTGACACACACCCACACATCCCCCCAGCACTTCCAGGCAGAGGGACCGGACAGCCGGACTCTGGCACTGGGGCTCCAGGTAAGGCTCTCTCCTCCCTTGCAGAGAGCAGTGGGAGCGCCCTCTGCTGTTCAGGTGCTGGCACAGCAAAGCTCACAGAACCCCCGTTTCCTCTCTCAGACAGACTGACCCTGCTTCTACCCTGCCCCCCCGTGGAGCCTGGCAGGGTACTCACCAGTGATTGTGGCAGCATCGTGCCAGGCTTTGGTCTGGAGGCGCTTTCCAGTCACCAGCTGCTCCTCACCAGCGTGAATGGCCCCAGTCGCTGAGGGGTCCTGGATCTCACCGCAGACGGGAAGAGTCTCGGCTGAGGGTTTCTCACGGGATCCCGAGGTGTCCAGTTTGGCTGGCTTCAGGGGGAAGTACCGGCTGCCATGTGCAGAGCTCTGTGCCACCCCCTCCTCAGGCAGGCCAAGCTGCTCCTCCACGACGGTCACCCTGGGCAACCTAGGGGGGGAAAGAGAAGAGAGGAGCCTGTCAATCTGTCACCCAGGTCATCCCGGCATAATGTGCAGGGGGCGTCAGGGCCAGAGCTGGGGCGAGAACTGAGGCCCAGAGAGCTGGCAGCAGGGCCAAGATTAAAAGAATTCTTTTTCAAATAGGAAGTTGAGGTCCTTCTTTTTGAAATGAAGGAAGGATAACCTTGGAAAGATACCACGACCTTGTCAGGACACAGCAGGGAGCCACGCAAGGCAAAGGCCACATGTGACATACAGGAAGGAGGAATGGCTCTGCCAAGTGAAAGAAATGATTCTTTGAGCAGGAAGTTTATCTCCACTTGTGTTCAGGGAACCTGTTTGCTGAAAAGTCATAAATCCCCATATCTCGCCTCTATCTGCCCTATGCCCAGTGATAAGTGCCCGGCAGCTGCTGACTTCCTGAAGCAGCCTCTCTAGAGGAACATGCTGCCCTCATAAAACAAGACGACAAGAAGTGCCGTGCTGGGCCAGGCAGATCTCTAGGAAGAGCCCGGCAGATCCCAGAAAGCAGATCTGTTTCTTGTTACTCCCAAGGACAGCAATAACTTTCTTTAATCTACCTGACTAATAATGTATTATGGACTTTTCCCCCAGGAACTCGTCCAAGCCTTTTTTTTTTTTTTTGTATATAATCTGTTTTTATTTTGTTTGCAGGTCGCATAAAACAACAGTATGCAATAAAAATCCAACAGCAGCCTTCCATAATGATAAAAGAGAAGGTACAACAAAATGAGTAACAAACAAGATCAGGAGAGTCATATGATGCAACAATGGAAGGTGGCTAAAGAAGCCCCTGACAGAGCATACTGTATATGTTAACCATATTGCAAAATAAATTACAGAATCATCATGAAAACAAACGCGCCATATTTATGCTCCCATACCCCCCCCCCCCCCCTCCTCCCGTCACTGGTAGAGAACAGAGAAAACTGACAATATAGTGATACTGGAAAAAGGCTGACTATGACCTCAAGCAGAAATAGGAGCAAGTTGCCGCTAGGGTGATGAACTTGAAGTGGCTACATGATCAGCAAGCCATTTCTGATAGGGGCTCCAAACAGCTTGAAAAAAAGGTAAACGGTTCTGATGAACGGCAGTGAGTCTACTCAGTTGATATATAGAAAAAAGGCGATGTTGCACTGCAGCAAGTGATGGAATTTTAGTCTGTTTCCAATGACTGGCCAGCTCGGATCTTGCCGCAATAAAGGTTTGCAATAATAACTTCTGGTGTGGAGTCGTATATTCTGTCATAGGCACACCCAAAAGAACATGCCAGGGTTGCGCCAAACAGGGGGCCTGTAACAACTGAGAGAGCCACTGAGTCACCGCCTGCCAATAACCCTGAATCCTGGGACAGGACCACCATATGTGTAGATAAGTGCCCTGGTCCCCACAATTGCGCCAGCAGCAGTCTGAAACATGAGGGTAGAACCCATGTAGGGCTAGGGGGGTGTAATGCCACCTATAAAGTAATTTATATGAATTTTCCTGTAACCCCGCAGAAATGGAACATTTGCCAGCCGTAGCGTAAATAGTATCCCAATCCTGGTCATCGAGAGAGCCCGGAAAATCTAAGTCCCAAAGTAACCTATATTTATGAGCCACTAACGATTTATTGTTAAACATAGTATAAATTTTGGATATAATTCCCTTCATAATCGAAGCATGCTGGCATAGTGTCTCAAATAAAGTGTTTTTGGTTCTCAAGGTGCCACGCCGTATCCCGGTGCGTGTGAAGGAGGATACTCTAGCATATAACAGATAATCCATAGTGCTACCTAAGTGAAGGGCACTAAGTTGTGTTCTAGAGAGCAGATGGCCCTGCTGTAGGACATGACCTATGCATACGACCCCTGATTGTTGCCATTCTCTAAGACCCACAGGGCATTCACAACGTGGCACCACAGTGTTTGTGAATAAGTGGGTTAATAAGGAATGCGTTTCAGGACCCACCAATTCCTTTTGCCAACGATGCCAGATTTGCATCGTAGTTCGCAAAGCGAAAGGATAATAACCGAACTCACCCCACGAAGCGCTGGGCTGCCAAGGTATCGCCGTAATAGGGAAAGACCCGATCAACCCTTGCTCGAAGCGCACCCACTGAGGAACATCACGAGAGCCATGAAGAGCCACCAGAGCCCGCAACTGGGCCGCATAATAGTACCACAATAGGTTAGGTAAATGTAGGCCTCCCCGATTCTTAGGTAGATACAGAATAGACCTCGCCACCCGGGGTGGTCTTCTCCTCCAGATAAAGCCACACAGGAGTTGCTGCCACTGTTTGAGCATGAGAGTGGGGAGGCTAATGGGGATAGTAGTGAAGAAATATAGAAAACGAGGAAGAACATTCATTTTGAGAATAGCTATGCGTCCCATCCACGAGAATACCTGTCTGTCCCAGCGTCTGAGATTCTCCTTTATATTAGTCACCAATGATTGATAGTTAAGGGTAAACAGCTGACTAACGTGGGAGCCAATTTTAACCCCTAGATATTTCAAATAAGAGGGAGCCCATAAAAAGGGAAATCGAGTCTTGAGGTCATGTGCTGTAGCAGTCGGGAGAGTCAAATTAAGTATTTCCGATTTGTCGTAATTAATACGCATGCCTGAAACTGCCGAGAAGCCTTGCAATTCAGCCATAACTCCTTGTAAAGAGGCTTCAGGTTCAGATAACGTCAGCATAACATCGTCCGCAAAAAGGGAAATTTTTGAGTGAACTTTGCCACCCCAAATGCCTTTAATGGTCTCGGCTTCACGGACTCTAGTGGCAAAGGGTTCCAAGAATAGCGCAAAAAGTAGGGGAGATAAGGGGCAGCCCTGCCTAGTTCCCCGGTGTATGCTAAAGGGGAGACCATATCCCCCATTGACCTTTACTCTAGCCTTAGGTCCCTCATAAAGCTTCCGTATCCAGGTAGTAAAAGCAGTCCCAAAGCCCATCTTACCCAGGACCTTAAACAAAAAATCCCAGTGGACAAGATCAAACGCTTTTTCTGCGTCAAGAGCCAAAAGGACAGCTGGTATGCTCCGCTGTTGGACCAAATCAACTATGTTGACTATCCGCCTCACACTGTCAGCAGCTAATCGCCCTGGAACAAAACCCACTTGGTCATTATGAATCAGGGCCGGGAGAACCCCATTGAGCCTGGCCGCCAACACTCTAGCCAATATCTTCAAATCAATATTGATTAAGGAGATAGGACGATAGGAGCTGCACTTAGATGGGTCCCGCCCAGGCTTAGCCAGAACAGAAATCCCAGCAGTATTGGATTCACTCGTTAATGTCCGTCCCTCAAGAAGAGAATTAAAGGCGTTAGTCAGTGGTTCAGCTATTTGGGAGGCGAATTTGTGATAATAAGCCCCCGTGAACCCATCCAAGCCGGGCGCCTTACCGGGCTTAAGTTGTTTGATGGCCGCCAGAACCTCATCGACCTCTATAGACTTATCTAGAGTATGTTGCCCACTCTCATCAAGAACCGGCAGTTGAACCGTACATAGATAGCGTTCTATGTCTACCTCCTGAATGTGGGCATCCGGAGCGTAGAGGGTGGTGTAAAAAACGGTAAAGGCCTTCCTAATGTCCTCGGACACTGTAAGTACCTCACCTTGAGTGTTCTGAATTTTAGAGATGAGCGTTTGAGATTGGGCTGCTTTTAACTGCCTGGCCAAATACCTGCCCGCTTTATTCCCTCCCTCATAAAATCTTTGTTTGAGCAACATTAGTTGGTGACTAACAGCCGTATCCTCCAAGGCTCTCAATTTATCTCTAAGGAGTAGTATTTTCTGATATACAGCTCCTGATTGTGTGCGGCTATGGATCTGGGAAAGATCAGTCAGTTCCTGTAGCCAAACTCGTCGTTGGCTCTCCCTTTCTCGATTACAGAAGGCAGCCCGGGCTATACACTCTCCCCGAATCACAGCCTTGGAACACTCCCAGACAACCAACGGGGACATACCTTCCGTTTGGTTAGTGAGAAAGTAGTCTTTTAGCGTTTCGGCCAACCGATCCGTGAAGGAAGCGTCTTTGAGCAAACTGTCATTAAGGCGCCAGGGCCGGAACCCCCTGTCCAGATCCCTGAAATGGCACACCAGCCAAATGGGTGCGTGGTCCGACCAGGTAATATTATCAATATCAGCTTGGGTAACGGAGTTCAAGAAGGACCGAGACATAAAGAAGCAATCTATTCTCGTGTACGTACTATGAACGTGTGAGTAAAAGGTATAGGCCCTGGATTTCGGGTAACGAGCCCTCCATACATCCACCAGACTCCAGTCCTCCATGATTTCACACCAACGCTGTCTGGTTTGGGGATCAGCCACCCTCCCAGAGCTGGAATCTAACAATGGTGCCTGCACAAAATTAAAGTCTCCCCCAAGTATTAGTTCCCCTTCCACATGCCGGTTCAGTACGTCCCTTAATTCCCTTATGAAGTGTGTTTTGTGAGCAGTAGGGAAATAGACATTAGTCCAAGCCTTTTTTATACTCCGCTATGCTGACCACGTCCTCTGGCAACAGATTCCAGAGCTTCATTGTGCGCCGAGTGAAAAAGCACCTTCTAGGATCTGTTCTGAATCTGCTGGCTGTTAGTGTCATGGAGGGTCCCCTTGTTTTAGCATCACTGGAAAGGGTAAATAGCCGTCCTTTATTTACCCGTTCCACCCCTCTCATGATTTTATAAACTTTTATCCTGTCCCCTCTCAGCCGTCTCTTCTCCAAGATGAAAAGCCCCAACCCATGCAGCCTCTCATCCTAGGGGAGATGCTCCATCCCCCCTCTGTATTTTTCTGTCATTTCATGGCAGGGATGTGACAGGGACGCTCACAATAAATGAGCAGACAAAAGATCATTTGGCCCCTCCAGTCTGCCCCTGCTTTTCTACCACCCTGGAGAGAAGAGCTTTAAGTTCCCAAACGCAAACTAACCCCAGCTCCCCTCCCCCGTGTCTTCCACCTGACCTCTGGACCGCCTCCCTTCCCACCACTGCCATCCACGTGCAAAATCCACCACAAATCTTGGGAGGCTGCTTCAGACCTTGTCATCTGCCTCTAATTCACACCAAAGCCTTGTTCCATGTCATATTATCAAGTTATCTAATACTTCACAGAGCCACAACAATTGATGGTGGCTTGCTCACTGGATTTGGGTTTTAACTATATTCACTCTCAGGCCGATACAGTACAGTGCTCCGGTGGCGCGCACTGTTTACCCACGTTTGGACGCGCTAGCTTTACACCTTATTCAGTAAGGGGTAATAGCACGTCGAAAACGCGCGTCCAACCACCCCCCCCCCCCCCCCACGTGACTAATAGCGCCCGCAACATGCAATGCATGCTGATGGCCCTATTAGTCATTCCCGCATGATAAAGTAAGTAAAATGTGCAGCCAAGCCGCACATTTTAATTCTGCCGGGGAAGTGCACAGAAAAGCAGTAAAAACTGCTTTTCTGTGCACCCTCCGACATAATATCATGGCGATATTAAGTCGGAGGTCCCAAAAGTTAAAAAAAAGTTAAAAAAAAAAATTTGAAATCGGCCCGTGGCTCGCAGGTTGAAAACCGGACGCTCAATTTTGCTAGCGTCCAGTTTCCGAACCCATGGCCATCAGCGGGTTTGAGAACTGACGCCAGTAAAATTGAGCGTCGGCTGTCAAACCCACTGACAGCCGCCGCTCCTGTCCAAAAAGAGGCGCTAGGGACGCGCTAGTGTCCCTAGCGCCTCTTTTTTCCGCAGGCCCTAATTTAAATATTTTAGTTTACTGAATCGCGCGCACAGGACACCGGTCTGTGCGTGCGCCGGGAGAGCAGGCGCTCGCCCACTCTCCCGCGAACTTTACTGTATCAGCCTGTTACTACAGTTTACTGCAGCCTTCCTGGAAGCCCATGGCAGCTGAATCAGCACTTTCAGGGATGTACCCAAGGTCGCTCCGTGCAGATTACCCCAGGGCTGTCAAGAATGTACCCAAGGTCGAGCTCTGAAGATTACCCCAGGGCTGGAAGGGATGTCCCCAAGGTCGTTCCGTGCAGGTTACCCCAGTGCTTTAAGGGATGTACCCAAGGTCGTTCCGTGCAGGTTACCCCAGTGCTTTAAGGGATGTACCCAAGGTCACTCCGTGCAGGTTACCCCAGTGCTGTCAGGGATGTACCCAAGGTCACTCGGTGCAGGTTACCCCAGTGCTTTAAGGGATGTACCCAAGGTCACTTGGTGCAGGTTACCCCAGTGCTGTCAGGGATGAACCCAAGGTCACTTGGTGCAGGTTACCCCAGTGCTTTAAGGGATGAACCCAAGGTCACTTGGTGCAGGTTACCCCAGTGCTTTAAGGGATGAACCCAAGGTCACTTGGTGCAGGTTACCCAGTGCTTTAAGGGATGAACCCAAGGTCACTTGGGTGCAGGTTACCCCAGTGCTTTAAGGGGATGAATTCAAGGTCACTTGGTGCAGGTGATACCCCAGTGCTTTAAAGGGATGAACCCAAGGTCACTTGGTGCAGGTTATCCCAGTGCTTTAAAGGATGAATTCAAGGTCACTTGGTGCAGGTTACCCAGTGCTTTAAGGGATGAACCCAAGGTCAGCTTGGTGCAGGTTACCCCAGTGTTTTAAGGGATGTACTCAGGTCACTTGGTGCAGGTTACCCCCAGTGCTTTAAGGGATGTACTCAAGGTCACTTGGTGCAGGTTATCCCAGTGCTTTAAGGGATGAATTCAAGGTCACTTGGTTAGGTTATCCCAGTGCTTAGGGATGGTATTCAAGGTCACTCGGTGCAGGTTATTTCAGTCTTCATGGAAGTCTGATGCAGCAGTATATGGGACATGCGCTACAGTCACAGCTGTGACACAGGAACACTCACCACTTCCAGTCCATGTCTGAGACATTAACTTTTCTCTCTCATATTTTCCAGGTCCTTACAAAAGTTATGGTATGGGAGTTCTCCACTTTAAATCATTCTCTGTAGTCAGCTGTACATTGGCAGCATCCAGTGTGCCAGCAATCAATACCACCCTAGCTGTAGGGGTGGGAAGGGATTATTACAGCTTCAGAGAATGTATCTGCCTGCTGGATGCCTGCTTTGAGTATTCTGCACAATGGCCTGTAGAGGGCAGTAGCTCAGCATGTTTATGGCACTCACCCAGGGAGAGATGGTACAAGCCCTGGTACTTCCAGAGCCCGCTGCTGAGCCAACTCCATGGCTCGCATGCCACGGATAGAGGGCAACCATATCACAAGTCCCCTTCAGCTCGCCTATGACATCCCCAACTGCTGAGTGGTCGCAGATTCTGTCTGGTGAAAATGAATGACAAATCTCAGGCTGTATCTACAGTACTGCAATAGGAAGCAGATTGGGCAGAGATCGGATGCGGCTTTTGGCCCTTATCTGTCATCGGATTCTCTGTTCCTATGCTATCGTTAGCCTGTCCTGAGAGCAGATGTTCCCGGCTACACAAAGAACACAGCCCGAGCTTTCTAATCCATTTCCACTCTGCAGTATCAGCAGCAACCTGAACAGATGCGAGTGGAAAGGTTTAAAACTTGAGTAGAGATACACACCCAGGCATCAAGCTACAAAGTAGCATCATCAAAGGAACGCTGTATCTGCCATCCATAATATGTAACAAATCACATGGTGAACACAGAATAACCTTCATAAACCAGAGCCACCAGATGCAAATACACTGCAGAGAGTCTTAAAGCCAGTGTGGCCCCAAAGGGACCAGGATTTGCATTGCCCAAAAAAAATAAAAACGTAAAAGCAGACAAGTGAACAAAAAGCAAGTTTCCAGGCTCACAGGAGAAACCAATGGAAAAATGAAATCACTTGGTGCCCTCAGCTAATTTCTCTGGGGGGCGAGAGGGGGCAGTGAGGAGCAGGTTTGCACTCTACCACCAAACTCTACAGACGATATTTCCAAGGGATGGGCAATCAGATGAGGGCTAAAATCTGAATCCCATCCAACATGGGGTTGGTCCAGACAGGCTGCAACTCCATCGGATAAATCGGATAAATCCAGTTCATTCATGACCTGCTCAGATTTTTGGGAGCCGGCTAGGATGCAGCCATCACGAGCCAGGCTCCTATAACAAGATATAGTAATGATACAAGTGACTAGTCACAGAAATTCAAACTCAAAAAACTCAGAAACCTGTTGGGTTTATAATCAGACTCTGTAAGACGCCCCCGGCACTCCCAGTGCACTGGTCACAGTAACAGCAGGTCTCTTGGCAGAGGCAGGATTTATCACCTAAAAGAAACACGCTCAAAGCAAAAATCATCTCCACAAGGTTCCCCTCTGTCAGTAAATCCAGGGCCACGAAGCCTCAGACCAGCAGGAATTTGTCACAAGAAAGAGGAAAGTGGGATTCAGTCCCGTCTCTGACTCACCTTCCTAACCAGTAACGCATGGCGCTGGGGCTGGGCAGTCTTCCCAGAGGTTAGGGGAGGCAGCCAAATGTCACTGACCCCCCCCCCCCCCCCATCTGCCTGCTCCCACACCTGGCTCCAGAGGCAGTCACGTCCCCGCCATGACTGCTCTAACAAAAGCCCTTCAGCATCCCGGCTCCTTGGTGACCAGCTCAGGGGAGAGCCAGCTCCACGCCCTTTGCATAAATAAATACCAGCCCTGTATAATCCCCTGCTCTCTGAGGAATAAGATCCCTGCTTCCCCCCGCCCAAAACACGCGACTGCATGCCTTGAAGAGACTGTAGCTCTACAGAGCAGGGACTGTCTCTTAGGAGTATCTGCATTGTAGCAGAACAGTCCGTTTGCATTCAGCGCCCATCTAGCAGGTGACAAGGACAGGAAGGGAACCCTGGAAGGATCCTCAAAACCTAAACCAGCCCAGACTGAAAACCGGGCAAAGGTCAGAGGTGCAGCAAACACCTGTTTCTGGCAAAGGTTGACTTGTGGCTGAATTTTTGGAAAACATTTATTTCATTTGCCCCTGCTTTCAGCGAGGGGACCCAGTGCCAGGGTCTCACGGTGTTCCCTGATCCCTTGTAGCCCCACCTGCGCTCATGCACTTAAGACAACCAGCCCAAAATAAAGCAACTCCTCGCGGAGCCCACCTGCCTGTATCAGAAGCTGCAGGGTGGGAGAAGCTGGGAGGGACCCAGTGATCATTTGTTTGGAAGCATGGATTAAGTCAGGCTTTATAGTAAAGGAACCGTCGACGCTGCAGGGATGGGCTGTGCGTGTTCCCTGGATGCTGAGAAACCGTCACTTATTCTAAGGTCACTGCTATCTGCTCCTAGGCTCTGTGGCCCCGGCCCCAGTTTGACCTGCCCAGATGCCCTCACACAGCCCCATCAATCTACCTTTCAGCAGACACTAAAACTCCCCATGCATCCCCCTGGATGAGCTCTGATTTGGGGGGGGGGGTCACCCCCTGCCTTCCCAGTGGTTGCCCTGAAGCCCCTGTAGATGGAGACTGGATGCCTCTGGTCCCCAATTCCATCAGCAGAGGTCGCCCCCCCCAAAGCCTGAGTGCATTACCCCCATACTGAGGATGACCAAGTGTCTCGCGCACCCGGTGCCCAATTCTACCAACCAACTATCCTGCATTTTGGATTTCTAAAAAAAAAATGAGGATTTGTTTTCTAAGTGTTTACTTCGTACATATTTCTCCGGTTTGAAACATGTCCCTACGGCATTCTGACAAGCCCCAAAACATCCCTCAGATCAGCCTGTAGCCTACGGCCCCTAAGCCTGAGGAATTGTCCAAGGGGAAAAAAAAGTCCCCCCTCACCCTGATGAGAGGAACCCGGGGCCCCCATCTTGGAAAGGCAGGGAGACACAATCCCCAGCGATATTTACTCTGGCCGGGCTTCCAGCAGGATTTGGGTGGAGGTGAAGCGTGGCTCGGGGCCCGGGCGCTGTCAGCTGAGGAAGCGAGCGGTGCTGTCTCTTTAACGTTGCCAGGGAACGGGAGACAGCAGACGTGTCAGCCTGCACACAGCACTGGGCTCCATCACAGGGTGGTACCCCCCCCCCCCCTTCCTCCTCCTCCTCCCCCGGTCACCATGACAACCAGCAGGATGCTGTGAGGTGCACCTGTCCTGCTCAGAGGCAAGGCCGTGCATGGAGCTGGGCGGGGGCAGGCCCCTCTCATAAAGCTGCTCACCCCCCCCCCTGCCTTTGGGGGGTCCCTGTCACTCACACATAGCAGCGCGCTCACGGCGACACGCAAGCAGACGCCATAACACCCGCGTGCAGGCCTCAGACTTGTGAGACTCAGACCCGCGTAACAGAAAAGTCTGTCACTCACGCCAGGCCCGGCGCCAGCACAAAGCGGAGGGGGTTCCCGGGCTTGATTTCCGCCTCGGGTGTTCTGCTCCCCGGGGCTGGGGAGTGCTGCTGTGGTAGCACTCACAACCCCTGGGTGAGGGGGGGGGGAGGGAGTCCTCATCATTCTGCCATGGCCACATGTGAGGGGTTGCACTTCGGTTCCTGGCAGGAGCTGCAGTTTGCGGCCTCTGGCTGAGGATTGCTGATGCTTTTCAACGGGGAGGGGGCTGAAGGGGCTACAACTCCTGGCACTAGAGCCCAAAAGAGGCTGGTTCTGATTGAGCTGGGAGCCCAAAAAGAGCAGGAGCAAAATGCCAGCGCTAAAACATCCCCAAGGGGCGCTGGACACAGCTTACACGCTCCACCACCCACAGGACCCCGCCGGGGGTTGGGATCGGGGTGGGGGGAGGGGGAGGGGGGTGCGCAGCTGTGTGGAGGCTGGGGGATGACTTTACCTTCCAGGGGAGGGATGCAGGAGGGTCTGGGCCGGGCTCTTGGGAAGCCCCGTATTTTCCCGGGCCAGCAATAAGCAGGGTGCTCTTCCCCGGGGACAACAAAACAGCATCAGGTGAACCGGGCAGGCCCCCTCCTCTGTCCCAAAGTGGCCCAGAAGGGAAATAAATCTCCTAAATAAGAATTTAACTCAATACGCTCCTGCACTTCTTCTTTTTTAATACTTTGAATTTGGTGAGATCTTAAGGTTAAAAATATTTAGGTAACATCAGAGACCGAAAAACCACGTGGGGGGGGGGGGAGGGAGGGACGCACATGAGGCCCGTGAAAGCTCAACACGCGACCTCTTCTCTGCCCTAATCCTGCGGCGTTTGAGATATCAGGGGCCGTCGGCGCCCGCCCCCGCGCAGCCAAACCCGGGAACAGCCTAAAGGTGGCGGCAAGAGTGCAAAATGGACTCCCCCCCCCCCCAATTCTGACCCCTCGTGCCTTCCCCCCCCCCCCCCAAAAACAATAAAATCTATTTCTGCTGCTGGGTCTCCACTATATGCAAATCCGCCTCATGCATATTCATCGCGGCTGGCCTGACAACCTGACCGCGAGGCTGCGCTTCTCAGACCCGGACTGCGGTCTGACATCGCGAGAGCCTCTCAATTTGCAAAATCTTCCAAAGGGAGGCGCAGAAATCCAGTGCGGAAAGTGGCAGAGTGGACTCCAGTTAGGAAACACTGACCAGGTGCATGCACTTTCTATTTTTAAAAAAGTGGACAATGTAAGATGTTTAAAGCAAGGCCAGAAATCCAAGAGAACAGAGTTTTGCAGCAGGGTTGGGGGCTACGAGGAAAGAAGATCATCATTTATGCCAAAGAAATGGCATAAAACAACAACAACAAAAAGGAGACCAAGGAATAAGACCCAAAGAGCCAGGCAAAAAAGACAAGGAGGGCAAGCTGATATTTCTAGTGCCCATTTCCTGGGCTGCTGTCAGTCCCTTGTCAGTGGCCGGGTGGAAGCTGACTTATTATGTGCCAGGGCAGCCCGCACCAAACTGTGACTTTCACATCTCACAGAGGTGGTCACAGACCCTCTCTTCTCCCTGTCGGGCACCGGCTGAAGCTGGGTCAAGTCATCCCAGCACCCGGAGATTTCGCCCTTGCCCCCAGTGAGAGAGATTCATCTCCAGAGCTGCCCACTGCCCCGTCAGGCAGCAGGAATGGTTTCAGCTGATGTCCCGTCACGGGGCCAGCTCCAACGCTCTCCTTCCTTCTGCTTTTTCCTGGCGTCGCCGAGGTCCTGGTTCACTGCCACTGGTGCATCTGGACCGACCCAAGGGCCCAGCATCCATCTAACGAACACATCTGAGCACGATAAAGAGTTCAGGAAAGTTTCGGTGGCCATCGGGAGATAAACACCGCAATAACGCGGAGTGCAAGAGCAGCCTAGCGATTACGGCGGCAGGCTGGGGACCAGGAACGCTCAAGGTTCAAATTCTGCTTCTTCCACTGACACTTGCTGTGACTTTGGGCAATTCGCTTCATCCTCCACCGCCTCAAGTTCCAGCTTAGGTTGTAAGCCCTCTGGGGCAGGGACCTACCAACTGAACCTGAATTTGTAACTCCCCTTGAGCTCGGGGGGTTAAGTCTCTTCTTACAGTTTCCTTCTCTGTACCCTTTGCAAAGGGCAAAGAAGTTATAAATCTGTTTACAGTAAACAGAAAGAAGTTACCTTTCCACCCTGAGCACTGTGAGAGAGGCTTTTGCATGAGGAGAGATATAGCACGTCCGCCTGCTCCACACTTTCTGTCCAATTCCATCGGGGCTTTTTCACTCATGCTAGCTTTGATTAACAGCCGAGCAGGCCCAGAGGAGATAAATTTGTTGGTAAAGCCTGCACTGGTGCATGAACAGAGCTGCGGGTAGGTCCCCTAGAGAAACCCCTATGGAGGTGTGTAGAGGCCCATGTCACTGCGAAGCATCTGGTCTGCAGAGAACTGAAACCTCGGTGTCTGCACTGCCATCCAATTCAAGGGATAGAAAAGGAGGCGAGAAGTGGAGATCTCCTTCCCCATACGGGGTAAGCAATAGGAAGGCAAACCACTTCCCGAGGCTCCTTTCACACTCAGCTCCTCCAACTGTAGCCACCGACACAATCATCTGAGTACAGAGAGAATGTGTGTGTGTGTGTCTGTGTGTGTGTGAGTGAGAGTGTGAGAGTGTGTGAGTGTGAGAGTGTGAGTGTGTGTGTGTGAGAGTGAGTGTGAGAGTGTGTGAGAGTGAGTGTGTGTGTGTGCATGAGTGTGTGTGTGTGTGAGCGTGAGAGTGAGAGTGTGTGTGTGTGTGAGAGTGAGAGTGTGTGTGTGTGCATGTGTGTGTGTGAGTATGACGCGATATCTTTGATGAGCGGCGGTATATAAAAATCAATAAATAAATAAATGTGAGTGAGAGTGTGTGTGTGTGTGTGTGTGTGTGTGTGAGTGAGAGTGTGTGTGAGAGCTCCTGACTCCCTGCAGAGTGGACCACAAGGGGATCTGAGTGTGCACAGCCCAGTTACTGCCAGGCATTCAGCGCAGCCACGGCCGGCTGTGTCAGATTCGCCCCTCCCTTGCCAAACTGTGAGCCAGACCCTGCCTGTAGGACTCCTCTGCAGGATCCCTCTATCCCCTTCTCTCTGCCTGAACAGGACACCCTTCCCTATGCTGAGCCACAACATCTCCACACAGAAAGGATCCAGCCCTCTCCCTTTTGGTGTTAGAACTAATGAGTCAATATTAACACACGCGAACAGCAAACAAAATGACCTATGCAGCCACATTTATCAGGCTTCGCCTCTTACTGTTTCTGGCTAAGGCAGTCCCACGGGCTTTGCTGTGCGAATGAACCTGCTTGGAAGACTTTTGCCCCCAAATCCTGGGAGGTTCTGCGGGCCCTAGCACCTTTTTGTCCTGGTCCATTATCCCGAGGGCTCCAGAGCCGGACACCGAACATTATTCCTTGGAAATGGTCCAAGGAGCCACAAGGAGCTGGCACACACCCCAGGCCTTTCTAACAGCCCGGACGCCTGTCCCCGGGGTGCGTCACCAGCGCTCTGCATTTCCTCCTGCCCTGAGCAGCCTAGGTCCGCCCCAAGTGCAGATCTAGGGCAGAGCTGTTGCCCCTCTCAACACAGTTGCCCAGGCTGTTGCCATGGCCAGCAGACTTTGTAGCGGGAAGATCAGCCTTCCTGAAAGGAAAGTGAATTGCTGTCTCTAGGAATAGAATATTTACTTAACATCAACAGGAAAGGGTTGGAAGGAGTCCTGGATGGACTGGGGCGAGGGTGGGGAAAGAATACGGCACTGCAGGACAGGAGTGAGGTGCACCAGCAGAGGGGGAGGGGGGTGTCAGAGGAAGGGGAGGAGGTTCTCAATGCTGGAAAAGCAGTAGCACTACAGAGTAGGAGTGAGGTGCAGCAGCAGAGCTGGGTGCATGAGGTATCCAGGCGGTATAATGTGCTCTTTGCACCTGATGCATAAGTGAACATATGATGCAGAGCACAGTTTACACTGCTGAGTGGCAGAGCTGGCTTTACACCCTGGATCGCATGCCGGACCTTGATATGACTCAGTGTCACCAAGCAAACGTGCGAATACGAGATCTCCACCGGAGGTGCTGGCTTCAGGCTGAACGAGGTACGTGCTCCCTGACAGCACCCATGGGGCCCATAAAACCTTATCCTGAGCAATGGGAGTGAGCCAGGACCAGTTCCAGGAAATGTCACCAAGTCATGAGACCCAGAGCAACGGGAGTGCACAGCACCCGGCCTTCCATGTGCGTGGCTTAAAAATAGTCCCAACGTGACGGCTGGGGAAGAGAAGAGCTACAGGTGAACACGGACTCAGCAACACAGCTCCGTGACCAAACCTGAATCTGTTTCCCCCGGCTGAAATTCTAAGCGGCCTTCAATGTATTTATCACTCCACTATCATGGAGGGAGCCATTTTGTTTCCTTGCAATATTATCAATGACATCAGTTACTTCTCCCCTTGTTACAAACAACAGCAGAAAGAACTTGGGCGGCAGAATGGCAGATGCAATTTAATGTGGAAAAGTGCAAAGTAATGTACATAAGGAAAAACAATCCCAACTACAGGTGCACGATGCTGGGTTCTGTATTGGGAGTTACTAACCAGGAAAAGGATCTTGGAGTCCTTGTAGACAATACATTTAAATCCTCTGCACAGTACTGGGAGGTGGTCAAAAAAGCAAACAGAATGTTAGGAACGATCCAAGAAGGAACGGAGAATAAAACAGAAAATAACACATTTCCCCCTGTACTGAGCCATGGCATGACCACACCTGGAGTACCGTGTGCAGCTCTGGTCTCTCCATCTCAAGAAAGACAGAGCAGGTGCAGAGGAGGGCGACCAAAATGATAAAGGGGATGGAGCATCTCCCCTATGATGAGAGGCTGCGCAGGCCAGGGCTCTTCAGCCTGGAGAAGAGACGGCTGAGAGGGGACAGGATAGAAGCTTTATAAAATCATGAGAGGGGTGGAACGGGTAAATAAAGAACAGTTATTTACCCCTTCAAATGATACTAAAACAAGGGGACCCTCCATGACACTAACAACCAGGAGATTCAGAATAGATCGTAGAAAGTGCTTTTTCACTCTGCGCACAATCAAGCTCTGGAATCTGTTGCCAGAGGGCGTGGTCAAGGTGACAGCATAGCGGGGCATAAAAGAGGTTTGGACAAGTTCCTGCAGGAAAAGTCCATAAAATCATTATTAAGGTGAAGTTTCAGAAACCACTGCTTATTCTTGGGAGTGAGATACAAGAAATAAATGAATTATTGGGAATCTGCTGGGCACGTGTGACCCGGACTGGCCACTGTCAGAGATTCTGGACTCCATGGACCTTGATCTGACCCAGCACAGCACTTCTTATGTAAGCCGCTGGCCTTGAACTGGAAGGCAGGTCATGAGCAATCCCAGTATCCAAAGAGACACATAACACCTCCTGCTCCAGTGCTGCACGATGTTCACCAGGACAGAAATCGGCGCCCCGTCTGCGAGCTGGATCGCATGGTGTTAGGGCTCAGTCAGCTGCAGAGCTGCAGGAAGGACAGGAACCCCAGAAACGTGCAGAAAAGATGGAGGGTAGGGGGGTTTAATATTATTATTTCTCCTTCCCTGGGGAGGATGACAACGCAGCTCAATCGGCCAGAGCTAGGGCAGCCACCCTATCACCCAGCCCGACGTAATCAGGCCAATGCTTATCCAGGTTCTGCCCCCACTGCAGGGAGAAGGAAGTTCCGGATATTCTTAGGCAAATCAGAATTCCTCCTACCCCCCCTTGCAATGGGAGTGCTGCCCTGGGCGAGGTGCTGAGCAGCACTTCCTCATCTGACAAATTAGATAAGGTGGTTAGTGGCAGGAGGATGGAGAGCCTAGTCCAGGGCTGGGAGTCCTGCCCAGTTCCCTGCCCCGAGAGACTGGCGCGGGAGTCGCTCCTCACCCAGCGTCGTCCTCCTCCGTACCTGGGAAAGGTCTGGGTGTCACAGATAAGGCGCATGCTTCGCCCTCGCCTCTGCCGGGCACAGCCAGGACGCCTCACCCCCAGGGCAGGGGATCACCCGCCAACCTCCTGAAAAAATCTCCGGCAGAGGTCAGAAACCCTGCGCAGAAAGGGAGCCGGGCCTGGAGGGGCTCACCTGAGCCCAAAACCAGGAACGGACTGCGTTGCTATGCAGCGGGAGCTCAAGGATTGGGATTGCCAGGTTTGGGTCCACGCTGGGAGTAAATAACAGAATTAGAAATGTAATAACCCCCTCGGATCCTCCCCCCCCCCCCCAAAAATGAATGTAAAAGCGTTCTCCCAGGATTGCGGTGATTAATGAAATGGCTAATCTAACAGCGACATTATCCTCACACTGCAGAGATCTTCAAAATTCATTTTGCAATGAACGAGAGGAAAGCCTTTATAAAGGTGGTCTGTGCGCAGCTCTCCAGTGCTGTCGGATGCGAATCAGAATCTGGCCCAAGACCACATGCCGATGTCCAGCACCCCCTCCAATTCACTGGCACGAACTCCGGCTGATCTTCCGCGTGCCATCAACTGGCTTTGATTCTCTCTCCAGGCCTGGGTTTATCCCCCAGTGTATGCTGGGACTTGTAGCTCTCATGTCCTAATTGATTTTCCTAAGAAAACCAGAAACTACACTTCCCTGCATGCAATGTGGCCCCACCAGGACCGCACCAACCTGTCCCAAGAAACACAGGAGCCAGTCATCACTCCCTAACCGCCTGCTCCAGGCACTTCATGGACTGCTGCACCTCCTTTCCTGGCTAAAATCCTTCTTCGTTCACAAACTCATTCCCTGTCCAGTGACAACGGAATACAAAATACAGGATGTCTTCCTTCTGACGTGATGTCATCAGCCAGAGACCATCCTACTGACATCATCAAACAGTCCAGCCAGAGATGCTTTAGCTTTCTGGTTGCTATGGGCTTCTTGTTCAATCGGATCTGGTCTCCATGGAGTTACAGCCCAATGAGCCTGCTTGCCCAGCTACTCTGGCTTCGGGGAAGGGTTCCCCCATTCTTTGAGCACCCCCACTAAGTTCAGCCATCACAGCCTAAGTCCTCAGACAGGCGCCACAGAGCACATCTTCCTGTGGACTCTGGTCACGAGATGTCGTCACTGTGTGACCAGGACTCTCCCCTACCACCCTCAGAGGGGCTGCGAGTGCTACCTCCATAGCGTCCCCTGGCCAGCCTGGGGAGCAGAAGCCAGGCCTGAAAATCCAACCCTGACCTCCCACATTGGGCTGGCCTGCCACCGTGAATCAAAATCTTTAAAATGAATTTACACCACAAAGGGTGCGGGACCCCTGTATCCAGCCTGACAGCAACCCCCTTCAGGGCCTCCCTGCTGTCTTCAAACAGTTATTTAAGCTCTAATGCCAGGCTAGCAGACCTCTTAATTTGCTAGTCAGGTCAGTGCCGTACCTCAATGTGCTCATTCAAGTCCTGAGTTTCCGTCGGCTGCTAAGCCACAACCGATTAGCACCCAGCTGCTGGTACATGGCCAGTGGCAGAGACTGCCAATAGTCCTAGAAGCCTGTTTCCAACACCGTCAGCCCAGGACTTGTGGCTCCTTCCAAAGATGAAACCAAACTCTTGAATGCACAGACGAAATACAGGCACCAAATATTCTCTTCACACTTTCACACCTCTACCCGGAGGTGATAGCCAGCCAGCCTGCATGCCGTACAAGCACAGACAGGGCCAGCCAGTTGAGCCCAGGATCCCTTTTAAACTAGGTCTTCCCAGTACAATTAAGACTCTGCCTTTAATCCCATACCCGAGGCAAAGTAAGTCTGTTTGGAAGCCTCCCGATAGGCCACTCCCACCGTGAAGTAGCTGAGGAAATTAGGGTGACACTGAGCTGATGATCATCAGGAGAATGTGGAGATGCCACAGCAGCACATGCAGCCAAAATCTGCCCTTAGGCGGAGGGGTGAGGAGAAGAGCAATGCAGCCACACACAGCACACTCCTCGCTGCTACCCTGCAGGGGCATCAGGAGAATAGAGAAAGGAGAGCTAGGAGTAAGACCAAGAAAGGCAGGAACAGGGCCAAGAGACAGAGATCGGCTCTGCCGTGCAGGCCTCCCCCATCCGGGCAGCACGGCACAGCACAGGTGATCCGGCCCGGGAAGCAGAGGACCGGAAGTTTCCGTGGGGAAAGCTGGCAGCCAGCATCTCCCCGTGCTCGCCCCCCCCCCCCGCTCCCGGATCAAATACACAGGAGGCGCTGAACGGGACGACAGAGTCAGACTTACGGTTTCCAGAGCCCTCTCAGGTTCACTTCGCCTCTCGCCGCTGCTCCTGAGCCGCTCTGAGTCAGCAGCGTCTCTCTCTCATATACTTTTTTCTGAAATCTTGGCCAGGTGCCTGTACAGGACGGTTAACTCTCAAGCTGCCTGAGACAGGTGTGCACACAGGACTTCCCTCCAGCACAGGTGACAGCCAAACCTGCCACCTCTCGTCCAGCTTTTGGTTGCCACGAATCCCAAATTACCTCTTGGGCCTTCAGAGCCCGGTCCTCACATCCCGAGTACCCGGCCAAGGCTCTCTGCTGCTCTGGCTACTTGCCAGAGTCTCTAGATTTAAAGAGACATCCCGGGTTGTGTTCCTCTGCCTCCTCTCTTGCCTGGTTACAGCAAGGGCTCTGCTAGGTCAGACACCGACTTCCCATGTATGAGTGTGTGTGAACCTGGGGGTTCAAATCCCAGCCTGGGCAATCCCTTCATCTTTTCCAAGGGATAGAAAATGTTTTGTAAGGGCAGGGGAATGTAAGTGGTAGGTTGTAAATTTTTAGAAGTCTTGTTTTATAATATTCAGTGTCTGTGGAAGACTCCTCTCTGAAACTCCTAGAACCTTCTCTATTTTTTTTAAATTTCATTTAATTTTTCTCCTTCATTTCTTCCCCCCCAAATCCAACTCTTCCATTTCCTGCCATGAAAGCAGGAAGCTGCGGGGGCAGGTCACTGGCTGCACGTGCCAGTACTCTGGAGAACAGGTTTCACCCCCTGGTGTTATAATCTGGGGCCTGTGGAAATGACAGGGGAAAAAAGGCTTATGCCACTGAACGCCTCCCTGCAGATCTCTGCCACAGACTGAATCTGCATGGACCTCTCTCAGCAGATGAAGGCACACGCATGCTACTTCCCGCGCAGAGGTCGCACAATGTTCCGACGCACGTACGCATCTCCTGAAAGGTGCTGTCTCTGCGGCCCCTGAGAAAAACACTGCAACTGTATTTTCTCTTTCAATTCAAGTTCTTAAGCCAGAATTTTGGGTGAGCAACTGAGAGGACACCTTAGGCAGGGGTTCTTAACCCAGTCCTCAGAACATAACCTAACCAGCCGGCTTATGTCAGATATCCTCGGTGCATGTGTATGAAAGAGGTTTGCATGCTCTTGCCTCCACTGCAGGCTAACTGACCTCATGCATAATCACGGTGGAGATCCTGAACTGACTAGCTAGGTGTGTCCTGAGGACTGGCTTGAGAAGGAAATGTAATCAATCACAAAATATCCCATCCAGCCCAGCACAAAAGTAGTTTTTGGAGCATGACACACACGGTGACCAACACACAAATGCAGCAAATCATATAATGAAAGGTCATTATAACGTAACACGTCACACAGTAATAAGCGTCCTGCCTGTGCACATGGCCCTGCAAGTCAAGCAATAATAGTGGAAACGCAGGGGCTCACCTACTCAGGTCTTTCTGGCGAGCTACGCAGGAGACCTAGGAGGCAGAATATTTGGGCAACACTACTGAGATTATTACAAAGCTTTGTGGTTACTCACAGGGAGGAAAGGGTGCTGGGAGCCCAACTGTGCGTAATCCTGCACACCCATCTACACAAGATGGAAGAGCACAAAGGTGACAAAAACAATCCCTGGATAAGGCAAGATCTGACAAGCGCTCACACTCTGGGGCTGGCAGCTGGGATACATCCTTAGCAGTGCAGACAGGAATAACTGGGCAGGCTGGATGTGCCGCTTGGGTCTTTCTCCGTGTCAGCTCACAAAGTTCTAATGAGCCAGGTCATGAGATGATGACCTTGCTGGGCTGCTGTCCCAGTGCTGCTGGGCTTGAGGCCTCACTACGTCTCCCCTGCTATGCAGCTACACTGAACGTGACAGACCTGACGCAGATTTTAGATTATTCAGATGGGAATCATATTTAATTTCCAAGGCGATATTAATAGCTAAATTGGGACATGAATGGCACGAGGCCTGGCCTACAGGAAGGGCTTCGATAGCCCTGAAATTTTGTTGGGTTTTTGTTTTTTTTGTAACCCTGATGAGCCCTTTGAAGGGGCTGCCCCCACCTCACTGCTCTCCTCGACTTTAACGGGTTACACTGCAATGAAGTAAACGGGGAGACCGTGCGGGCAGCTGATGCCGAGCTGCAGCTCTCCCCATCCCATGGAACGACCGCCTTGAATCCTGTTGCTGGAGTAGCCTTCCACTCCCCTTCTCATGAAGAAGTATTGTCTGATCTTACTCCCGGCTCTACCCACTTTGGGTTTCTTCTTACGAGAACAGGGAGTGAAAACCAGCTTCAGCTGAGAAAGTAAAAGGCTGGGTCCTGGCTTTAGAACAGCTCCAAGCCCATCTCCACGTATGCAGTCAGCCTTCTGACCCCTTCCAGCCCAGTCCAGGGGGAGAGGGAGGGAGGGAGGGAGGGGAGGGGAGTCCAGGAATGGCAGATTTCACGGACATAGCCCTCTGGATATTAAGTGATTCGGCCAGCAGACACTATCTCCTAGGATCCGCTTTAAATCTGGACACCAGCGCAGGGCTCAGGCCTTCCCTGTTGGTAGCCAGCTCTCTCCTGCTGTGACACCCCACCCGGATTCCTACTGCCCAAACAGCAGCTGTCCTGGAGCAGAACCGGGAAAAGTAGCAGCAAAGTGGCCCCAAGCCAAGCAGGAAAAGGAAACCACTGGGGGCAGCGGAAATCACAGAGCCCAGCTTCCGGAGAGGACAAGAAACATTTGACAGCTTTTATTCTCAGATGAGTTTCCAGAAATTCTGTCAGGAAAGAGACTGGTGCTTTTACCCCATGTCAGGGCATCACTCTTGGAGCTGCTTTCCAAACCTCTGGATTCCAGGGTAGCACCAGCTGGGATCCCCCCTTTAATGATGCCTAAAAGCTGTATTCTCTGCTATTGAAATTAGGATTGCCACCTGGCTCCATGTCATAGGGAACGGGTTAATCCAGTCCGGTTTTTCCCCTATTGCATGCAGGGACTTGTAGTTCGGATTGTGCCATTGATTAACTTAAGAACAACAGAACTACAAGCCCCTGCATGCAATAGAGTGGATTAACCCGTTTCTTAGGGCAGGGAGCCAGATGCAACCTTAGCTGAAATGCATTTCAGGTCTGGACTGAAAAATAAACTCTGAGTCTCTTAACCCCATTACGATATGAAAATACAAACATACCGGCCCCCCCAATTTACACTGAAGCATCCAGGCTCAGCTGCCGGGAGAGGGGGGTGAGCAGATTGTGTTGGAGGGAAGGTAGCAGCCTCCCAGCTCCTATCGGTCTTTTTCTTTTATCGGGGGGGAGGCAACGGGAATGCCCTTCTTCCCGGGGCACCCCAAGGACAGGAAGCAGCTGCAGTCTTTGGGCAGGGACTATTCTGGATCATAAACCCAACCCTTGCGCCCATTGAATGCACGCCGTACCCCGGGCCTTCCCGGCTCAGCTGACGATGTATAAAGGCAAACAAAGGACTCACGTGTGCACCGCGATCCAGGGCTCAGACCGGGCTTAACGTCCCCTTGAAACTTGCAAAGCCGCTCTTAGGGGGAGGGGCGTGACAGCCGCAGTGGCTGCCGGATGCTGTAGTCCATTCTTCCCCTAGTAGACACGTGCAGGGCCGCAGGCAGGACTACAACCCCCAGAAGACCCCGGGCGAGTGCCGCACTTGGGACAGGAAGCAGCGGGAAGAGCTGTAACTATCGTTCAGGATGGAGGGGCAGCCCTGGCTCTCTCCTTACTCCCAGGCGTGATTGGGGGGGGCTCCAGGTTACGTCATTCTCAGCATAAGGGGCAGGCAACATAGCCCTTGCAAACTGGCACCTTTCATTATATCACTACAAGGAGTTCACACAAACTATTTAATTTTTAATCTTGGAAATGGCTTGGGGTGGCGCATTCATCTTTTATTGCAGTGCTTTTGTTTTCTATTTTTAATAAACTATTATAATCTAAAGTGACTGTTGTTGACAGAATGAAATTCAGAGTCTGAAAAAAAAGCCCTTACAACCACAAGAGAAATAACAGCACCGATATTTATATATTACCCCAAAGTGGCCAGCGTTACTCGGGTTGTCTGGTGCACACCTCATTTAAATGTTAAAATCAAAAGTGAAAAAGATAAATATTGATTCATGTAATTAACTAATTAACAGAAAGCATAGAGTACCTCTTTTGTTTGACTTCACCCGTTGGCCAACTCGAGTGGGCGCTGCATGCATGGGAGAAACGGAAAATACAATGCTCCCACTTCCTCAACCCTGTCCCTCCATCACCACCCATCCTCTGCCCCTTGGGGCCCGCAGCTGCTCTTCCAATCGCACGTTGTCTTTGCTCAGTGTACCTTCCACGGTCAGAGTGCCTCCTAGTGGCCAGTGGCGGGAGAGCACGGAGACCAACACAAAATATTATGATGGCGGCTCTCAAAGGGAGAGGAGGGAGAGTTTGGGGACAGCTGCTCTCCTCTAGGAGAACACTGGGGCAGGGGGCGGCGGTTGCAAGATATTTGATTTGATGTAACTTTCATTACAGTGTTGCAATTTAAAACAAAAAAAGGGTTTGGGTTTTTTTTAATGGCGGGAAGGGGGAGCTAATCTTAAATTAAAGACATGGGGCAGAGGGTGCAGCCCAAAACATTAGACAAATTGCTTTGTAAGTCGCTGTTCCCAGGGACCACCTCCAGATGGCAGCATAGGCCCAGCGCTTCAAGCCTTGACATGGCCGCCCTTGCTTTTAGTTTGGCCCTTTTGTCCCCTCAGGATTTCCTTTTTATTTCCCAGACAGGGCCCCACCTCCGCCAGTTGTCGTCACAGGCCGGGGGCACTGCAGCCCATTTGGATGCACGACGAGAGTGGTTCAAGCTGGCAAAGGGCAAGAGCACAAGCCCTGGACCGGTCCTAGCACCTGCACGCTCAGGCCAGCAGCTGCCCCCTTATTTATTAATGATGGCTTTAAGTGTAAAGTAAACTCTGTACCATAAAAAAATGTAATTGGAGTTTACAGCATGGGATAGTAACAAGCTCTGCCCTGGGAACAGATGCATATGCAGCAAGGAAGGGATAGTCCTCGAGTGATTGAAAAGGGCTTAATCCAAAGGAAAACGTCTCCCCTCTTCCATTCCTTTCCCCTGTCCATAGCTAAGAACCTGTTCTATGAAGATTTCATTCATAAACATGCAGTGGTGCTGCTGCTATGAGACTGTTCAATGCATGCTATTAAGGATATTTTCAATTTGGGAGGGTGTAAATCTGCTCTCAGTATCCTTGAACTGCTGCTTGCGTTCGACTATTTCACTAGGACTCAGCGTGATCATCAGTCTGCGCTGCAGCTTTTGTTTTGAACATGTTGAAGGAGAGATGTCCCCTTAGCCTGTATGGTCAAGGCCAGGATGGAGGTAGGGAGTTGCTAGCAGTCCTCCTCTGTGACCCCCTGTACCAGAAACTAGCACCAGCCTTGGGGGAGGGGAGGGGTGAGGTCTGGACTCCTGTACAACCAGTGAGAGAGGAAGCTGGTCTGCTCAGGCTCTTTAAAAGAGCAGAACAAAGGCTGCAGGTATGGCGTCCACAGGTAGAAGAGCAGAGGTGGAGGGTTTTACCCACACCAGTCTGACAGCAGCGGGAGGGGGAGGAGCTCCCAGGTTTTTTTGGTCTCCTTCATAATTTGGTGCCTTTAGGCATTTGCCTGATAGCTCTACCTTAATCCAGCCCTACAGCTGAAACCAGGCCCCACGCAACCAGGTGTGCAAACCATGCATTTGCACAAGGCTGCACTCGCAGGGGCGCAGCGGCAGTTTAAGAGGCTGCAGAGCTGCCCATGGAGATGCTACTGGCGGCTGAAAATGAGAGGGCCGTGTTCCCTTCATTTCTTCATTTGCATGCATGCTGGGACACAACTTTTCCCACGGGCATGTACAGTTTCCGCCCCCCAAAGAAGGAAGGGCGGTGGGTCATGGTGGAGTTCATCCCACCATGGCCCGATCACAACAGGAGGCCATGTATGTGAGTGAGTGAGAGCCTGTGTGTGTGTGTGTGTGTGTGTGTGTGTGTGTGTGTGAGCCTACGTGCTTGAGTGTTTGTGTGCCTGTGAGAGCCTATGTGTCACATATAGGCACACACACATCCCAGTGGCATAACCAGAAATGGGTGGGCAGTTGACATACAGACTAGGCCCTAATACTTGTACTCTTATCAATAAATAATGCCTTAAACTGCACCTAACAATGGGTTTCTAATTAGTTTCATCATGAGTGATGCTTTACAATATTTTAATTCTATTATTTCAAGCACTTACCAGATTTAAAATTTCCTTATTAATCTGTATTCATTTTTTATATTTATTGCAGTTTATAAAAAGAAAGCAAACACAAATATCAATGTATTTTTCTGAATCCTCTTTCCAAAAGGTCAGATAATATAATAACTACAATAAAACAGCAATAATCATAATCATCATCATAAGAACTTAAGATTTGCAACTGGTGCAGAACAAAACTAGGATATGCAAAAAAAATATATATTCAAATTCTGGTGCCACCTCAGTGACAGCAAAACAAACTCCCTCCAATGCCAAACACTTTGTGAAGTAAGAAATTATTACAAAAAAAAAGAAAGAAGAACAAACAAAAATACGCCTAGAACCTTGCCATACCATTCCATGCCATACCATAACAGCATCAGCTCTCAGGACTCAAACAGCAGCAACCTTATCTACAAAAAAAGACAGCAAAGGCAAACATTACACCAAGCCCTACAACACTAATCCACCACCTAGTGGGCGAACAAAACAAGCTGAACTGCTACAAATCGCTACAGAGAAACTACATGCTAGCCAAAATACGCTACCTCTGTTACACTTGCACAGCACAGACAACTGTCCTGATTATTTTCTGGGCTGTACAGAATTTTGAGGTAATGCACTGAAAAATGAGGGAGGGCTAAAATGTTTGGAGATGTCCTGATTTTATGCCTCCAGCCGCAGGTTAACTTCTCAGTCTCCCCTGGGATTATACACTACAGCGTGCACTTTGGAGCTACGCTATATGCAGTATGCGTTGGTTACATTTCTTTTGTGTCACTTGCTTAGACTTCAGTCCCTGATTTAATCAGAGGCCTAAAACATTTTCAGAACTATAGTTTGGCTCCTGAACTGCTAAAAACAAACCTTTTTTTCGGAGTTAAGAAATTTGAGAACTAGTGGTCAAAATGTTGGACTCCAAAGGGGTAAGCTGAGAACTAACACTGGAAAATACTGGTGGGGGCATGGAAGAGCTTCCCAGTGCTGCTAATAGAGGCAAAACCAACAATGCGCAGGACAAGAACGGAGGATCATGAATTGCAAAAAGTGAGAGGAAAGTCAGAGCTCAGCTGGGGTCTATGGCACTGTATGGCACTTTATATTGTAAAGCGCAATGCTGAATTACTGTTTGTATGTAAACCGAGGTGATGTTATTTACGTACCCCGGTATAGAAAAATCTATAAATAAATAAATAAATAAATAGAAGCAGCAAGTAAACTGAGCAGACTACACGGGGCCCTACCTGTTATTATATTCTATGTTTCTGTGTTTTTCTAGCGGTGATATATAGGGTAATCTGCATCAGCAAAGATATGAAATAATATCTCCTAACGTTGGAAAATTTGACGGCTGAAAGTTAGCAACCCTAACCCAGACAGACCCTTACCCAATACAGAATAAAGGGACTACAAATCAGAAACATGCAGGCAAAACTGAAATGGAAAGCCTGAGAAACCAGGCCCTGTGAACACTGGAATACTTAATAGGGATGTGAATCGTGTGATCGATCATCTTAACGATCGATTTTGGCTGGGGGGGGAGGGAAATCTGATCGTCGTGTTTTGTTTTGTTTTTTTTTAATCATTAAAAATCGTAAATCGGGGGAGGGCGGGAAAACCGGCACACCAAAAAAACCCTAAAACCCACCCCAAACCTTTAAAACAAATCCCCCACCCTCCCGAACCCCCCCAAAATGTTTTAAATTACCTGGGGTCCAGTGGGGGGGTCCCGACGCGATCTCCAGCTCTCTGGCCACGGCTGTGTTGAGAAATGGTGCCGGTGGCCCTTTGCTCTTATCATGTGACAGGGCAAAGGTAGCGCCGGCGCCATTTTGGTTCCTGGCTCCCGATGTCACGCGTGCAGGAGATCACCCCCGGACCCCCGCTGGACCCCCAGGGACTTTTGGCCAGCTTGGGTGGGGCCTCCTGACCCCCACAAGACTTGCCAAAAGTCCAGCGGGTGTCCGGGAGCAACCTCCTGCACGCGGGCCGTATTGCCAATATTCAAAATGGTGCCGGCGCTACCTTTGCCCTGTCACATGATAAGGGCAAAGGGCCACCGGCGCCATTTCTCAACGCAGCCGTGGCCAGAGAGCTGGAGATCGCGTTGGGACCCCCCCACTGGACCCCAGGTAATTTAAAACATTTTGGGGGAGTTTGGGAGGGTGGGGGATTTGTTTTAAAGGTTCGGTGTGGGTTTTAGGGTTTTTTTGGTGTGCCGGTTTTCCCGCGCCCTATTTAACGATACAATACAAATGCCCCTGACGATAAATCGGGGGCATTTGTATTGTATCGTGCACTCTAACGATTTTGGACGATTTTAAAATTATCTGACGATAATTTTAATCGTTCAAAAACGATTCACATCCCTAATACTTAATAAACAGCAAAATACGAGAATATATAAGAAATGCACGTTCCCAAAGATGGCATATTCCAATCACTGAAAGTCAAAATAAATTTTTTTTTTTACCTTTGTTGTTTGATCTGTTTTATTTTTCTAATCTGTTTGTCCCATTCTCTTTGTTCCCTTTGTCTGTCTTTTCCTAATTACTTTTTCAGGGTCTCTTATTCTGTTTCTTCTCTCTCCCTTTGTCTTCTTTCCTTCCTCCTTCACACACACACACCTCTCTCTCACATGCACTATCTCACACAGGCTCACCCTCTTGCATACTCTCTCACATACACACAAGCTCCCACTCCCACAAATTCTCTCTCACTCAGGCTCCCACTCTCCTATGCTTTCTGTCACACGCAGGCTCCCATTCCCCCTCACAGACACACAAGCTGTCACACACAGGTTCACATTCCCACACAAACACATAGGCTCTCACTCTCACAAGCAGGCTGCCACTCCCACACACACAGGCTCCCACTTCCACACACATATGCTCCCTCACATACACACAGAGTTTCACTCCCACATGCTTTCTCTCTTTCAAACATACATGCTCTCGCTCTATCTTACACACAGGCTTACACCCACCTGTTCTCTCTCATACACACACTCCCAGGCAGGCTCCCATTCACACCTCCCCCCCAGGCATGCTCCCACTCACACACACACCCAGGCAGGCTCCCATTCACATCTCTCCCCCCCCCCCCAGACAGCCTCCATTCACACCTCCCCACTCCTTCACTCTCAAACACAAAACCCAGAATGGGGAGCCCATTATGCTGCTGCTCCTCGTGTGCCGGCCTCTGTGCTATACAAACCTCCTGTGGCTAGCACTTCCTCTATGCTGATCTCATACATCCATAGGGCCAGCCCATGAGGAGAAAAAGTTGAACAGGAAACAGGATCTCTCCTGGAAGGGTTCTCTTCTTGGCCATGCATGGTCCTGCGGCCAGGGCTTTGCTAATGTTACAGTACTGAGACTCTGCAGCCAGGGAGGGGCAAGAGTTAGCACTGCAGGAGGTGCCCAAGCAGGGATCTCTCTCCCCCCCCCACCCCGTCCTGGGATCTCTCTCCCCCCCCCCCCCCCATGCCCTTTCCTACTCCAGCCAATGATTACTGCAGTGGTGAAAGAGGTTAAGAGGGGGAGGCTGTGACTTCTTTAACTGCAGCGAGGTAGGAAGGGACGGTGTAACGTGGCTCTCCCCCTTCTCTCTTTTAAATGCTCCATTGCAGAACCAGACCTGGGACATAGACCCTGGGTCCTATGAGCTGTTACAGCTCTCACAAGAGCCACTTCCAGTGCTGCTCCCTGGCTGATCACTAGGTGGCAGTGTAAGAGCACCCCTTGGCCATTCCTCCCCTAGCAACACAAGAAAACCATCCTGGTCAGCCCAAAGTCCATCATGCCCAGCATCCTGTCTCTGACAGTGGTCAAATCCAGCTCACAGGTACCCAGAAGGAGGCCAGAGAATAGATTCAAGCCTTCTTACTCAGAACCAGGACTAAGCAGGAACCTGGCCAAACCTTTTTTAAACCCATCTACACTAACTGCTTTCACCACATCCTCTGGCAACAAGCTCCACAATTTAATTGTACTCCAAGTGAAAAAAAGGGCACTGTCTCTGCATTGTTTTAAATGTGCTACTTATTAGCTTCATGAAATAGCTCCTTGTGCTAGAATTATTGAAAAGGGTACATAACCGTTCCCTATTTCCTCTTTGCACGCTACCAATGATTTTATAGACTTCTATCAGATGTGCTGTTCCAGGCAGCAGCGCTTTCCTGTGTTCAGTGTTTCCATTCCCTTTATCAGTATTGGTGCCCTTCTGGATAGCTTTGAGATGAGGGATTAGATTGCACACACTACGCAAGGAGCAGTTACAATTTAAAAGCCTCGATTTTGTTTTCCATTCCTTTTCTTACAATACTTAAACCTTGTATTTGCTTTTGTGACCACCCCACACATGCAGCAGGTGCTTTCCTAGTCTTTTCCACCACTCTAAGTTCCTTATCCTGGACAACGTCACTTAATATGAAACCCAGCCTCATGTAGAGATAGGTAGTTTGGCTTATTCGTCCCTTTCCTGAACATACCCAGATCAGTCCAGACCAGCAGGTTTATGCATTCCTACCAGCAGATGGAGACAGAGAACAAAGCTTTGTGGCACTGCCACATATCCGAGAGAGCCACCTGCAGCTCCTCAGTATCTCTCTGTCTCTAGGAGATGGTAGAGGTGCTAACCCTGCAGTCCTGACTGATCTTGGGTTTGGAAGTTTTCTTTTTCTGCTCCCCGAGGTGTCAGGTTCCTGTCGAGGGCTATCCCTCAGGTTGAGCAGGGCAAACAGGAGGTTGGATACCCCTGGCTGGTTTTAGCCTGCAAGCCCAGGACCACTGAAAACCAGGGGACGGGGGCCCAAAGCCCCCCCCCCCCTCCATTCCTTGGGACTCAGGAAAGTATCCCTGGTGGGGGCTCTTTTATTTAATCCTTGGTGGTTTGGGTGCTTGGAGCGTCCCTTTTTTTTTTTTAAGAGGAGAAGCAGCAGCAGCTCAGACAGTGGGTTTGAGCCACCTGACAGTCAGCCTTCTTGGCGGGATCATCGGGGGGGGGGGGGGAGGGGGGGTCAGCCTGGGAGGAGTCCGACGTTGGTAGGGGAGGAGAAGCAGCTCAGCAATGGTGGGAGAGTGCCTCTGGGTGGGGGAAATTTGCTTCCCCGTTGCCCTTGTCAGCGTTGCCCGCGGCGTCAGCACTTTTTTTTTCTTTCGCGCAGGCGGGAACTTGTGCGATGCTGCACGATTCTTAGGGAAGCTAACCGAACTGTTTAGTGCAGTAATAATGGGAGACTTCAATTACCCCAATATTGACTGGGTAAATGTATCATCGGGTCACGCTAGAAAGATAACGTTCCTGGATGGAATAAATGAGAGCTTTATGGAGCAATTGGTTCAGGAACTGACGAGAGAGGGAGCAATTTTAGATCTAATTCTCAGTGGAGCACAGGATTTGGTGAGAGAGGTAACTGTGGTGGGGCCGCTTGACAATACTGATCATAATATGATCAAATTTGAATTAATGACTGGAAGAGGAATAGTGTGCAAATCCAAGGCTCTCGTGCTAAACTTTCAAAAGGGAAACTTTGATAAAAGGAGAAAAATTGTCAGAAAAAAAATGTAAGGAGCAGCTACAAATGTAAAAAGTGTTCAAGAGGCGTGGTCATTGTTAAAAAATACCATTCTAGAAGCACAGTCCAGATGTATTTAACACATTAAGAAAGGTGGAAAGAAGGCAAAACAATTACCGGCATGGTTAAAAGGGGAGGTGAAAGAAGCTATTTTAGCCAAAAGATCTTCATTCAAAAATTGGAAGAAGGATCCAACAGAAGAAAATAGGATAATGCATAAATGTTGGCAAGTTAAATGTAAGACATTGATAAGACAGGCTAAGAGAGAATTTGAAAAGAAGTTGGCCGTAGAGGGAAAAACTCACAGTAAAAACTTTTTAAATATAACCGAAGCAGAAAGCCTGTGAGGGAGTCAGTTGGACCATTAGATGATCGAGGGGTTAAAGGGGCACTTAGAGAAGATAAGGCCATTGCGGAAAGATTAAATGATTTCTTTGCTTCGGTGTTTACTGAAGAGGATGTTGGAGAGGTACCCTTACTGGAGAAGGTTTTCATGGGTAATGATTCAGATGGACTGAACCAAATCACGGTGAACCTAGAAGATGTGGTAGGCCTGATTGACAAACTGAAGAGTAGTAAATCACCTGGACCGGATGGTGTACACCCCAGAGTTCTGAAGGAACTAAAAAATGAAATTTCAGATCTATTAGAATTTGTAACCTATCATTAAAATCATCCATTGTACCTGAAGACTGGAGGATAGCTAATGTAACCCCAATATTTAATAAGGGCTCCAGGGGCGATCTGGCGAACTATAGACCAGTTTGCCTGACTTCAGTGCCAGGAAAAATAGTGGAAAATATTTTAAATATGAAAATCACAGAACATGGTTTAATGGAACAAAGTTAGCATGGCTTTATCCAAGGCAAGTCTTGCCTCACAAATCTGCTTCACTTTTTTGAAGGAGTTAATAAACATGTAGATAAAGGTGAACCGGTAGATGTAGTGTATTTGGATTTTCAGAAGGCATTTGACAAATTTCTTCATGAGAGACTTCTAGGAAAAGTAAAATGTCATGGGATAGGAGGTGATGTCCTTTCATGGATTACAAACTTGCTAAAAGACAGGAAACAGAGAGTAGGATTAAATGGACAATTTTCTCAGTGGAAGGGAGTGGGCAGTGAAGTGGCTCAGGGATCTGTATTGGGACCCTTACTTATAAATATATTTATAAATGATCTGGAAAGAAATACAACGAGTGAGGTAATCAAATTTGTAGATGATACAAAATTATTCAGAGTAGTTAAATCACAAGTGGATTGTGATAAATTGCAGGAAGACCTTGTGAGACTGGAAAATTGGGCATCAAAATGGCAGATGAAATTTAATGTGGATAAGTGCAAGGTGATGCATATAGGGAAAAATAACCCATGCCATAGTTATACAATGTTAGGTTCCATATTAGGTGCTACCACCCTAGAAAGAGATCTAGGCGTCATAGTGGATAATAAATTGAAATCGTCGGTTCAGTGTGCTGCGGCAGTCAAAAAAGCAAACAGAATGTTAGGAATTATTAGGAAGGGAATGGTAAATAAATCGGAAAATGTCATAATGCCTCCGTATCGCTCCATGGTGAGACCGCACCTTGATTAATGTGTAGAATTCTGGTCGTCGCATCTCAAAAAAGATATAACTGTGATGGAGAAGGTACAGAGAAGGGCTACCAAAATGATAAAGGGAATGGAACAGCTCCCCTATGAAGAAAGACTAAAGAGGTTAGGACTTTTCAGCTTGGAGAAGAGACGGCTGAGGGAGGATATGATAGAGGTGTTTAAAATCATGAGAGGTCTAGAACGGGTAGATGTGAATCGATTATTTACTCTTTCAGGTAATAGAAGGATTAGGGGGCAGTCCATGAAGTTAGCATGTGGCACATTTAAAACTAATCGGAGAAAGTTCTTTTTCACTCAGCGCACAATTAAACTCTGGAATTTGTTGCCAGAGGATGTGGTTAGTGCAGTTAGTATAGCTGTGTTTAAAAAAGGATTGGATAAGTTCTTGGAGGAGAAGTCCATTACCTGCTATTAATTAATTTGACTTAGATAATAACCACCGCTATTACTAACAACGGTAACATTGAATAGACTTAGTTTTTGGGTACTTGCCAGGTTCTTATGGCCTGGATTGGCCTCTGTTGGAGACAGGATGCTGGGCTTGATGGACTCTTGGTCTGACCCAGTATGGCATGTTCTTGTGTTCCTGCTTCGGCGGCCGCATGATGAGCCCCTCCCCCCACAATTTTGGCGCACGGAGTTCCGTTTTCAGACCCTATGACTGACGAGGCGCTGGTGGAGGCCTATTGAGCCTGTGGAGTATGGTCTGCTTGTCTCAATCCCCTCTCCCTTTGCATGGACTTTGTGGGGGGGGGGAGGAAGAGGGGGCTTCTGACAGACCTGCAAGATCACAGAGGTCCTCACGGTCGGCGGTGAAAGGGGGGGGCCTTGGACAGACGGCCCTCCCTTGGGGGAGGGGGATTCAGCCTCGGGACTCCAAGGATTCCCCTCCTCCTTTGTCCCCCCCACAGTGCAGCAGAGTGTAGAGGTGCAGTCTGGGTCGGGGCCAGACAGCACAGAGGGGCCCTCAGGGGTTCTCTCTTGAATTTGTCCTCCTGCTGCATGAGGCTTTCCTGGCTAGGGATGCTGGGAAGAGGCACTCTAGAGACTGTCCAACCGACTTCCCGAGGGGGTCCTCAGCGAGGTGTACGGCTTCGTGGGCGCAGCCTCTGGGGACTCGCCTGACTACAGATGCCAGACACTCTGAGGATTCGGATGACCCTCAGGCTGAGGGTGGCTTGTCTCCAGCATTGGATATGGAGGTGAACCTGGATGGGGGGGCACCCTCCAGACCCGACAGATGATGAAGGGGCCTTTGAGGGGTCCAATATAGTGGGTGACGACCCTCAAGTGGTTCACCTCTTCAAGAGGGAGGAGTTGCACCCTCTTAGTCCCCAGGTGCTGGAGGAATTGGGGGTTGAGCTCTCCCTGCAGGCATCGGATAATGAGGGGGTTAATCCGGTATTGGATGGCGTGATCAGCCAGGAATGGGATTCCCCGGACTCTGGATTGAAGATGGGGAGAGCGATGGCGAAGCTGTACCTGCTCCTACAGGATCATTTGGATTCCCTTAAGATCCCGAAGGTGGATGCCGCTGTGTCCGCAGTCACCAGGAAGACCACCATTGCGATAGCCGGAGCAGCTGCTCTGAGGGACGTTCAGGATTGTAAGCTGGAAGTACAGCTTAAGCGGGCGTTTGAGGTGTCCGCGTTGGGGCTACGAGCCGCGGTCTGTGCTAGTTTGATGCAACGCACCTGTTTGTGTTGGATCCAGAAGCCCCAGGAACAGGCCTCCTCTGAGACGTTGTCTCCGCTCCAGGCAGCCCGTGTGGAGGTGAGAGTTGCTTATGTGGCAGATGCCTTATATGATCTCGTGCGCAGTATGGTTTCGGTGGTGGCAGCCAGACGGCTATTGGGGCTAAGCAATTGGTCAGCAGTCCCTTCATCCAAGTCGCAGCTATGTAATCTTCCCTTTAAAGGCAAGCTTCTGTTCAGGGAACAGCAAGATTTCTCCGATCAAAAATATCAAAATGGTAAGTCCAAGGCATTACTCAAGCTTTATCAGCCCTCACGTCGTTTGAGATCTTCTCAGAGAGGTCTGATTGCCATTCCTTCTTTGAAAGGTGCTCGTCTCTTTGTGACTAGGGGGTCTGTTTTATGGACTCCTTTCCTCTGCAATTATGACTCAGTGACTGTATAAAACATTCAGAGGTTTTCTGAAAACCTGATTTAAAAAGGCTTATTATTAAGTACAGCAGAACACCACTATTTTAAAGGTTCTCCTTTCAGCTCAAGACTTATGGCAAGCAAATGTTTTGTTTTAAATAGTGTTATATATTTTGCTATGTACATGTTGAATTATGAATGTTTAATTTTGTACATCGCTTAGACCTTTCTGTTAAGCAACTAATACATTTTAATATTAATTAATTACCTGGAAATCGAGAAAAAAAGTGAGGTGATCAAATGTGCTGATACAAAATTATTCAAAGTTGATAACTCACAAGAGGATTGTAAGAAATTACAGGATGAGACTGGACATCCAAATAGGGATGCGAATCGGGTGCCCGATCGTTCCCGCTTTCGGGTTCGTCTGGCCACGGGAAAATCTTGTTTTCCCACGGATCCCCATTTTTTTTTTAGTGAAAAATTGTTTTTCGGGTTAGCGCTCGCTAACTCATGTTAGCACATGCTAACAAAAATAGCAAAAAGTAACAAGAAATAACAAAAATAAACGGTTTTTTGTTAGCACGCGCTAACCCAAAAAACGATTTTTACGAAAATTCGGGAGGAAAAGTGATCATTTCTTTTTTTTACCCGATATATTAATGAATTTAGAAATATCGTACAATATTTCAATTCGTTAGAAAAATGATTCACATCCCTACATCCAAATGGCAGATGACATTTAATGTGGACAAGTGCAAAGTGATGCATCTAGGGAAGAGTAGCTACACAATGCATGGAGTCACCATTCAGGAAAAGGATCTAGGTGTCATCGTGGATAATACATTGAAATCTTCTGCTCAGTGTGCAGGAGCAGCCAAGAAAGCAAATAGAATGCTAGGAAAGGAATGGAGAATAAAACAGAGAATATCATAACGCCTCTGTATCATTCAATGGTGCGACCTCATCTTGAGTATTGTGTGCAGTTCTGGTCACCACATCTCAAAAAAGATACAGCGGAATTAGAAAAGGTACAGGGAAGGGCAACCAAGATGATAAAGGGGATGGAAAGACTAAAGAGGTTAGGACTCTACAGCTTGGAGAAGAGACGGCTGAGGGAAGATATGATAGAGGTCTATAAAACAAGTGGAGTGGAATGAGTACAATGTTAATTGGTTGTTTACTCTTTCAAAGAGAACAGAGCACGCATAATGAAGTTACTAGGTGATACATTTAGAATTAATACATTTAGAACTTCCTTTCAGTTTCCACTTGTTATACTGTAAACCAATGTGTTGTGAAAATTAATGTCAATATATAAAAGTGAAAAATAAATAAATAAAATAAATAATAGGAGAATATATATATATATATATATATATATATATATATATATATTTTATGCAATGCATAATTAAGCTCTGGTATTCATTGCCAAAGGGTGTGGTGAAAGCTGTTAGTGTAGCTGTGTTTAAAAAAAGGTTTTGCACAAGCTCCTGGAGGAAAAGTCCATTAACCATTAAGGCAGAGTTGCAGAAATCCATTTCTTCGCCCTGGGATAAGCAGCATAGAATCTATTTATTCTTTGGGATCCTGCCAAGTACTTGGGACCTGGCTTGACCATTGTTGGAGACAGGAAGCTGGGCTTGATGGACTCTCAGTCTGACCCAGTATGGCATGTTCTTATGTTCTTATGAACCTCTCATAAAAGACTTTGGCAAACACCTTCTGAAAACTGAGATATAGTGTTACTCTTAGATTTTTATTTTAAAGGGGTTAACAAATGTAACATTTATAAGATAAGACTTCCCTTTGCTAAATCCATGTTGGCTCGTTGTCTATTCAGATGTCAGAATAGCTTCTACCCTTTTGCCTGGTACTGCTATCAGGCTCACTGATTTTCAGTTTCCCAGGTCACCTCTGGAACCCATTTAAAAAATGGGCATTGTGTTGGCCACCCTGCAAGCCTCAGGTACCACTGCTTATTGGAATGAGATTACTAGAAATAAGCCTGAAATTGCATTTTGAGTTCTTTCAGAACTCTGGTGTCTATACCATCTGGTCCCAGTCATTTCTCACTCCTTAGCTTATCAATTTGCTATTTCACATCTGCCCCGCTTACTGGGGTAGATTTTCAGAGCCCTGCTCGCCTAAATCCGCCCAAAACCGGGCGGATTTAGGCGAGCAGGGCCCTGCGCGCCGGGAAGCCTATTTTACATAGGCCTCCCGGCGCGCGCAGAGCCCCGGGACTCGCGTACGTCCCGGGGTTTTCGGAGGGGGGCGTGTCGGGGGCGTGTCGGGGGGCGGGCCCGGTCGACGCGGCGTTTCGGGGGCGTGTCGGCCGCGTTTTGGGGGCGGGTACGGGGCGTGGCTACGGCCCGGGGGCGTGGCCGCGCCCTCCGTACCCGCCCCCAGGTCGCGGCCCGGCGCGCAGCAGGCCCGCTGGCGCGCGGGGATTTACGTCTCCCTCCGGGAGGCGTAAATCCCCCGACAACGGTAAGGGGGGGGTGTAGACAGGGCCGGGTGGGTGGGTTAGGTAGGGGAAGGGAGGGTAAGGTGAGGGGAGGGCAAAGGAAAGTTCCCTCCGAGGCCGCTCCGATTTCGGAGCGGCCTTGGAGGGAACGGGGGGAGGCAGCGCGGCTCGGCGCGCGCAGGCTATATAAAATCGATAGCCTTGCGCGCGCCGATCCAGGATTTTAGTGGATACGCGCGGCTCCGCGCGTATCTACTAAAATCCAGCGTACTTTTGCTTGAGTCTGATGCGCAAGCAAAAGTAGGCTGTTCGCGCGCCTCTTAAAATCTACCCCACTGTGATTGGATTCAATTCCTCTAAATTACCCTCAAATAATTTTTCCAGCATCACTATCTCCCTCCTTAATAAAGATCAAAGCAAATAATTCAGTTAGTGTTTCTGTTATGGCATCCACTTCCCTGAGTGCTACATTTAGGGGTAGATTTTCAGAGCCCTGCTCGCCTAAATCCGCCCAAAACCGGGCGGATTTAGGCGAGCAGGGCCCTGCGCGCCGGGAAGCCTATTTTACATAGGCCTCCCGGCGCGCGCAGAGCCCCGGGACTCGCGTAAGTCCCGGGGTTCTCGGAGGGGGGCGTGTCGGGGGCGTGTCGGGGGGCGGGCCCGGTCGTCGCGGCGTTCCGGGGGCGTGTCGGCAGCGTTTTGGGGGCGGGTACGGGGCGTGGCTACGGCCCGGGGGCGTGGCCGCGCCCTCCGTACCCGCCCCCAGGTCGCGGCCCGGCGCGCAGCAGGCCCGCTGGCGCGCGGGGATTTACGTCTCCCTCCGGGAGGCGTAAATCCCCCGACAAGGCAAGGGGGGGTGTAGACAGGGCCGGGCGGGTGGGTTAGGTAGGGGAAGGGAGGGGAAGGTGAGGGGAGGGCAAAGGAAAGTTCCCTCCAAGGCCGCTCCGATTTCGGAGCGGCCTTGGAGGGAACGGGGGGAGGCAGCGCGGCTCGGCGCGCGCAGGCTATACAAAATCGATAGCCTTGCGCGCGCCGATCCAGGATTTTAGTAGATACGCGCGACTACGCGCGTATCTACTAAAATCCAGCGTACTTTTGTTTGCGCCTGGAGCGCAAACAAAAGTAGGCTGTTCGCGCTCGTCTGAAAATCTACCCCTTAGCGTGTACTGGCTTTTCTCTTCAATTATACATGACAATGTTTTTATTTTCAGTTTTTCCTTTTCATATGCTCTTGGCCTGCCTCATTAATTTTTTGTCTCAAACTTGCCAGTGCTTATCCTCTCTCATTTTCTTCCATTATAGATGCAGCATCCAGTTTTTGAGAAGGGCCTTTGACTTTAATAGCCTTTCATCTCAGCATTTGTTGGCCGGAAACTGGTCCTTTCTCTACCTTTGTTTTACTGCAGGGCCTTCCACTGATACTATAGCCCATGCTACTTCCTTACATCATTTAACCATACCAATCTGCTACAGGGCTCTTAAAGCAGCGAGCGCCCATCCATCCCCGACTTTATTTTATTTATTTATTTTATTTAGTATTTTTTATATACCGAGGTATAGCAGAGTTGCCTTCACTCCGGTTTACATTATAACAAACTGTTACATTGAAATTTTGAGATTACAATAAACAGACTGAGAACTGACATATAAAATTAGTCTAAACAAAAACAGGATATACCAAAATTTAGGTATACTGAAAAACAGGGTTCATAGATAATAAGAGATATCTATAGTTAGGAAGTAGGATAAATTGTCCAATCAGCAGACTGATAGTTATGAGATCAAGAGTTTGAGCTGTCAGTAAGAGATTGGCTTAGAAGCCAGGATTTTAGGTCTTTTTTAAAATCACTTTAGACCCAGCCCTTGAACTGTTAAGTTTATAAATCCACAATTATAAATTCAAAATGATTTATTTTCATTCAGTCTCCTCTGCTGACCCCTTCCATGACCCTGATGTCAGATAACCCTCTATTTTAATTCACTAAATTCAGGGGCACACACTATACCATTTTCTGCCATCAGAGCACTAACCTTTTTGGAGGTAAGAGCGCTAATGATCATTCAGTCATGTTCTTATCCATCTTTCTATACAATAAGGAACAAGGGCATAAACATATAAAACTTTTAGGCAGGCAGAATTTGTGCCTTAACCAGAATCAGGCATGATCCATTCTGACTGCACCCTGGTCTGTGCACACAGGAACTGGTGATTGACTTTCTGTACAGGTAACACTGCTTTCCTTAAAAGTTCTTTAATATTTTGACTTTTTGAAAATGGAAAAGACACTTCTGTAACTACTGCATGCCACAAAGGATCTGCCCGTATTTCTTTATAATGGAAAGCACCGCTGCCACTTTTCCCACACATCCCTTAACAGACCCAAGCTGCTGGGCGTCTCATACTGGATAATGTGGCAATAAAAGAGCTCTAGTCACACAGGCTGCTCTCGCAGATGCTGATCCAATGGCCACCAGAAACAAACCACTGCTTATAAATCTGTCTGCCTGAATCTTGAGGTGTTGCAGTTCCAAGCACAACCGTCTCCATCTCAAAAACTTAATAGGCAAACCCGTGCAGACACTTTCAAGCCATAACAAATTGTTACATGGCATGGGCTTAAAAAAAAAAAAAATGGAAGTACAAAGTCTATTACCTTAAAGATATCAGTATAAAATGATCTCTCCCTTGTACTAACTTCCAGAGAAAGTTTTAAATTGGATTCCTGAAGAATTATTCCACATACAGAAATGTAATTCTTTTTGCTGTTTCCCACAAGAAAAATACAGTCGTCACATCTTTTCTACATACGACGATGGCTAAACCATCTCTTTTCAAAATTCGAGACATAAGTTGGCTGAGCTAGAGCTGACCCCATGGCTATGCAGGAAGAATTCTTCATTAAAACAAAAAAAATTATTGTAAGTTGTACTATATTTACCAAGCCAAACAAGAGTCTGGTGGGAACGTGCTGGGGCTGAGTGGGGACACATGAGCCTCATTGTAGGGGGTAGCCACGTGAATTCGGTGAAATAAAAGGGACCATGCTGGAGGGGTGATCCTGAGGGGAGACTGTAACTCCAACAATTGTGTTCTCTCATTCACTCTTAAGACAGTGCAGGCAGTGGGTCCAGTGCTGCTAGAGGACTTGGACTGGATTGAAGAGCAGAGTGACAGAGGGGCATGGTTAAATGATTGAAGGAAGTAGGAAGCAGAGCGCCCTATGAAGAAGTATCACTACATGGCAAGCAGCGAGTGGAGGCGCCTGACAGCAGGTATGCTTTGAACATCTGTCTGTCTATCTGCTTCTAGGAATGCTGCAATGCAGGAGAAAGGATAGAAAAGTGCTTAAAGGACCGAGGAGGCGGCTAGGGGCATGAGCCTAAAACAATTGATGTTTAATGATGGCAAAGTTATAGGAAGCCTTTCTTTAACTCAAATTTTTATTATTTCTGTAATAGGCATTTCCAGAGTACCAACATAACAGGAATGCACATGTACAATGTCTGTAACAAAAATAACAGTATCCTGTATCATCTCCATTATTTGCTGATCCCCCCTCCCTTCTGATAACAATAACTTCATAAGAACATAAGAACATAAGAACATGCCATGCTGGGTCAGACCAAGGGTCCGTCAAACCCAGCATCCTGTTTCCAACAGTGGCCAATCCAGGCCATAAGAACCTGGCAAGTACCCAAAAACTAAGTCTATTCCATGTTACTGTTGCTAGTAATAGCAGTGGCTATTCTCTAAGGGGCAGATTTTAAATACTTGCGCGAGCGCGAACAAAAGTACGCTGGATTTTATAAGATACGCGCGTAGCCGCGCGTATCTTATAAAATCCGGGGTCGGCGCGCGCAAGGGGGTGCACATTTGTGCAACCTGCGCGCGCCGAGCCCAGCGCGGCCTGCCTGTTCCCTCCGAGGTCGCTCCGATTTCGGAGCGGCCTCGGAGGGAACTTTTCTTTGCCCTCCCCCCACCTCCCCCCACCTTCCCCTACCTAACCCACCCCCCCCCCCGGCCCTATCTAACCCCCCCCTACCTTTGTCGGCAAAGTTACGCCTGCTCAAAGCAGGCGTAACTTTGCGCGCGTCGCTGGCAGCCCCGCTCTGTCCTCCGGTCCCGGGGGCTGGTCTGGAGGCCTCGACCACGCCCCCCAGGCCCGCCCCCAAAATGCCACGGCACACCCCCCCAGACACGCCCCCTCCCGCCCCTTTTCGAAAGCCCCGGGACTTACGCGCGTCCCGGGGCTTTACGCGTGCCGGTGGCCTATGCAAAATAGGCGCGCCGGCGCGCGCGGCCCTTTTAAAATCCGCCCCTAAGTCAACTTAATTAATAGCAGGTAATGGACTTCTCCTCCAAGAACTTATCCAATTCTTTTTTAAACACAGCTATACTAACTGCACTAACCACATCCTCTGGCAACAAATTCCAGAGATTTATTGTGCATTGAGAAAAAAAGAACTTTCTCCAATTAGTTTTAAATGTGCCACATGTTAACTTCATGGAGTGCCCCCTAGTCTTTCTATTATCCGAAAGAGTAAATAACCGATTCACATCTACCCGTTCTAGACCTCTCATGATTTTAAACACCTCTATCATATCCCCCCTCAGCCGTCTCTTCTCCAAACTGAAAAGTCCTAACCTCTTTAGTCTTTCCTCATAGGGGAGCTGTTCCATTCCCCTTATCATTTTGGTTGCCCTTCTCTGTACCTTCTCCATCGCAATTATATCTTTTTTGAGATGCGGTGACCAGAATTGTACACAGTATTCAAGCTGCGGTCTCACCATGGCGCGATACAGAGGCATTATGACATTTTCCGTTTTGTTCACCATTCCCTTCCTAATAATTCCTAACATTCTGTTTGCTTCTTTGACTGCCGCAGCACACTGAACCGACGATTTCAATGTGTTATCCACTATGTCGCCTAGATCTCTTTCTTGGGTGGTAGCTCCTAATATGGAAACTACAGCATCATAATATGCATTGAAATCAAATAAGAGAGCATACAGCATATATAAAATTTACAGCATAAAGGGGTTAATAATTGGGCTATGATTAAGACCACCTTGTTCTAGGAGTATGTTCAATGATTTCTCCTCTCCCCTTGTCGGAGAACCCCAAGTCCATAAATATTAGCCATTACTCATTTATTGTTGTTGCTGTTTCCAGATTTCATAGGGCGACCATATACGTTTGAATTTCAGTACCCATTTATGCAGGTTAGCAGAGACCTTGTGTAGCACGTAAAGATGGTCTACTTTATCTTGGGGATAGGGTAAGGAAGGCACCAGCAGTGTTTTCCAATGAAATGTTAGAGCTTTCTTTGCCACTATACAAAATGCTCTAAGGATTGTTCATATTTCCCTATATGTTCCACCGGTACATGTAACAGAACATTTTCTGGGTGGATCTCGCTTTGCTTATGCAGTATCTGTTCCATCCAGTCTTGTACCGCTCTCCAGTAGCTGCGTGTACGAGGACATTCCCACCACAGGTGTATAAAAGTGCCTGTTGTGTGACACCCTTTCCAACCCTCTTGGGAGAATTTAGTATTAAATGTGTGCAGTCGTGTTGGCGTTAAATAACATCTAAGTAGGACTTTGTAAGTGCTTTCGATCAGTTGGGAGGATATGAGTCCCTTGGTCATGTTAGCATAGAAAGCTAGCCACTGCTCTGTGGTAAACCCTTTGTGTAAGTCCTGTTCCCAGTTGTTAATATAGGCTGGCTTTGCAGATAAATCTTTGTTTAAAAAGTTATAGAGTGTTGACAGTAGGCCCTTGAAGGGTTGTGCTGATCTGCATAAGGATTTGAAGTATGACACTCCCTGACCAACTTGTTCCACAAAACGGCACAGTTACATGTAAGAGTACAATGCCTTTCAGGTAAGTCATACTTGTTTTGCAGATCCGTGAAGCTGGCCAAACCATCAAGGCTCCACGCATGTTCCCATCATGTGATCCCCAGGGATTGCCACTGTGTGAATGCAGGATTTGTGTACCCTGGAGTGAATTGTGGGTCACAGAGGAGGGAAGTGCTATAAGAATAATCCCTTGTCCCCACCAAGGTAAGCTTCCACTTGTCCCATTCCTGCAGGACTGCTGACAAGGACGGTGGAATCTGTTTAGGTAATCGCCTGTATCGCTTGGGTTGCCACACAAGGGAGGACATTGGACGTGTCCCTGTCCAGGCCTGTAAGAGAGCTACTCCTGTTTTGGGTATGTCCCTGCAATGACACTCCAGAATGACTCTCAGGTATGCGGTTGCGTGGTACCACAACAAGTTCGGTACTCCCAGGCCTCCCCTTGGTTTGGGTAGAGATAGAATTCTCCCAGCTGCTCTTGGCCGTTTACCTCCCCAGATGAAGTTCAGCAGCTTAGCTTTTAAGACCTTTAGCATTTTCATTGGGACAATGATTGGAAGGGTCTGAAAAAAAATATGTAATGCGGGGGTACTATATTCATTTTATAGTCGTTATGTGTCCCAGCCACAAGATGCTGTACCTGTTCCATTCTTCCATATCTTTGCCTAATTTTAGCAGAAGGGGCGTATAAGTTATAGGGAAGAGGTCTTCCTGTGCACTTATATACATCCCTAGATATTTAATTTTGGAGGCGGCCCATTTAAACGGCATATGATTTTTGAGGGCCTGTGCTTCAACAGGAGGGACTGTGATGTTAAGAAGTTCTGACTTCTCCCCGTTAATACGGAATCCAGCCACGGTGCTCAATGCTTCTAGCTCTTGAACCGTGTTGAGTAGTGATATTTTTGGTTTGGCGAGTGTGAGGAGCAAGTCATCCGCAAACAAGGATAGCTTCGAGGAATAAGTACCGGTTTCAATGCCTGTAATGGTGATATTATCCCTGCTTTTAGAAGCTAGTGGTTTGAGAAAAATAGCAAACAAACTAGGGGAGAATGGGCACCCCTGTCGTGGTCCTCGACAGACCTCGAACAGGTCAGTGTTACCCCCATTTACTTTTATGCTCGCTTATAATTGCCGAATCCATTGTTGGAAATAAGGACTGAATTGCATTTTCTGGAGTACCTGGACTAGAAAGGGCCACTGCCTGAAGTTGAACGCTTTCTCGGCGTCCAATGATAGAAAGAGCGTTGGAACATTGTGGGTTTTCGCTATGCACATGCTATCCACTATTTTCCGGACGTTGCCCGCAGCCATACGTCCAGGTATAAATCCTACCTGATCGGCCTGTATGAGGGCAGCTATAAAACAACTGAGTCTGGAGGCTAATATTTTGACTAGTAACTTTAGATCGATGTTTAGCAAGGAGATAGGCCGATATGATCCACAGGCCGTTGGGTCCCTCCCTGGCTTGGCTAGAATGGTGATAGCCGCTATATTAGAGGGCGGACCTAGAGTTACCTGAGTTCTCAATGAATTAAACATTTTCACTAATGGAGGCGTTAGTATGGTGCTAAAAGTTTTATAGAAATATGGGGTATAACCCTCTAGGCCCAGTGATTTTCCCAGTTTTAGAGCTTTTATGGCATTAGCTACCTTGACCTCTGTGATCTCCTTATCTAAAAATTCTTTTTGGCCTTCTGTAAGAGGGATTAAATTCACCTGATCTAGATATTTATCAATAGCTGCGTTCTGGATATTGAGATCCGCTGCATAAAGCTCCTTGTTAAACTGGGTAAATCACGTTCTGATACCGTGAGTATCGGTTAACATATGTCCCTTACTATCCTTGATCTTAGTTACATTATTCTGTTCAGTACGTTTGCGGAGTTGATATGCCAAGAGCTTGCCGGCCTTATTACCACCTTCAAAAAACCTCTGCCGAATAACTGAGTACGCGATATCCGTATAGGTGGTGGAGTTGTTGGCGTAGGGCCACCAGCTTTTTGTGCTCAGCGTTTGATAGAGAGGTTTTATGGCTTTGTTCCAGATTTTTAAGCTGTTGCAATATCTTTGTATGGTCTCCCAGTTTTTAACACTTTACATAAGTAGCCATGGAGCTCAGGTGTCCCCGGATCACTGCCTTAAGGCAATTTCCATCGCATAGGTGGGGATATTTCTACATCGGTGTTCATCTCTAAATATCCAATTATTATCCCTTCTAGTTGTTTATTAAAGTCAGGATCTTCTAAAAGCGCATCATTTAACCGCCAGTAATGTTGTCCCCTATCTGTAGGACTCAGGGCGAGTGTAACCCAGACTGGTGCATGGTCATACCATGTCATCAAGTCTATATCTACCTGTCTAGTGTTATTTGCCAAACCTTACCTATCACAATTATATCTATGCATGAATAGGAGCGATGAGTAGATGACTAGAACGTATAATTTCATGATCTGGGTAACTTAGACCGCTAGATGTCAATTAAATTTTCCTGTTTTAATAATTGAGTTAAGGCTGTACGTGCTCTGCATGGGGTGTAACTCGATCCGGTAGAAGTATTCTGAGCCAGATCGAATGGTATATTAAAAGTCCCCTCCCATTATTATACTGCCTTCTGCCTTATTGTGTATAACCTGTCCCAAATGGTCAAACTATCTTTCTTGGTGATTACTGGGCACGTAGACACAGGCAAGTGTGTATGTAGTTTCTTGCCTTACTATATTGATTAGCATAAACCTTCCCTCAGGGTCTGCATAGCTTGATTTAAGTTCAAAAACCACATCTTTTCGAATCAATATCCCCACCCCTGTATATTTAGCTGAGTGAGAATTTGCCACAAAAAATCTATGGGGATAGGTCATCGAGTGAATTAGAGACTCATAACCTCTTCTTGAGGGCGGTTTCCTGAATGAAGGAGATATGAGCAGCAAGTCTGTCTAATTCTTTATATAGTTGCCACTTTTTTTTTTGAGTATTGAGCCCCTTAACATTAATGGATATAATTTTCATTAGGTCAGACATTCTTATTCAAAGGCGTTCATAGTATCTCATACAGCCCATGACCTGTACCCCTTCAGAGTCCGATATGTATTAAGAGTCCTGATCACCCCTCATGCTATATAATAACCACTGCACCCCTAGCAGCTCCCAAAACCAGATAACTATTCCCCCTCCCTCCCAACCTCCCCTGCTAGCGCACTGTGCCAACCTCGCTAGAGACACCATGAGAGGAAATAATCAGGTGGCAGCCGCGGCCTCCCCCGCCAGGCAGTTATACTTATTAACGATCAGTCACGTTGTACAGTGTTCTTACAACTTGGAGCTTGATCCTCAAATCCCAGGCAAAGTACGCTGCAGGTTCTCCACTCCAAGCGCCAAAGTGCAACCTGTTAATTAGCAGCAAATCTTTACTCTCAGTCCTTCTCTCCTTTTCATGGGTTATTCTTAGCCGAAGAAATCGATCCCGCCGAGTTGCGGCGCAGCCTCTTGCCCCCTTTTGTCTCCCTTTGCCAGCGTGGTTGATCATCTATGGTATGCTTCGCCGCTGCCTTGGTCGACGAGGGTAGAGTAATCGTAAAGCCCTGATCTTTTAGGATGGTAGCCACTTCCATGGCCATTTTTATCTTATGTGTAACACCGTGCAGCATAAAAAAAAACTTAGTCCAAATAGAAAGAGCCATTTGTAAAACATAGATTTTTGGTGCGGAGAAGACTGGTAACATCTTTTAGATCCTGTCTCTGGTTTAATGTGATCAGGGATATGTCTGCCAACACAGCAATTTCATTTCCTTCCCACTGCCAGAGGTTTTGTTTGCGGGCTTGCGTCAAAATTTTTTCTTTGGTGACATAGGAGAGGAAACATACTGTTATAACACGGGGCCTATTCTGGATTTTTGGGCCCAGTGTCCGATGCGTTCTCTCAATTGGAGTAGGTACGATCCCCTGCCCTCGGAGGCTTCTGATGTAAGAAACAGTTCCAGGCACAGGTTGGGAATCGCTGCGGCGCAGTCCGCATACTCCGCGGAATCGTAAATTGCACCTGCGGGTGCGATGCTCAAGATCCTCTAATTTTTCCACCAGCCGCTCAGATTCTGACGCAGCAGCCATTTGTTCCTCTGAGCTGCCCGATATCTTCCACGTGTGCGATGTGCATCTCTGTTTCATCTATTCTCCGTCCTAAATCAGATATTTCTTCACGCAGTTTGTTTATTAAGTCGTTTGTCTCCATTTTATAAGTTTTAATGTCTTCTCTCAAATCTCAGAACCAACCCTGAAATTCATCCCGGCTGGGTACAGCTGAGTTATTTTGGCCTAGCTGCACTTCTGGGCCCTCCCCCGGCACCATATTCACCTCAACAGCCTCCAATTCCTCAGCGTTCTTATTATATGTAAATTTGCAAATATCGATTCATTTCTTCCTTACAGATATCCCCAGTAGTCGAGTGTTGTCTGGAGCTTAAATTCAGCAAATTGTGGGCAAGGATGGCGATAGATTAGCTGGGATCTTGAAACCTGGCGAGGGAGCTTGTGACTCTTCACGATGATGATATCATTTCCTCCATGGGAATCCTTTCTATGCCCTTACCAAGTTGTTCTGCGAGTGAGGAAGGAATAGGAGAGCACATGTGCAAGGGTGATTTATATACACATTGGACAGTGGAATCATTTTTTTTTTTTTTTTTTTAAGAAGACCCCTGGACTGTGAAGATATCAAACAATAAATATGAAATAAGTACAACTAAATAATTTGGAGCTGACAGGATATAAAAAAAAAATGCGGCATAGTCTCCATCTATTGCAACCCTGATGATTACAAAGTCGACATGTTTCACGTAGCTGCTTCAGGCCAATTCACTAGCACCTAGCCGTGTCGACTTTGTAATTATCAGTGAGCAGTAGATTGAGAGATCATTGAAGGATCCGACCTTATTGTTGCTAGTGGTTTGTGTATCATAGGACTGCTCAGGTATTGGACAGATTTTCTCTTTTAATCTTTTGTATGTGTTCTGATTTTTTGCTCTAATAAATGTTCACAATCATTGACTGTGCCATATTGTTTTAGCATTTAATTTTTTTTAATATCGAGTCAGCTCTAAATTGTTTGGAGTATATTTTATATTTATAATTTTTAAAAGTAGCAGCCAGCGCACCTGCAGACTTAAGCTCTGCACAATTTCCTCAATGTCCTTCCTTCAGTAGTTACATTAAATTTGATTATTGCCCTCTGCAGAGACAGAGGCCAGCACTTCTGCCTATTCTGACCAAGTGCGTGTGTGTGTGTGTGTGTGCACGCGTGTGCGGGGGGGGGGGGGGAGAGGGGGCTCATCTGTGACCAGCAAAGCACACAGAAAAAAAAAAAACCTTAGACCCCCACCCCTGGCTCCATGCAGAGAGGCAGGAAAAACAATGGAGAAATTACTTACCTGATAATTTCGTTTTCCTTAGTGTAGACAGATGGACTCAGGACCAATGGGAATAGTGTGCTCCTGTTAGCAGTTGGAGACTGAGTCAGCTTTCAATCTGATGTCAGCCCTTAGTACATATACCCCTGCAGGAAGTGCAGCTCTTCAGTATTCTCCTCAAAAAGCAATGGTGGATATATGTGTGTTTGAATAACTTGGTTAACGTGATCAACTTGATTAACTTAACTTGAACTGGTTGACAAATTCTAGCTAGAGACCACCAGTGCACTCAGAGAAATGCCGACACCTGCCAGTTATAGGTGTCTTTATCCACAGTTAAGTCCGGCTTACCCCTGCTTGTCTTGCTCTCCAGGTTTCAGAATTTTAGGGCAGCTGTGGGTGGGATGCCGAGTCCATCTGTCCACACTCAGGAAAACAAAATTATCAGGTAAGTAATTTCTCCATTTTCTAGCATGTAGCAGATAGACTCAGGATCAATGGGATGTATAAAAGCTACTTCCGCTCAGGGTGGGAGGCTGCCTGTGGCCCACTTAGTGCTGCCCTTACGAATGCTGTATCCTCCCGAGCCTGAACAGCCAGGCAGTAAAACCTTGAGAAGGTGTGGATGGAAGACCATGTCGCCACTTGAGATCTTGGCAGGTGACAGCATCTTGGTTTCTGCCCAGGACATTGCCTGGGCCCTTGTGGCATGGGCCTTGACTTGTAGAGGTGGAGGTGGAGGCTTGCCTGCCTCGATGTAGGCCGCCTTGATTACTTCTTTGATCCAGTGGGCTATGGTTGCCCATGAGGCTGCTTCCCTTTGTTTCTTCCACTGTGAAGGACGAATAGGTGGTCCATCTTTCGTATGGATTCCGATCTTTCTAGGTATCGGACTAGGAGTCTGCTGCTGTTAAGATGGTGAAGAAGGCAAGAGTCTTCAAGTCCTTATGCTCGTCTGGAGATGGCAGCAAGATGCGAAACCACCTTTAGAAGGAAGTGTGTAGCTGTATGGACAGTGCGTAGCTGTATGGATCCTGGTATGAATTTGAGGAAAGGTTCCCAACAGGATAGTGCTTGAAGTTCGGAGATGCGACAGGCTGAACATATTGCCACGAGGAATGCAGTCTTCAGTGTCAGAAGTCGTAGGGACAGACCACAGGTAGGTCTGAAAAGAGGCTCCTGCTAGGAAGTCTAGTACTAGATTAGAGGTTCCATAGGGGTTCTGGCCACTTGTGGTGGATTTGCTTGACCCCTCTCAGGAAGCAGGAGATGCCTGGATGGGAAGATAGACTGATGCTATCCACTTTGGTCCTGAAGCAGGCCAATGCAGCCACATGAACCTTGATGGAGTTGAGGGACAACCCCTTCTGTAAGCTGTCCTGCAGAAATTCCAGGATCATGGGCATTTTGACTGTCCATGGAAGGATGTCACGATCTTCACACCAGGCTTCGAATATTCTCCATATTCGTATATAGGTCAGAGATGTGGAAAACTTGCATGCTTGGAGCAAGTATCAATCACTGCCCCCCGAGTATCTGCTCTTCTTCAGGCAAGTCCTCTCAATGGCCAGACCGTAAGAGAGAATAGAGTTGGGTCTTCATGGAGGATCAGTCTCCTGTGTGGAGATAGAGACAGGGGGGGTTCCCTGCCAGCAGTCTTCACCTGTCTGTGTACCATGGCTTTCTTGGCCAGTCTGGGGTAACTAGCAGTACTAGCCCCCTATGGTGTTCTATCTTGCGGATGATCCTGCCCAGTAGTGGCCATGGAGGAAAGGCATACAGCATGTCTTCCTGTGGCCAGGTCTGGACAAGGGCATCTCTCCCCTGGGATTATGGTTCTCATCTGCAGCTGAAGAACTTGGGAACTTGGGTGTTGGATGGGGTTGCCAGAAGATCCATGGCTGGTATTCCCCAGCGGTTTACTATCAGCTGGAAGGCTGTGATTGATAGCCTTCAATCCCCTGGGTCTAGACTCTCTCTGAAGTAATCTGCAGTGATATTGTCTTTTCCTGCGATGTGGGCGGCTGATATTCGTTGTAGGTTTGCTTCCGCCCACATCATTAGGGGGTCTATTTCCAGGGACACTTGGCTTCTGGTTCCTCCCTGGCGGTTGATGTAGGCAACTGTTGTGGCATTGTCTGACAGATTCACCCCAGAGCCTGTGACTGAATCATAGGCAGGCTAGTTTGACTGCCTGGGCTTCTAGTCAGTTGATGTTCCATCCCAACTCCTCCTTGTCCCATTGCCCCTGGGCCGTGGGCTCCCCACCCTCATAGGCTTGCATCCGTGGTGAGCAAGATCCAGTTCGGTGGGGATAGCCTTCCTCCCTTGCTCAGATGGTCTTCTTGTAACCACCATTGGAGCTGGATCCGCACCTCCTCCAGTAGCTGGAGGCAAACTGAGTAGTCCTGGGACATTGGGTTCCAACGTGACAGTAGGGAAAGTTGTAGTAGTCGCATGTGGGCTCTTGCCCATAGGACAACTTCCAGGGTTGATGTCATGAGGCTCAGGACCTGGAGGTAATCCCATACCTTGGAGCAAGAACCTCGCAGCAGGTTTTGCAATTGGTTCATCAGTTTTCTTCTCCTTGTAATGGGAAAGATGACCTTGTCTTGTTTGGTGTCAAACCAGACTCCCACGTATGCTAGAGATCAGGAGGGCTGCAGGCAGCCCTTGGTTGTGTTGATGACCCAGCCGAGGTTCTTCAGTAGATTCTTGACTCTGGAGGTTGCCTGATGACTTTCCTCTGGAGATTTTGCCCTGATGAGCCAATCATTCAGATATGTAGGTATGAGGATTCCTTCTTTCCTCAGGGTTACCCACACTACAACCATGATTTTGGTGAACATCCGAGGGGCTGTAGCTAGCCAGAAGGGTAGCATCCAGAATTGGTAGTGATGGTCCAGGATTGTGAAGCGTAGGAAGCGTGGATAGTGATGGACCAGGATGTGCAGGTAGGCTTCTGACAGATCCAGGGAGGTCAGACATTCTCCTGACTGTACCGCCCTTATGACAGAGCATAGGGTTTCCATGCGGAAGTGTGGTACCCTCAGGTAGCGGTTGACAGACTTGAGGTCCAGGATGGGCCAGTATGTTCCCTCTTTCCTGGGGACGATAAAATAGATGGAATAGTGCCTAGTATTTTGTTGGTGCATGGGCACCGGTGTTATAGTCTTTAAGGCGAGCAATTTGTTCAGTGTGGTTTCCACTGCTGTCCTCTTGGAGGAAGAGTGGCAAGGGAGATTTCACAGATTTGTCTGGAGGGATGCTGTGGAAGTCCAGATAGTATCCCTCTCGAATGATGGTTAGTACCCACTTGTCTGATGTTATCTCGACCCACCTTTGGTAGAAGAGGGTAAGTCTGCCCCTTATGGCTTCTTCCTGTGGATGGGTCTGTTGATTCTCATTGTGGGGTGCGGCTGGGGCTTGTACCTGAGCCAGCTCCCCTTTTGTTGTGTCTGTTCCAAAAGGACTGGGCCCTGACTGCGGGGTGAGATGCTTGCTATGTGTTTTTGTATGATCTAAAACTCTGGGTTCCGCTGCCCTTGGTTCTTTGGGGAGAGGAGCGCTGGTTTCTTTTGTTCCTGTCCTCCGGTAACAGAGGTACTGGGGATTCACCCCATTTGTCGGCTAACTTCTCCAGTTCGCTTCCAAACAGGAGGGTTCCTTTAAAGGGCATTCTCATGAGTTTCGTCTTAGAAGTCGCGTCGGCTGACCAGCATCGGAGCCAGAGTTGCCTTCTGGCTGCCACATGGATGAGACTATTTCGACGGTTGTTTTTTATTCTACTTCACGCTACCTATTTTTCCCTCTCTTCTCCTCTCTCCCTTTACCCCTCCCCTCTTTCTGGCCTGCTCCCATCCCCTGCTCCGTTTATTGTAATTTCCTCCTTTATTTGAGTTACTTGTAAACCGGCGTGATGTGCCATACGAATGTCGGTATATTAAAAGTTGTTAAATAAATAAATAAAAAATAAATAAATGAGACGCCCCTGGCTGAGGTGCACACCAGGGCGGAGGTTGCATTGGTGAAGGATATTGCTGGTTCTAGTGTTTCGATGGGTGTGGTGGCGTTCCTAGCAAGTGACAAGCAGGCACGTGTCACCACGGCACAGCAGGCAGCGATCTGCAGTGACATAGCTGCTACGTCAAATGACTGTTTAAGGATGGATTCCTGATGTCCAGTCCTGGGCATCCTCGAGTGCCGCAGACCATGGCGTCCACTTTGGGAAACACCACGAGTTCTTTGGCCAAGGGTTCCAGTGGGTATAGGGCTTCTAGGGCCAGACCTCCTTTGAAACAGGCCTCTGGAGCATCCCATTCCAGGTCGATCAGTTGTTGTACAGCTTGCAGCAATGGGAAATGGTGGGAGGCCTGACGAAGTCTGACCAGAAGAGGGTTAGTCTTTGGTTCCGCTGTGGCCAGCTCCTTCAGGCTCAGAGACACGAGGTCTGGTAGTTCGTCTTTGGAGAAGAAGCGCATCATGGTTCGGTAAGGTTCCATTCCTGGAGGGATTTCCCCTTCCTCCAGGGAGTCTTGATCTTCCTCCGAGGTGTCCGTGTCCCTTAAGGTGAGGCTTTTGGCCGGGGAGGCACGTCTCTGGGAGGCCAAGAGGGACCTGGGATGTTAGGGTCCTCTGGTGGAGGCTGAGGCTGTGTCACCGGTTGCATCTGGACAAAGGTTTGTAGACCTTTGAAGAATTCCACCCAGGTAAAGGTTCCTGGGTCTATATTGAACCCAGCGGCATTCCCAGAGGGCCTCGTCTGAGGAAGGGCCGAGCTGGGGATAGAGAGGTCCGGGGTACTATCAGTGGATCCGGATTCCTGTACTGGCTAGGGAGGGCCTTGCCCTGGTTCCCCCAGAGCCGCCTCGCACTGTAGACACAGGGCAGTTGCCTCTTCATGCTGTGCAGCTCTTATGTGGCAGGCTGGGCAGAGGGCTTGTGCCTTGGCTGTTGATGTCTTGGGTCACTGAAACCCGGTCTGTGCGTTTATATGCACACGATGGGAGGCTTTAGATATGCGCTCCAGGTGCACCGAAGATGTGCATGCAGGCCGGCATGTGAGCTTATGGAGATGTGCGCGCAGCCATAACTTGTGTGCCCGGCCCCATTGAGCGTGTAGCTATGCGCCCGGCACCCTCGTGCGCATCGCTGTGCACACAGCTCAGCTATGCCGACAGTATGGCAATCAAGGGGGGGGAAGTGGGGCTGGCGACCACGCGAGCAAAATGGCGACACCCACCCCCCCCCCCGGAAGGGTCTCCACATGGGAGGACCCTCGAGCCAGATCAGGCTGATCAACCCCATGGGACAGATGCCGGCTGGCGATCTGTACAGTTATCCGAGCCTCTGAGACCAGAGACTTAAAGTTTTCTACCTTACCTTGTCTCTGCGGTTCCCGGTCTGGTGCCGGGAAGTCTCCAGCTGTGGGGGAGAGGGAAAATTACCTTCACTGCTGCGCTCTGTATTGCACCCGCTGCCTCTCAGCTACTCCTGTTCCTGGGGGCTAAGTCCACGCCGGGAGCCATGGACTTAGCCCCCAGGAAATCACCTCAGGAATTCTCGACTGGGGGAGGGACCCTTAGGTATCACTGCAAGAGAGCGGGGCTTGTCTTGTAGAGGTAAGATTATTTTTCTTCTTTGGTTTGGATTTTCTAACGCTGTGCAAGCGTGTGTGTATAGTCCTGAACTGCTATGGAGATGGAGAAATACTGAAGAGCAGAGCTTCCTGCAGGGGTATATGTACTAGTGCTGACGTCAGATTGAAATCTGATCCGTCTCCACCTGCTAGCAGGAGTACACTATTCCCATTGGTCCTGAGTCCATCTGCTACACGCTAGGAAAAAAACAGCTTCAGTCACCAAAACCATTCAAGAGAAGAGGGCTCAGTGGGCTGAGACAGCCGTAGATGCTCCGTGATGGGGGTGAAGATGAAGGCAAGGTAGCACTCGGCCTCTGCTGGGCTTTGTTTTTCGGATTTAGCAAGTCATAGAAGGAGTGGGGGAATGTTGGTTCTTGGCAGCGTAGCATTCAAAGCCATCAAAAACACACACACACAGGACTTAAAGAAAATAAGAGGTGGTTCAAATTCTGGGGGAGGGGGGGTTGTTTTTTTGGTTTATTTGCTTTGGTCTATACAAAAAAAATAACTTGCAAGAAGTCATAAAAATTTAGCACTTTCCAAACTACATTTTAAAAAAGCCTGTTAATCTTGGCAACCCTGGGCAGTGGAAGAATTTTTTTTGTCAGATCTGCTTTAACACAAAACCAGGAAAGCTCATTTAAAAAAAAACAAAAACAAAAAACCCCAAAAAAACATATGGGCTGGAGGAAAGGAAAGCAGAAAGTCACTGGCTTACAAAAAAAGAAAAAAAAAATGATATTGCAGATTTAAGAATGTGCCAGACCCACACTACAGGCATCTTCTGTAACAGAAAGCAACAAGTCCAGTCTTCAGAAGAGAATCCTGTTCACCAACGCAAGAAGAAAAAAAAAATTCCTCTCTGCCTCTGGAATGACGAAGAGCCTCCTATTCCTTAGTGCAGCGGACTGAGAACCAGGGAGGCAGAGTTCAAATCCCACTTCTTCCACCAATGCCCCTTGTGACCTTGGGCAAGTCACGCCCCCTGCCATCACCTCAGGCACAAACGTAGGGGCTGATGCACTAAGGCTTTCCTCCCATGCTGTGTCTATGGGGGGAGTGCTTAGCACACGAGGGCCCTCCGGGGACGGTACATGAACGTAATTTGCCTTGAGCTCAGATTTGGAAACCACGAACAGTTAAATCTAGAATCCAAACCATTGTATCATACAATGGGGGGGGGGGGGGAGGGGACTCAGATTTGTATTTTTAAAGTTCGCAGCAGGCAGAACAAGCTTACTCCGTTCTGCCAAGGACATCAAATCCTGACTGAAGCCAGCATCAGGCCAGGATGGGAGGGAATGAAGGAGCCCTCCAAGGCCCGAGGTTTCTATATGGACCAAACCCCTCTGTGCTGACAAAAAGAAAAATGGTTTTGTCTTATTACATTTTTTGCTTAAAGAGAAAGATGTAAGATCTGTAATCCCAAAATTAAAATAGCACAAACCTAAAAGTTAGAAGGCAAAAAACACTGATTTGTGCCATATTAAAATATACATATAAACACAGATTTGGAAAATGACTTCTATCATGTGGACGAGAGTTTTACAAAGCTTCAGCATGGCTGGAGGTTTCATCTGTGAGATATGAAAGGTAAAAGGGATCACAAAGCAGATCCCAAGATGGCGAGGTCCTTGGACCCAGAACAAAAAATAAAAAATAAAGTTTCTAATATATAAAACCTCTTCTGGACAGGGAAGAAATAAATCTAAAATATAAACACGTATGGGCTTAGGCACTTCTGTCTCCTGCCTCTCGTTGGCGCAGCGCCTCCCCCATCCCTGGGGGGTCCTGGTGCTTCTTCTCCCGTCTGCATCCAGCACCTGAAAGACAGGACGACATTATGAACTGAAACTCTGTAAATGCCCCCCCCCCCCCCCCCCCCCCCCAGAGCGACTCGTCTGGTCCCACTCCACCACCCGCCTCCCCTTAGCAAGTGTTTCCTTTTAAAATCATAAGACAGGCACAAGCATAGGATGCCACAACTCTTAGAAATGTTTGCTCTCGGAGAGCTTGACCATTTAAAAAAAAAGTTTTGGGGGTTTTTTTTGCTATATTTGGGTGGAGTGGGATCCTCCACAGTCCTGTAAAATACTCAGCAGCCCTGTTAACAAGAGGTTCTCTCCACCCTGCTGCTATGCTGGTTTGTTTTTGATTTTATTTATGTGGGTATATTTGAAAAAATAAGTCTCCAATTCATGCCCTACACCTCCTGTGTTCGAGATAAGGACAGGCTAACGTGTTGCCAGCACTTCATGCTGCAGACCTAATGAATGAAGCACATCGGGTCTCTGCCTGACCCCTACCTTGTGTTGAGGCCTGTTCGCCGATCTAGGCCAGCATGTTGTCGGAGTAGGGGAGTCGGGCGCCATGGTCACTGTAAGCATCCACCTGGTAGTCCATGTCCATCTCTCCACCCAGGTCATCCAGGGGGATGTCATTGGGGTACATGGCACGGTAATTGTCCATGTCTAAGGATCAAGCAAGAAATTCAAACAAAAAAAAAAAAATTACAAAAAAAAAAGGGAGGGAACAAGCAACTACCCAGCTTTCCAGTTCAGACTAATTGAAGAGAAGGCACCAGCCTGCTTGACTGATTTTTTTTTTTGTGTGTGTTCTGGTGATCTCTGGGGCCCCCAGCAGAACCCAAACTGCTGTAATTCTGCTGTGGGCCCTGCCTTTTGCACGCTGGAAATGGGTGTAGAACGGTAGCACCGTTTCTGGACACCTGGCACGATTTTAAGACATCATGGGAGAGGTATACGTTTTCCCCATTAACACATCCGGAAAGGGCTTCATTCTCATCCCCTGCCCCCAGGGGGAATACTGTAACTACGTACCATCCTGGTAAGGTTCGTTGATGGGTATCATGCTCTGCGCCTGCCGAAAAAGCAAAGGAAGAGAGGTGAGAACAGGAGATTTGAGGCTACAACAGCAGCACGTCTGGGGAATGGGAAGGTCTTCCTCTAGTCACAACTGCCTCAGACAATCCAGTTCTCCCCCCCCCCCCCCCACTCCCGAACCACTTCCTACCCCCCACAGCAGCACTATGGGCTCTCCACCCCCACCAGGAATAAAGCGAAGCCTGGGGAAACGATCCGCTACCAGGCCAGGCCGCAGGAGGGGGGGGGGGGGGTCACTCACTGCTTCCCAGGCTGCAGGGTCTTGCCGGAAGATGGCATTGGTCAGTTCCACAGACACGCGCTTCCTGTAATCCGGATTCTTGTCTTCAGAGATACGGAAGAGCACGGCTGCGGCATAGGTTGCTGGAGGAAGGAACAACAGACAATGAAAGTTTGTGCAATATCAAAGTGGCGGAGATGTTGCTATCCAAAGAGTTAGCAGGGCCTGTGTGGAGAGCTCAGTACTGGGGGATACTGCAGGACTCCTGCTGCAGAGCAGCTTCAGCTATTCCCGGTTTTCCTGCAAATTTAAGTGGCTCCACCTTAGGTGTTTGCTTTCCTGTTCAGGTGTGGCCGAATAAACTCGCAGGAAGAGCAGAACTGGATCAAATTTGCAGTACATTATAGATTTGTGAGTTTCCCTCTGCTAAAAAAAAGGACTCAGGATGGCTCACAACAAATCAAAATGCACCACAGCACATGAATACAACTGCATAAAATATAAATACAGCCAAGAATCTCCATCCCTTTCCTTCCTTTCACAATGGAGAAATTACTTACCTGATAATTTCCTTTTCCTTAGTGTAGACAGATGGACTCAGGACCAATGGTTTATGCTCCCCTGACAGCAGATGGAGACAGAGTCAGTATTCAAAGCTGATGTCACCCTAAATACACGCCTGCAGTGACCTTAGCCCTTCAGTATTCTCTTCAAAAGCCATTGTGGACATACTATAAAACTTGATTTAAAATGATTAGAAATGGATAACCATAACTGTACTCAACCAATCACAATGAACCCCAGTAAGACTATAGAAGCCCTGATCTAGGGATTGGATGATAGTTTACACGTAATCTCTTGGAATAGATATCCTCTCTACAGGCGAATCCTTGGCACTGTTCTTGGGCAGCCGAGGGCAGGATGCAGAGTCCATCTGTCTACACTAAGGAATAAGTAATTTTTCCATTTCCTAGCGTGTAGCCAGATGGACTCAGGACCAATGGCATGTACAAAAACTACTCCGGATCGGAGCAGGAGGCTGCCCGCAGTCCAGTTAACATCACCCTTGCAAAGGCTGCGTCCTCTTGGGCCTGTACACCCAGGCGATAGAACCTGGAAGTGTGCAAGGATGTCAATGTCACTGTGTAGAGAACCTCTGAGCGCAGATTAAGGTGGCAATTACTGCAGCAGAATATCCTCACTTCATCAGGCAAGCCCTCTCAAGGGCCAGACAGACAGAATCGAGTTGGATCCTCGTGAAGAACCAGTCCCTGCTGTAGCAGGTCTCCATGCAGTGGGAGGCACAGGGGGGGCTCCTCCACCAGGAGTCTCTGCATGTCCACCTACCACAGATGCCTGGGCCATTCTGGAGCTACGAGTAAGTCTAATCCCCTGGGGTGCTCAATTCTGGAATGACCCTGCCCGTGAGGGGCCACAGAGGGAAGGCATATTGCAACTCTTCTTCCAGCCAGGACTGAAAGAGCATTGATCCCTAAGGACCACGTATCTCTTCTGCGACTGAAGAATTGCAGAATTCATTCTGAGATGCGGCCAGCAGGTCGATGGCTAGGAGGCCCCAGCAATCTATTGTCAGCCAAAGCCTTTCAACTGATAACACCCATTCTCCTGAATCCAGAGTCTCCCTGCTTAGAAAGTCTGCTCCGATTTCATTCTCTCACATTGCAGGAAAAGACATCTGTAGATGTATTTCTGCTCATTCCATAAGGAGGAATATCTCCTGTGACATTTGCTGGCTTTCTGTTCCACCCTGCTGTTTGATGTAGGCTACAGTCATTGAGTTGTCTGACATCATACGGACCGCTCGACCCTGGAGTCTGTGCCTGAACTGTAGACATGCCAATCTGACTGCCCGGGCTTCCAAGTGGTGATGTTCCATAGGGCCCACTTCAGTCCAACATCTCTGGGCTGACAGTCCTGACAGTGAGCTCCAGCTTGTGTCTGTCATGAAGGCCAGCCAGTTCAATGAGGACAGGGGCATACCCCTGTTCAAATGAGCTTCCTACAGCCATCACTGGAGCAGAGAGCACATGGCCATCGGCAAACGGAGGTGAATCAAATAGTCTTGAGACTGTGGGTTCCAAAGTGACAGCAGTGAGTGTTGAAGTGGTCATATGTGTGCCCTCACCTATGGCACCACTTCCAGGTTTGCCGCCAAACCAAGAACTTGGAGATAGCTCCACACTGGGCATATCGAATTCATCAGCTGACACACCTGGACATCAACTTCTTATCTGTGTGGTCAGAAGGAAGACCTTGTCCTGCTTGGTATCAAATTGGACTACCAGATATTCCAAGGACTGGGAAGGCTTGAGACTACTCTTGTTCAGGTTTACTACCCAACCGAATTCCTGAATCAAGGAGGTTACCCTGTTGATCACCTGGAGACTCTTCCACCGATTTGGCCTGGATCAACCAGCCGTCCAGGTACGGGTGCAGCAGGATTCCCTTTTCTCAATGCTGCCACTACGACCACCATAATCTTGGAAAACATTCTGGGTGCGGTGGCTAGGTCAGTGCCTGGAACTGATAATGGTGTCTCAGTACTGCAAAAGCTTAGGAAACTGATCTTGTCGGATTAGAATATGTAGGTAGGCCTCAGATAGGTCCAGGGAGGTTAAGAATTCTCCTGATTGTACGGCCATTATCAGAGTGTAATGTTTCCATGCAGAAAATGATTCACACGTAGATGTCGACCGACACTAGAGGTCCAGGATGGAGCGAAAGGAACCTTCCTTCTTGGATACGATGCCCCATATTTTTATGGGGCACAGGTACTCATATTATAGCCCTCATCCTGAGGAGCCTTAAAATAGTAATCTCCACTGCCTGCTTCTTGGGCTGGGAGTGGCATGGAGACATCACGAATACATCCTGAGGAGTGCTGTAAAGTTCCACTACATATCCTTCTCGTATGACTTCCAGTACCCATTTGTTCAAAGTGATCTCGACCCACCGCAAGTTGACTAGTCTCCTTGTTCCAAGGGTGGAGCGGCAAAATTTCATTGGGGGGTTCGGGATGAACCTGAACCCGAGCCTGCCCCTTTCTTGGGCTATCGACTATGAAAGGACAGACCTCTGAAATGTTGTGTTTCTGTAGGGACGAAAACATTGGAAGCCCCTGGATTATCCCCTCGTAGGCGAGGAGCACTAACTGCTTACTCATCTTCCGGTAGCCAGGGGACTGGAGATTCACCCCATTTATTGGCCAGCTTTTCCAATTCACTTCTGAAAAGGAGAGATCCTTAAAAGGGCATCTTTGTAAGATTGGCCTTGTAGGTTGTCTGCTGACCAATTCTACAGCCATAGCTATCTTCTGGCTGCCACCACTGAGGCAGCTCCTCTGGCTGAACAGCAGACTGGAATTGAGCCTGTGTCCGCTAAAAGGGGTCATCAGGTTCCATAACTGCTCTAGAATTCACCCCAAGTCGCCCACCTCCTGAGAGAGGAGTAGGCACAAACAAGCTACCAGAGCACAACAAGAAGCAATCCGCAAGGTCATTGCTACTGTGTCAAAGGCTAATGTGCATCCATTAAGGCCACTCCTCCCTCCACTGGGAGGGTTGTTCACTTAGAGACAGCAAGACCAGCACATCCACTTTAGGGAAACGCTTTCACTGCCAGATCCAGTGGATATAGAGCTTCTAACACTCATCCATCTTTAAAACTTGCTTCCGGGGCATCCCATGCCAGGTCTATCAACTCTCGTATGGCTTCCAGCACTGGAAAGTAGCAAGAGGCTTTCCCGTAGGGAGAACAAAATGGGATTCTTTTTTGATTCAGTCAGAATCAGACCCAGGGACTCCCAGTGTCTGGGAAACTAAGGCTGGGAATTCGTGTCCATGAAAAAACTGCAACTTGGTTCAATACGGTTCCAACCCAGGGAAAATGTCTCTTCCAAGGGGTCCGGATCATCCTCTTCATCTGAGCCATCTGAGTCCCTACCAAGGATACCCTTGGTAAGATGAGGCATGCCTTGAGTTTTGCCAATAGGAATGGGAGAGGGAGGTCTTACCGGCTGAGGTTCTGCCCGGACAAGGGCAAGCGAGGTAGCAGACTGCACCTGTACGAAATTCCACCCAAGAGAAGGCGGCTGGGTCCATGCCTAGTCCAGGAGGTACTGGGGTAGGATTAACTGAATTTCCCTCTCCCATGGATGACCCAGTCAAGGGAGTACTCAGATCTGGGGTACTTCATTGCTGTGGCTGACCCATCCTCTGAATGGGAGGAGCCGGGCTTAAAGTTTGGAGAGGCAAATTCTCCCTGGGCTCTCGGTGCTGACATAAGCTGGAATCCGGGTCAGACTGTGCAGCCCTAATATGACAAGCAGCGCAGAGCGAAAGGCGCTTAGGTTTCTTGGCTGCAGGCACCATTGGCGGCAGTAAATGTGTGTTCTATCGGCTCACGCTTAAAACATTTCTATGTACGCAGATTATGAGTGCCTAGGCGGGGCGAGGTGCAAGCAGCCCACATGTCTGGCTGTTCTTGGTTCTGCACTTAGAAGTTGTGGACGTATGTACGAGCACGGTGCGTGGGTGCAGAGCTGATGCACTGCATGTACCAGCGTTCTATGGAGGGCAATACAGCACGCACAAAGATGCGCACAAGATGGCGCCGCCACAGCCTACCATGCGGTGTGCTGACCAAGCCTAAAGTGGAGTCTAGCCCACCCATGGGCCGCTCGGAAGCCCACGTCTCCTTACCCCAACGGGATTGGGAATGACGTCAGTACGGCACACCAAGCAAGGAGATCGGAGAAGTCTTACCAAAATCCCTCAGTCTCTGAATCAGGAGGAAATCCTCTTTTTTATTTTTTTAAACTTACCTGGGCTCAGCGCTTACTGGCAGAGTAAAGAGACCATCTCTGGCTGCGGAGGAAGAGGGCTTAGGTAGTCACTGCCGCGCTCAGCTTCCTACCACCACTGCCTTTCAGCTGCTTAAGCAGCAAAGTCCATGCCAGGTACTGGCTACCGGACCAAGGCAAACCTCTGAGGGATCTCGGAAATCGCCTCAGGAATTCTCAACTGGGGGAGGGACCTTTAGGTATCACCACAGGAGTGTGGGGGCTCAATGTTTCTTTAATTTAAAGGTAGAATTTCTCCTTCCAAAAAGTACAGCAATCCCCATAGGGAGAGGTACGTCCACCATCTGCCGAGACGGAGAATAGTGGAGAGCAGAGGTCACTGCAGGGGTGTATCTAGGGTGACATCAGCTTTGAAATCGGACTCAGTCTCCATCTTCTGGCAGGGGAGCATAACCCATTGGTCCTGAGTCCATCTGGCTACACGCTAGGAAAGGAGTCAGGAGAAGTAAGATCTATAAGGACACACACCCATGCCACTCTCCCAAAATGTACTCCAATCCCTCCTAGAATTAAACTGGCTCAGAATTGCACATTGAGCTCCATGCCTGATCAAGCCCCTGCCCCCATTCAAATGGGTGACTGCCCTTTCATGGGGGGTGGCATGATGAGATTTTTCTATCCATCTATTTTACGGTTGTGGCGTTATCTGAACCCAGAGTCAGTAACACACTCAGGACTCATCCACTCTGTATGCAGAGATCCATTTCCCTGGAATGGGTCAAAGCTCTGGTGCAGCTCATCCTACCAGAGGACACCTTCAGTACATTTGTGCCACCACCTCCCCAGGAATCCTTTCACCCAGGGCTATACCAGCCAGCATCCAGGAGAGACTGACTGCTTGAACCAGGTGTTTTAAGTCCAGCCAAAAAGTTAATGAGGTTTGTAACATTCAAATGGTGTCAGTTTCGTGCAGGAGCAAGCCACAACATCTACAGCCTCCTTGTCCCAAGAGCTTACGATCCAGGTCTTCAGGCCACTTGTCGCTTACCTGTGCCTTCGTTCCTGCAGTGCAGCAGCTCCATAAGTGGAGCTGAGGCCCCTTCAGCATCAATGGTGTCTGCAGCGTCCTTATCCTGGGCAAGCTCACAGAGTACGCCGGCTGCCACACGCTGTATGTTCTCCACCGGGGAGTAGAGGAGCTACAGGGAGACAGTACGAGGGCATGGCATGAGAGACAGCACACCTGGAACATGCAGAGGTACCCCCCACACACACACACCCCCCACCCAGTGCAGGATACCATACAAACTCCCTCCCCCATTAAAAAAAAATGGCGGAGGCACCCACACATAGGGTATACGTCTGAAGCATGCGGAGAGCCATCTCTGAGGTGGGGTGGAGAAGGGACAGCAGGCAGCACACTTTCAAAGACTGGGCTGCAGGACAGCTTATGAAGAGGAGCTGTGGGAGAGAAGACTCCCAGCATTTCCTCTGCGTTCTAGCAAGATGACCGAGAATCCGGGAAGGAAGCAAAAATCCCGATCCCTTGGAGCAACATCAGGGGCCGAATAGGAATCTGATCTTGGGTTTCAGGAGCTCACAGCTGTGTGCGTCAACCAGCAGACCTTCCCCTCCCTACCTCCTCAATGCAAGGACACCACTCACCTGCACGAACAGAGGAATTGTGTTCAGTCTGTAGATTTCCATTCGGTTCATGGGGTCCCGAGCAAGGATATGAAGAGCCCCTGTGCACCCCTCCACGATCTCTTCCATCTTTACCCCATCCTGCAAGACAAGCAGTAGCCATGGAAAGAATCAGTTAATAACCTAAATGGCAAGTCCCCCGTCCAATTCTTATTCCTCTGCCTCCTCCCCACCCTCCCCCATCTGCTAGGATATTAACGGGGATGGGAAAAGCGAGGCATGATCTGTGAACTCCGATGCGGTCCATTTCCTGCAGTCTGCTCTCGGATTCCTGGTCAAAGAAAGGGAGTGGGGCAGAGGAGAAGATGCAGGAGAACAGTCTTCAAGGTCCCAGCACCAAGCCACAGCCTAGATGACCGGTAAAGGGGGGGCCAGTTCCAGCTGCATGTGGGCTCAGAACCACTGGTTCTCCAGTTTCAGCAGCAGCCTTGGACCTGCTGCTACAAACCACCACCGGTTCAATTTAAGCTGTAAAGTAAATACCCAGCTCTCATGGCATTAGGAGGCAGCAAACTGGCACAGCAGGAAGAGGTTTCGGAGGAGAACATGGCAAGCATTGCGCTCCCCAGGACAAGGATGCATCAGCTTGGGCCAACACAGACAGCTCTTCTGTTGTGCTTTAAGGCCACTTGAGGTTTTTCTTTTTTGGCAATTATTAGTCAAGCAAAATACCCTAAACCTCCAGTTCCAGGAGTATTATGTGCCAGAAACCCCCTCTGTAACCATCCCATCCACTGCTGAACGCTCGCTAACTCCCAAAGGGGGGGGGGGGGGGGGAGTCTTCATTCAACGTTTCCCACCATCACAGAGTCACCCAAAATCAAACTCAAGCGTTCAGTAAATGGAAACGTCTTCGTACTTGGTAGGGTTGTGCCGTGCCAGCGGCAGCGTGGCGCTGGGCATCCTGGTGGGCCTTCACCAGCAGCTGGACCAGGCGGGGAATCACGCCAGCCTCCTGCAGAGGGCCGTGGTTAGCCGGGCAGAGGGCCAGGTTGCGAATGAGGCCAATGGTAGCCTAGGAAGAGAGAGAGAGGGCGGGGGTAGGTTAAACAGGTGCAAAAATAAAATCCACTCTTCTGATGTTCTGACAGAGCCAAGTCTGGCAGATAAGCAGGAGGAATCCCAGCATCGCTTTCTGGGTTAGTCCTGAGAAACCCCCACCCCAAGACCATAAAGAAGCAGAGGCCCCGGGGAGAGAGAGACACAGGGCGTCCGGCGCTTCTTCCTGCTCACGGGACAGCACCAGCAAGCTGCAGCATGTCCAGGGGCCCCTCATCCCCACAAATAACGCCAGCAAGTCTATTTCATGGGTTTGGAAAAGCTGCATCTTGTAACAAAGACTTTAAAAATTTACTGGAAAAAAAAAAAAAAAAAAAAAGACACAAGGGAAAAGATTCCACCTTCTGTCCCCCATCTCCAAAAAAAAAAAAAAAGTCGTGAGCAAACGCACTTATGCACACAAGTCCTGGAGGCTCTTAGTCTGTTCTTAAAATGGACACATTTGGAAGGGCAAAAAGGGGGTTCCCTATTCAGCATCTCCCTCTCCCCAGAGCTCACCTTGACCAGCGGCCACTGGAAGGGCTGGTTCAGCAGCTTCACGATGGCAGGGATCCCGTAGTGCAGTCGCACAGAGTTCTGGGCCACCTCAGCCTCGGGGTGCCGGCTGGTGAGGTGCCGCAGGGCACAGACGGCCGGCTCCGTGATGTCCTCCTTCTCCCCCGCTCGCAGGATGGTGTGGATCAGGGCTTCCACCCCGTTGGACTGGGTCACCAGGCTTTTGTTCTTGCTGTTGTTGCAGGTCAGGTTGGAGATGGTGCCGGTGGCACAGGTCAGCACGTTTATGTCATCCGAACTCAGCTGGTTCACCAGAATCTTAAGGACATTCTCCAGGCCCTCCTGGGTTGGGGGGGGGAGAGTGGACATTAAAAAGTCATCCTGATCCTCCATTGTTCTTGAGTGCCCCTCCCAGTCTGGGTCAATCCCATTTTAAAAATAGCAGATGATCCACTGGAAGAAAGGCAGCTCCCATTCCCTTAAAAAAAAATAAATAAAGCCACATACTACTCACCTGTTTAGTGGCCACATCCGAAAGGTTCCTCAGGGTCCACAGACAGTTCTGCACAAGCCGTGGGCTGGAGCTGGTCACGTGTTTCCCCAGCGCCTGCATGCCACCTGCCGAAACATCAAGCAGCCAAGTGAACCAACCCATCCCAACCACCCACAGGACAATGCTGAGGAGAGGGAGGCAGAACCATCTGAAGGAAACCGTCCAACACTGCACCCGAATTTAAATATCTTGCCATGGGAGCCCGGTATGGCACCATGAGGGCAAAATGCCAAATCTCGGGGACCCTTATTTTGAGCTTCATGCTTATAGAAGCCCTCATTAGTGAGGACGTTTCTCCACAGATCGTCAATCCCCAGAGCACCAGCACAGCTGACTGGAAAGTCTCCTGCCTCCGAAAGCACGACGCAGGAAAAGTCCAAGCCCTTGGCTAAACTCTCCAGCAACAAACGGGGAGGAACACGCATCTCCAATTTTCTTCAGTAAGAGCTCTGGGCAAGCCACATCTGGCCCATAGGAAAGGAGCCACCTCTAACAGCAGTTGAATAAATTAGCCACCAGCTTTTCATGTGAACTGTCACGCAATTTTGGTGTTCATGCCCACAGATAAAAGTTTTGCATAGCAGGCGAGACACATGCCAGGTCTTCCAAGCTCCTTGACCTCTGCCTGTTGCCAGAAGTAGCCCAGCAGCTGGAACAAGACCCTTCATGCTGTGCAGAGAGCCACAAGGAAATGCCAAGATAGCAATACCCAAGTCTCTGGGTGGCCAAGCTGGACCCACAATTAAGAGAATACGGAGGGGACGGTTGTGTCCTTACTCACCAGCCTCCACAATAGCAGGCTTGTTGCTGGGACAGACAGACAAGACCTTCAACACACGGCTCGTGGTCCACAGCAGCTTCTCATAGTTGTAGTTGCGCATGATCTGAACCAGAGCTTGGGGTCCTCCATTGGCCAAGATAATAAGCTAAAAAGGCGGAAGGGATGATTTATGTATAATTTATATATTCAATGTTTGACACCATCACAGAGTCATCCAAAATATTTATAAAAAGACTTAGCACTGCAGTGCAGACTGCTCTCCTTTCCCTGGCTAGCACAGCTGAGCACACCTCTTCCCAATATCACCTATGCACAGCTCAAGCAAACCTCCTAGAAGTTTAATAATCAGTTTTATTGATTGCACATGGGTTTTTCTATCATTACTTGCCTTGCAGTACATGAAGTAAAAACAGGAACACACCCCTCCACTGTTTGGTAATGTAAATGCTCATCATAAACCCAATCCAGTAATTATTCTACTAGGCATCAAAGCTTGCCCTCTCCCCACTGCAGACAGTCCAGAAGAGAAAATCCACTCAGGACCAGCACAGAGAGTCTGCGAGTGGTGCACGGTTACTGGTATTTCTCTTCCGGAAAGCTCCCAGCCTCGATGGCTCTCCTTTTTCTATCTGCCAGAGGAAAAGCCATGAAACAAACACTAAATGCTCGACTGGGACTGAAACAGGCAAGCCTCACCTTACTCTCCTGATTGCCATAGGCTAGGAGCTGAAGGCAGTCTGTGGTTATGGCCAGGAACTTGGGGTTGTTCTTGTTCAGGAGAGGCACCATCTTCTGGAGGCCATCAGCCAGGCGTACGGCCATCTTGGCTCCTTCTTGGTACAGCAGCAGGTTGTGCAGAGTGGTGATGGCATAGAATAGCACAGATTCCACTGGGGAGCTAAACCAAGAAAGGATTTGGGAGCAGGTAAACGAAAGCCATTCGGAAATAGAAAAAACCCACAAAGAATGTTACGGAATGGGTCTCATTTCACCGATACATTTTCCAAGATGGAGACAAGCACCAAGCCTGGAAGGTGGGGGTGAGTGAGCAGGATTTAAGGACACCTTTACAGCATCCAGTATATGCAAGTTGACAAGAGACTTTCCTTTGGGAAGGGATGAAGGGTTGTAAGTTTTGCAGATGAATTCTAGGTACTTGGTTACAGTATAAAAAAAAATCTGTAGTGTTGACAAGATGAGGAGACAGGAGTAGAGCCAGAACTCCTGCTCACCCACCTTTGATGATTAAACAGAGGGAAGTCGCTGTATTTTTAGCTGAACGCCATGTAAAAGCTCAGGAAAAAGGCAGTTGTGAGCACATTTCCGGAGGACAAGAGATGGAGAGGGAAAAAAAAGTAAAAGAAGGGGGAGAATGCCAGGCATGCTTGGTGCAATACCTCAGCATGCGCACGAGGGCAGGGATGCCTCCCGACTTGAAGATGGAGAGCAGCCCCTCGCGGTGGTGCGAGAGGTTGTGCAGGATGCTGGTGGTGCAGCGAGCCGTCTCCATGTCACTGGTGCTCTGCATGGTGCGGACCACGGCCGCCACGATCTGGGGCGACTGCATGAGGGCACGGCGCGAGGCCTCCTTCTTCGAGAGCTGGTTCACGATCATGGCTGCCTTGTTCACCACCACCTGTGGGGTTCGAGGGAGAGAAAGAGAGCAAAGAGCATGGGAAGAGAGTTCTGATCAGGTTGACAGAGCCCATGAACCACACTATTTAAAAGATGTTATCCATACTAGGAGCTGGCAAATGCAACCCTCTGCTCTGGGACCTTCTGACCAGTCCATGCTGAGATGGGAAGCGTAGCACCTCGTGCCCCTCCCCCAGGAAGATCCCATATTCCCCCCTTACCGGGTCCTCATCGTTCAGAAGCTTGGTAAGCTCTGGGATGGCCCGGGTGGCCAGCTCGGCATCGTCCTGATAATTGATCAGGTGAACGATAGCAGTCTTCAAGAGCTGCGAGGGCTCTGCCAGCTTCTGCACGTTAGTCTGCTGCCCATCAATCTGTGTGGTCAGCAGGTAAGAACGGTCATCCACTGTCTCGGGGTACATGGCAGCCCGGACCCGCTGAGCTCTGGTCATGGCCAGCTGAGACTCGGCATCTGCCACAAAGAACAAGAGAGAGGGTGGGAAACACACAAAAAAAGGTCAAGGTCTCGCTCTGGACATGGTTTATATTCTAATCCTAATTCCGAGACAGGGCTGGATTTTAAAGAGCAAACTACTATACCTGTGCAAAAGAAAGTTGAATACATAACACTACAAATAGTGAAAAGCCCACACATGGGGATCAGAGGAAGCACATTTCTGCTTCTTTCACCATCAAGTACTTTAAAAATGGTTTTTCAACATTTGTCCTTGCCCCAGTTGTCCCTGAGGGATCCTCAATGTAGAGGTACAGGGATTCTTTAAGCTGCAAGGCATTCTGGGAGTCGTAGTCCAGCCCTCCCAGAGCTGCTCCATGCTATAAGCCAGTCCAAGACTCTGCATCAAGAAGTGCTCAAACGATTCTCTACAGTTCATGAGTGATCTTGGCAGAGCTCTCCCACCCCCACACATGGAACACCACACGCCAGCAGAAGCAGGCCGTGGAAACCCAGACGCTAAGGAGCATTCAATTGCCCCAGTCTACCCAGATAGTTCTGATCCAAACACAATATGTATGTTCATCCAGTGCAATTTACTGCACCAAATCTGGGGACACCCCCCCCCCGCCGAATATCAAAGAAGAAAGCTGCTGCATGCCAGAGTAAAAGGCATCTGAACAGAAAGTCCACGAGGTCCAGCAGGAAGCCAGAGATCCGGGGGGGGAGGGGGGGGGGATTGTATTCTGGGATACTCTCCTCCTCTCAACCATCACTTCTGTGCAAGCACGAGGCAGCTTCATGCACTGGCACTGCAGAAACCTATCATGCCCGGTTGCATAGCACACTGAGAAATGTGGCTCCCCCACCACAGTATCCCTGCTCTCTGTGACAAACACAAAAACAGCAGCTCAGGGAATGGAGAGAGGGGCTGGGGGTGAGCGACACAATCTGAGCCTTCAAAAGGAGATGGGTGGATCTAAAAGCAGCTGGAAACAAAAGCCACTCTTGCTATGCAGGGTCAAGAGACTTCCTGTGTGCCGGAGCGTTTGCCAGTTCCAGAGGGAAGGGGCCAGCAGCGCTTGGACTGGTAAGATCAGGGGATTCTGGAGCCCATGCTTCAATATACTGAGGAAGTCACTGCATGGACAAAGACCCTCACAGTTACCCACGCTCCTGTAATGCAGAAAACAGCTACACCGGTGAGAGACCAGAATCAGCTTCCAGGGATACAAAAGCAAGCACTACGGAGAGGAGAGGAATCAAAATGAGTCTGCTGCTTTGATGACCTCAGGAAGTGGACAAAGGAAAATTCAAAACAATCCGGGAACATTCAACTTTTCAGTTAAAACCAGGAGACTTCAAAAGTGAAGATCAGACTCCAAGGCCTGGGTTTCTTACCCCATTATATTCTACTGCCCATCACCTTGTGGTCACCCAAACACCCCCAACCCCTTCCCACCGTCACTGGCAGGCTTTTTATATTTATGGTAATCTCACCTTCTGCTGATTCTATTGTGACCTGAAGGGAGAATTTCCCCCCAAAAGCTTGTCAAGAATTCTATTAAGGTACTCCAATAAAAAGGGACCACCTTATATTTGTTATTAAATTTGTTAACCTTTATGCCTTATGTTAACCAGAATCTGATACCAGGGAAGGACTGTAGGACTCTTCAAGACTCCACCCAGTTTCATTCTCTACCTCCCCCTGAGCCTGTGCCTTGCTGCTGCCTTGAAGCTTTGCTGAATATCAATCAGCAGAGAACAGCCCTCTGCTTCCTGATCCAGTATGGCAAATCTAACCAGGGCTGGGTCAGACCAAGGGTCCATCAAGCCCAGGATCCTGTTCCAACAGTGGCCAATCCAAGTCACAAGTACCTGGCAGGATCCTAAGGGGTAGATAGAATCCATTCTGCTTATCCCAGGGATAAGCAGTGGATTTCTGCAACTCTACCTTAATAATGGTTTATAAACTTTTCTTTCAGGAACTTGGCCCTCCTACCAGGCAGTCTGCAGGAACAGGCTGGGCAGGGGTGCTTCCTGGAGTAGAGAGAGCAAAAGGGGATGATTTGGAGAGAAAGGCTGGGGGGGGGCGCGTGAGAAGAGATATGTGCATATAACCCAGCACCAATGCTAGACTGGGTGGGAGGTTAGAGAGGGATGCGAGGGGCACAGGATCGAAGCATGTAGGGACACCTGCCACCCCCCAGGGAATTCAGATTCCCTCCTCATCTTCCATCCTCTTTATCCCCAGTCTTCTCTCCCTCTCATCCCCAATATACCCAGTTCGCTCAACTTCTCATCCCATTCCTGTTCCTCTCACCCTCTTCCCTTCTCTGCAAGAGGAGAGGGTGAGGACCTGTTATAAAAATGAATTTTCCAACCTTGCGGGTCTTTATATAACTTTTTTTTAATGTAATGAAAAAGATGGAAAATTTTGCTAGTGTTTCAGAATGTCCTAACTTTTGCCACAGAATCCACCTTTCAGCTGCTGTAGCAAAGTATGGGCTGTGCCTTAGACCATCTAATTCATATTGTCTGACCACATGGGAGGGGGGGGTGGGCGCAGATTTAGGGAGTGACAGTACCAACAGTGCCTAGGGATGGCAAAACCCCAAATCTGTCACTGCCCCTCTCCAGCTAAGGAGCCTCTATGCTTATCCCAGGCTTTACCCCTCAGTCCCCCCCACAGCTAAGTATCCTTTGCTCCTCATTCCAACAGCTGGTCCCAGGTTTTCTTGAACTTCTGTTTTTATCTTCCTTACCTCCCCTGGGAGGTCATTCTATGCACCCACCTCCTTTTCTGTGAAGAAAAATAATTTTATGGTCTTAATCCTGAGGTTATCTTCTATGATCTTCATGTTCTAGGTTCGCTTCTCATTCATTATTTCTACCTTTGCATTATCTGAAAGTCTCTGCCATACTCTTCAAGAATGCTATTCATCTATACCATTCTCCTCCACTGCCACATTCCCAACTCTTTTCTAGGACATAGGTTTCCAAACCTGTCCTGGGAGACCCCCAGCCGGTTAGGTTTTCAGGATATCCACAATAAATATGCGCAAGGTATTTGCATTCTATGGCAGCAGTGCATGCAAATTTATCTCATGCATATCCCGAAGACTTGTTCCAGAACAGGTTTGGAAACTTCTGCTCTATGGTATTCATATTTGCATCCTTAAGGCTCACCCATAGGGCTGTTGATGCCAACTCCCTCTCTAGGGTAGCTCTTTCCCCTGCCATGCTCTGTCTGGCTGTGAAGTGGTAAAATGTAGTAACTTTCATTTAACAATCCCCCCCCTTCCCCTGCTCATGTTGTCCCCCTCTGCTGTGGGTTGAGGACACATCCCATAACCTTTTCATGAATAAAGCAGCCACAAAAACTGCTCAAGAATGAAACATCGGTCAGATACAGCTTTGGGTGTGGCAGGACTGAACATCCACTGATGAATTCGTACAAAAACTTGTTTTGGAAAGACATAATTGAAGAGTATTGCCTAATCAAACAGGTTTTTTTAGAAAACCAGGTCTAGAAGAACATTTCCCCGAGGACCTGGAGTAAGAGGTAACATGCCAGTCAGGGACAGTACTAAAAAGGTCTGAGAGTGAGGGGGAAGTGACAGCAGGGAGAAGTGGCCCCTCAGGAAGTTCTGGCCTCCCATCTACCATACCTGGCACAGGACCTTGGCCTTGGGTATAGGTGGTGGTTTTAACTGTGTACTGCTTGGCATAGCCCAGATCATCATCCAGCAGGACTTTGCCATTCAGTGACGGCACGGTGGTGTTGGCCCCAGAGTGGATCCCCGAATCATAGGTGTACGTCTGTTGCCATTCCGTCACCTCGATGGGCCGCTTCACCATATCCATCGTAGCTCTGTTAGGAGAAGAAAGAATCAAATTAAAAAAAACAAAACAAAAAACCATCAGTGTTAAGCTCTCTGCTAAACTGAATCAATCCAAGCAGCTTTTCCCCTATCCTGTAGCCTCCCTAATCTCTGGGCAATCCTCACCTGCCTCTCTCCTGTTGCACACTGTTCAGAAAACCACCCTATGTCCTCCCCTCACATGTACTGGTAATCAGGGTTCCCCCCGAAATGGATAGTGCTTAGGCACGTGCATTTGTTTCATTCATTTCCAAGTTGTACATGCAACGGACTTTATAGTCATGCATAAAAACAACTCAAATTTAGAAGTTTCTTCCCCTCTTTTTGTTCCATACTTCCTTCGTTCTCCCGTTTTTTCTTCCAAGCTTTAAATCAGAACCAGTCTGGGATCCTGGTACCATGAGCCAGCATTCACAGCTGCCTGGGGTGTTCCCTGTAGATGCCCCTCCCCTACTGCCCTTAGTCTGGCCATTGCAACAAGAGTCCTGAAGCTGGGACCCTGCATCAGGGGTTGTAAGACTGACCACCAGATGTCACTCTGGATCCCAGTCATAGAGCAGGTCGCAGGAGGGGTGGAGTATGTACAAGGCTGGCTCTCAGACAGCAGGGGTTAGGGGTGGAGACATGCTTGGTGGTCCTAGGAAGAAGGAAGATTGGGTGCGGGACTCAAAACATTCCCACTAATGTGTTGCTTCCTTCACCCCCAGGTGGAGAGAGGGCAGGAGAGAAGAGGTAGATTGTGTCATTCTCTCCCAGAGCTTGGTCGATCACTGGAATGACAAGCGGGCGAGACACAGCTGAGGTCAGACACACCCTGGAAAGGCATCTCATCACATCCCCCCTCCACCGCCAGCCACACCCAGGTCTACTCCCCACCATCAGACTGGTTCTGCCAGTCCCAGGAGCTTAGGGAAGAGAGTCTTTCATACACAAGGAAGGAACCTGATGAATCGTTTGATGTTGGTTCTATACAAGCTATTGGGGCCTGTAGAAGAGAACCCATTGGGGTATCAGAACAGAAGACAAAGGATCAAAGAACATCCAGGCTTGCAGCTCTAGGAAGGTACAAGCTATCAACACTAGCTCTCCGGATTCATCGCTGCTTTGTTCTCACATAACTGCTTTGTTTTTTCCCCTTTTCACTGCCTCACTCACCTGCCCCTCCCCCACAACCTTTTAAGAACAAAGAAAAACCCACTTTGGAGGGGAGGGAAGGAGGAATAAATCACTCCTCATGGACTTGCACAATAGCAACACTCGGCATCCGATGAGATCACAGCCAATGCTAGAGAGGCACTCAGTCCTCTGACAAAGTAATCATTTCTAAAGCACTGCCAGATGTACACAGCACTGTACAGAACATAGAAACATATCAATGACAGACCAAATGGTCTATCCAGTCTGCCCAGCAAGTTTTTGTGTATATCTTTATTGGCAGAATCATAACATAAGTAAACATAACATTGCCAGTTTTCCAATTATAAACCCAGCGAGGTGTTCCACTTGCCATACAGAAATCCTCAGGACTATACCCCCTTTTCCCGTCCCTCACCCAACCACCCCTCAATCTCATCGGTATTATCAGTCAACCTCGGCATGCAATCTAGTGTACAAGACACGTAATATCACAAACAGAACTCAATCTGCATTTCTCGCATTTCCAGAGGGGAAAACAAAACAAAAAAAAACATAGTGCTGCCCAGCAAATTTATTATGGTAGCATCTGCTGTTCTATGCAGGTTACCCCCATGTTTCTGTTAAGGATAGTAACTGCCGTTCCGTGCAGGATACCATCCCCCTTCCCCAGAGTAAGAGAAGCTTGAAGTGTTTGCAGAAGCAGACAGGGGGCCAATTGAAATGGGGTTATGATGAAAGCAGTGCTAAAGATTGATAAGTCGTGCAGCTGAATTTTGAATAGATGGTTCAGCGGGAGGCCTGGGAAGAGTGAGGTATGAGTGGATGAGCATCTTAGTAGCATGCTCAGAAAAGAAGAGATTTTAACAATGTTATAGAGAAAGAAAAGACACACTAGCATGTTTTGGATGTTGGGAAGGTTACAGGTGAAGAGCACGGGAGGAGAATAGCATCATCCACAGAGAGAAGAGGGGAAGTTGGAAGCAAGAGTGGACTAGCCACCCTGTGGTTAGAGCAGCAGGCCACGAACCAGAGAAGCCAGGGTTCAAATCCCACTGCTGCTCCTTGTGACCTTGGGAAAGTCACGCTACCCTACATTACC